>NC_141546.1:63335000-63675000 GCF_021556685.1 Rattus norvegicus | reverse complement strand
ATGTTAATTATAAGAATTTATTTTCTATTTATGTAAATAATTGTGGATATTTTGATTAAGATTGCACTTATAAATTTCTTTGGTAAGATCGTCATTTATACAATGTACATTCTACTCATTCATGAACATGGAATGTCATTCTATTCTCTAGTATTGTTCTTAGTCTCCACAGAGATTTGAAGTTATTACTGTAAATGTCTCTCACCTTCTTTCTTAGGTGTTTTTCAAACTATTTTATCATCTTTTATTCTCTGGAAAATGAGATTGAATACATAAGCTTTTTTCTCAGTGTGCTTGCCGTTGGTGTGCAAGTTGTTTGACCATACATTATTTTAATATTTACTGTACATTTCTTTTGATAAATATTTTATTTCAATATCTGTATTATTTTCAGAATTGGTTGACTTCCTTTCATTGTATTTTGATTAGGCATCATATATCTCAACAAGTCCAGGTAAAATTTAATTACTGAAGGAAGTTAGGGCAGATACATAGAGGAAGAGTCTAATGGCAAAGCCGTAAAAGAATGTTGCTTTCTGCATTGCTCTTCTTTGTTGCTCAGCCTGCTCTCATATTCATCCCGTGACCACTTTCCTAATGGTGGCACCACCTATCATGTGCTGGGCCTTCCCAGATCAATAACTTATTAAGAACATGCTTTTATGGCTTGCTTTCCACAGGCAGCTCTTAGAGAGGCCATTTTCTAACTTAGGTTTCCTTAAATCTTGCTTGTTTTTAGTTAACACAAAACTGGCCAGGAGACTCCCTGATTGGTATTTTTGCCTACTCACTAACAGAGATTTCTTTCTTTGTAAATCTGTTTAACATGTTTTCGTTCCTAGATTTTCTTTTTGTCTTTACAATTAACTGTCTTAAAATTATTTCTATTTTGTATGAACAACAAATAAACCAATCTTCTACTTTTAAATTCTCCAGAGTTTTAATACTATTTTTATTTTTCTGTAGCATTATCCACTTATGTCCATAAGTGTCACTTTGGTGACCCTAAACTTAGTCTAATCACTTCCAAATTCACCTCAGTTAGGTAGAAAAGTTTCTTTCTAGATTAAGAAGGTCTGCTAAAAGAGGCTAGTTCTTTGACAGACAGAATGTGAATAATTCCAGTCTGCCATGATTTAGGCAGAAATGGAAGTTGCTGGCTGACCTCAGTGTGTTGGTGTCTGGACTGATTCTGTCTTTTTCATCACAAACCCATGAATATCGCTGCCAAGGAGAGCTATACATCTATTTGGCTACAATGGTGCTAAGAATGATCTTTCTAGCTTCTGTGAGGACCCTGGAGTAGAGTCTGGTGATGAAAAATATGAGGTTTATACTCAAGAACAGGGCTAAAAGTAACACAGATAAATCAGAATATGGCTGTAAAATACTTCTGTATTCCCTATAAGTGCGGTGAAGACCCAAGTAGAAGACCTCTATGCTCCCTTTGAAAATTCTATGCAATAATGTTCTGTCAAGGTTAGTGATTTTTGATGTCGCACTGTCAAAACAGTGTCACCTCTGTTATGTATAAAAGATCAAATAAGCTCATTGCATTTCTTCCAAGTTTATATTCTGGTTCCCTATAGATGACCTTGAAACAGTTTTGCTTCTTAAGATGGGAAACACAAAGAACCTGAATAATTAGAGCAATTGTTCACTTATATGGTTGATAATTGTATCCTCCTGATAGGATAATGGTAATAATGATGGTAATTTTATTATTATTGCTGTTATTATTATTATTATTATTATTATATTATTTTTATTCATTGAAAATGTCTTACTGTTTAGACTTGAAAATTATTTCTGGCATTTTAATGAGTATAGCTCTTAGTTTTATTTTACATAGATTTTCAGTGAGTAATGAAGGATTTCAAATGTCACTTAACAATTGTCGATAACCTGACTGCATGTAAGAAGTATCACACAGAAGTGAAAATGATGATAAACTTCATTGGTCTAGAAATGTGTTTTACTAAATGCTTTAGATTTGTTACTTCTAAATACAAGATGAAGGGAATCAAGGAGGCATCTTCTTCTCACTTCCATGTGGTTCACTTAAATAAGCTATCAGATCTTCTAAATTCTTTTCCAATGCTTCAGTTTTGCCACCTAATAAATTAAGGGTTATTAAAAAAATAAATGCCTTCTTTGTAATATTCTTAAACATAATTTTCATAATGAACTAGATGGTACATTGGTGTAAATATGTCTCCAAAGAGCTCACGGATCAATATTCCAGTGAAACTATAAAGGAAGAACTTTGAGATATGGCTTTCATATTTTCACATAATATATAAATTTTTGATCCCAAAATAATGTTTTAACTCACTTATCTGAACAGCTTACCTTGCTTCACACTCTTAGTATCTCTAAGTAGTTCTGTTATTTTATATTAATAACTTTCTGTATGTATAATTTTGAATATCTATGGGTTATTAATTTCTTCTCCTGTAAGATCCTGAAACTCCTTGTTTCTAAGACTGGTACTCTTGTTGTTTTCTGCTTCAATGATATGCATTCTATTTTTATCATTAAAGACTTGAGTATTGACACATTTCCAAGTGGTACGATTGTGATAAGCCTCTCTGGAGAATTCTATTATGCTTCACATCTGGTTGAGAATTCCTATGAGAACATCTTTTAAAAGGAATTCTTGAAACAAGAAATTACAGATTATGTATTTCTCAGAAGACTTGCCAAGCTAGTCAATACTACATTTTATACAATGTCAATCTCAACATATGGGGAAGTGACAGAAACTTTAGCAGCTGACTTAAGCACGAGACCTGATCAAATAGTTAAGGTATAATAGCTATTTTTCTAACACATTGTGACACAATTCTTTCATAATGCATACTTTATTAACCATGATCATGAACTGCTTTACTAAAATCATGCTATTTTTCATGAGAACACTGTGAAGTATTTTTTTATAAATAAATATTTCCATAAGGATCTCCATTTGAAGAAAATAACATTTTACAACTCGTGATATTTCATCAAATGGTCATTTTCTGTGTGTCTGTGTGTCTGTGTGTATACAAATACTTTTAACTACTGCTTTTAGTGGAAGATTAAAAGTCTAAAATGCATAATTTCAATTTTTCCTAGCTGCGTAGTGTATGTGCCACATTACCATTATAAACACCTGAAGTATATTAAAATTGCTAGCACTCCCTAGCTATTATCAACAAGGCCACATTGAACTGTGCTGTGTTTAGCAGTTCTATCCAGCAATACACCAGCACACCACAACAGAGAGATGACAGCATGGCAAGATATGAGGTTAGGAGGAAGAGTGCACTTAATTACTGGGGGTTTCCAACACTCATGGTGGCTTTAAGGTCCACAAGTAGAAGAGGATGTAGGTCTTACACTGTATATTGAGGCAACTGAAGTGACTGGTAAAGCTGCAAAACTGAGCAGAGAGCCTCTAACTGCCAGTTTCCTAGACAAATATAATCTGCAAACTATATTCTAAACACCCATTATTAAATCTAGAGACAAATGTATCTCTCACTTTATCAAAGAAGCTTTTATTCTTGTGACTGAATTAATTTCAGAGTTACAACTACTCAAAATTAAGAGATGGGGCACCCATAGGGTAGCTGTCCTCAATCAATACATTTACAACACAGTTCCTACACATAAGACTCCAGTAATATGGCTAAAGCAGGGACAGAAAAACTCTTTAACAATCTCTGGAAGGCAAGCACAGCTGACAAGAGATAGTGCAGGAGAGAAGAAGCATAGGATCCAAAAAATGTGAATGGAAAAACGAGAAAAACAAAATGGAGGGACTTTAATTAGAAGTTGTGTTGGTTCAACCTTTGCATAGGTTCACTTATTTAAATGCTTACTTACCAGGGAGCAAACACGTTAAAAGTACTGTAAGGATTAAGATGTGAGGCCTTGTTGGAAGAAGTATGCCATGGGGATGAGTTTTAAGGTCTTAAAAACCCACACCAGGCCTAGAGTCTCTTGGCAGCAGATCACAACATAGCTATCAGCTATTGCTAGTCATGCTCCCACCATGACAATGGACCAAGCCTCTGAAATTGTAAGCAAGACTCTATAATTAGATGTTTCTTTTATAAGAGGGTTCTTGCTCATGGAGTCCTACACAGCAGCAAAACAGTGACTAAGACAGTGTTCAATATATGACACCAGGGAACTTTTAAGAAGCTATAAGGGACAAACTAATTTACTTTATTATGTAATAGTACATGTAATACATGCAAACATATGTGCATGCACATATAGTTTAAATGAACCTGTGTCACATAGGCTGAAAACTGTCTCCCCAAGAGGCTGAGAGAATCCCCAAACAATATAGTCTATTATTATTGATCGCCTCCCAATAAATGTAAGTATCCATTGTTGAAGACAACATAGAGTTAGGACACAGGACTTGGGGAACTCAAACTGGATATGACCTGACAGCTCCTACCGAAGGACTAGTTTATATAGTACTGCAAGGTGGTAAGCAAGCTGCCAAGAAAGAGAAATAAAAAAAAAAAAGTCGTACTTAGATATGACATCTCTGAACTACAACCATGGCCTACAGGGTAAGATATGCTTAGTATTGCAATAGTAACACTCATATCTTGATGATAACCAAAAGCTATCCACTTAAACATAACCACTACCCAGGTCTAGCAAAGTTGTAGATCTTAGAGTAGAACCTACTAGTAGCAATTAAATAAACTAGTATAATTTATAACTACAATCTATATACTTATTTTTATACCCACAGGTAAGTGTAGATTTCATTCCCTGATCAAAGAAGCTTCTCTTTTCAACAATGAAAAAAATATTATACAAAACTATAATTCTTCAAAGTGAAGAGAAATGCTGACCTTGAGCTGACCTAGTTCAATGCGTACAACTACAATACAACTCCTGTAATAAGACATTAAGAGAACATCACAGAAAAGAAGGCTGGGAGATTGTAATCGCCAGAGAAGCATAAGGACTTCCATAACACTGTGCCTCCTACCATGTCAGTGAGGCTCCACCCATGATAACCAAACAGATCAGATGCCTAGGTAAGAACTGAATAACATAACAGACTTACTAGGACAAAAGGGAGAGACAGAACGGAATAGGGAATCAATAACTTTTAAAGAAGGAAGGAGAGGACATGAATTTGAATGGGAGAAGCAGCATCATGGGAGGGGGAAGAAGAAGGGACAAATAAGCCAGTTCCATTTTAAGAGAAAGAAACTTAAAGTGAAAAATTACTAAACACACACACACACACACACACACACACACACACACACACACATTTCCTGGCTTTGACCAACTAAACTGTTCATATACAAATTTAAAGATCAGGAAGCAGTCAGGATTTGGAGATATCAGGGAACAAAAAAAATCAAGAAATATTGTGTTAACTGTCCTCTGAGAATTAATAAAAATAGTGTCCGAAAGAAAAACCCTAAATTTGTGGAGAGAAAGAAAGTGGTATGTGTATATGACATATGAATATGTGCTCCTTTTTAAAAACTTGTTCTTTGGTAATGTTTTCACAAACAGGCTCTATAATCCAAACTGGCCTTGAATTTTTCAAGTATCTGAGAAAAACATTCGACTCTCAGCCCTCCTGCCTTGGCTTCCCAAGTGCCGCCATTGAAAGTGCGAGCTACGACAGCCTGTTTCTGTACCTCCACCTTAAAATTAGACTCTTTCTCTTTACGTCTGTGTTCAATTTTAAAGGGAATTCTGAAGTTTGAATTCTTTCATGGAAAATTACTGCAACATCATAGTCACATTTAATAGATTAATTTCTGAGCTACATCAATTCAGAAACATAGGATGAAGAAGGAATTCCGTTTAAGGCTTTACTGACCTTAAATGCATTGCAGCAAATGCCACAGAAGTCTTGATAGTTTAACACAAGTATAGGACTGTCTCACACTACATCCTTGCAGGCCAGACAATCCACAGTCACATGTGATGATACTGTATTATGTTGCAGGAGGCCAGGGCCTCCAAGAGGTGACTGCAAAGGTGAATGCCGGCAGAAGGGCCCTCCTGGCTCAGGGAAGGACTGACATTTGTCATATCTGCTCTATTTATGGAGAGAAAGTGGTGAAATGAGCAGACTTAACTGAAAGAATTCCAGTAAATGTGTGACGGGGAAATAAGAACTTTATGTCAAATATCAGGGACCTTGCCACACAAATCTCTCCTCACTGACTTCCCAGCTGTCACAGTATATGTCCAAAAAACAAGTACCTCTGGGGAAAGTTAACACCATCACGACATAATGAATAAAATATTGGTAAAGAATCATTGCCATCCTATTAAAACACCAACTTTTTTATCCTGAAAATGCTAGAAAATGAGTAAAATGTTTTACTTTTTAAAAATACATACTTATTTTTGTTGTCTTGTTTTTTGTTAATGTGGTGTTTCATGAGGATAAACCATCCCTCCCCCTTGCTTTTGTCTTTCTACTTATCTCCCTGAGTACTGTAACTGGAAGGAATAAAGTACAGACATGATTTTTATATTATAGCCTCTTGCAATTGAATCTTACATAAACAATTTTGTAGTGTCTTATAAGTAGAGAAAGACCAACTGGATAGAAATGGTGAGCAAAAGAGAAAGAAGAACATGAAATGCATGTTAAAGCTCATGTGTCTTTCTTTCCTATGACTATTGTAGAAAACAATCGCAAACTTGGTAACTGGATAGAAAGTAAGTAAATTTGCTCACCGATAAGGAGAGATGACTCAGGGGATAGAAAGTATTGGTCACTGCCTTGAGTTTGAACACACATTAAAAGCTGAAAGTCATAGCAAGGATGTCTAATCCTAGCACTTTTACAGGGATTTGGGAGCTGAAGAAGGGGCACACAGACAGACACAAGCATAGGCACAGGCACAGGCAAAGACAGAGGTATAGAAACAGATGACACAGAGATACATACAAACAGACATACAGACATACAGACACACAGACACACAGGCACACAGGCACACACACACAGACACAGAGACACAGAAACAGACACAGAAGACACACACAGGCACAGATGACACAGATATGGACACAGACACACACACACACACACACACACTCACACACACACAGAAACACAGACACAGAGATGTACACATAGGCACATACATACAGACAGACACAGATTCACACAGAAACAGATACAGCTGACACACAGAGAGACACAGATAGCACAGGCATAGGTATACACACAGAGACACAGACACTGATGACACAGATTAGACAGATACAGACAGAAAGACAGAAAAACACACACACACATAGGTAAATACAGAGTTAACACAGACACAAAAATGCATAGAGACAGAGAATTGGGACGAACAGCCTGTCAGCCAGACAAGGGGCGATGTAGGTACTATAGTATCACATATAAAGTTGAGTACAATTTATGGTATACCTCCCTTAAAGTTCATGGTCAGGAGGGAGGATCACACAGATTGACAGATTATAGAATACTGTCATTGTTGATTACTCACCAGTATTTGATAATAATACCCCATACTTGAGTAACATGGTATGGTAAAATCAAGATGATACAGGTTTGGAAATTTCCTCACTACTGTCTAGTTTCCTTAGCTCTACAAGTTGCTACACAGGCTGCTGTGTGAGTAATGTATTGCCCAGCCTGTGACCCCTACAAAATACCATAGTGGTGGATCTGTAAAGATAGGACCAATGTAATAGGTGTTACAAAGGTAAACATTTGCCTTATGGTTGGATCTCACCCATTCTACACATTAGAACTTTGTCCTAAATTGCCAAGAACCTGTGGTAGGGAAGGTAGTAGACCTAAGGGTTAACCTAGTTCCATTAATTTGCTTAATGGCCTTAGCATCAAACCATTGTCTAATTATGTGTCTTTCTACAAATAGATTAGTTATGCTTTGATCTCTGATCAGAAAAACTTATTTTGGTGGAAGTAGTGGTTAATAAAAAGATCCATAACTGGTCAAAGTACAGAGAAATGATGATAGAGTATCAAATGCTAAATGGGACATCTGTATCACACTGTCTACCACCCAGGCTCAGGGAATATAAAAGAGATGGAGCAGAAAGATTGTAAGAGCCTAAGGTTGGGAGGATGGCTGCAAGTGTTTCCTTAACAAACACAGTTTGCAGTGGAGTGTTTTCTTAACAAAACAAGGCTGCAACACACGTGGACTTACAGTGGTGAAAGTTGCTTTCACTAAATTAAGCCAATCAAAGTTTCAGCATGGAGAGAGGAGTGGTTTCATGAGGGCCCCCATTTTAGAGGAGGCATATTAGTATACAGCATATGGAAGAGAAAGAATAAATTTCTTCACGTGTATGGCCTCTGCTAGGTTGTCCATTAGCTAGAATATGTATTAGAATATGTAATGGAAACACTGACTATACTATCTCAGTTAAAAAGGGGAGTGTCAGGTTGGGAAAAAAATGATTGGCTGTGTCTGGGAAAAGTTGAAGTTGGGGGCAGTGTAGGATAGATATGGTCAAAATACTTTGTTTTTATGTATAAAATCTTCATAAATAAATTATTTTTAAAAAGATACTGCCTCAAAACAAGGGAGAGATTATTAAGTTATGAAATTTGTCTTCTGATATCAATATTGCTGTAGCACACATGCAAGCCCCATCACAGGAATAAATATATGTATATATAAATATGATTTAAAAGTGATATTATGGAAACACACATCTGAGAATCCAAAGATGCAGCATGAAGGGTGGTATCCCTCTAAGAAAATGAAGGCATGAATAAGACTAGGATTACTATGGAGGGTCTCTGGGAGGATCTATCCTGTCCTCTCAAACATTCTTATATGTAGCTATAATACTCTGTTCTTTTGTTCCAGTATTTTTTAACTTCTTCTTAGCTCACTTTCTCATTACCTTCTCTGTGTCCATGGGAAGTCACATCTGCCTTACTTTACTTTACCAAGGGCATTAAACCAGTATTTCTACATCACATTAACGAATCAAGCCAGTCTCATAGTCAAAGGGAGTATTTTATCTCATGTGTAGTTCAGAGACTTATGATATATACAATCATTTATGATCTGGAAGTAGATGTGAACCTATTGATGTGGCAGAGAGGAGAAAAGAGGGGGATGTTCAGAAAGGCAGAATAGAAGGTAAGGTTAGGGTGCTATGCTCTACCTGAAGTATACATGTGTACAAACCTTAACATTCATTTTCATTGTGTCGTTTTTTTATGTAGTTTACTCCAGAGGAAGAAACTATAGTAGGTATCACAACCATTACTGTGAGTGTGGCTCACAAGCTTGATCAATAAGACTTAAAAAGCAGGAAATGTTACACAAGTTGCAAGTAAAGGCTGCTGAAGTTCACTGCTATGATAGCAGTATATGGGAGGGAAATGCAACAGGTGTTAGTATCTGAAAAAAGACTTGAACCTCTTCACTTTTAGATGATTCTGGGACCATTGTTGCAAACCCTGCCAACACCACGGCTGACTTTATTTCATGTGAGATGACATTACACAAGTCTCCCTAAGCCTTATAGTTGCTGCACTTGAGTAGTCCCTATCCCTATGGTCCTGGCTTGTGCAGTCAGGACCTCCATTAGCTGTTTATGTTCTAGGGATCTTCAGGTCGCCTTCAGCCAGTCCTGGGCCACTCTCGCCAGTGCTTTTAGCTGATTGTAAAACTTTGCAGCCATCTCAAAAATTGTAACCCAGGATTGCTCCCATCTAAAGGAAATACAGGGACAAAGAGTGAAGCAGAGATTGAAGAAAAGACCATCCAGAGACTGTCCCACCTATGGATCCATCCCATCTGCAGACACCAAACCCAGACACTATTGCTAATGCCAAGAAGTGCTTACTGACAGGAGCCTGGTATAGCTGTCCCTTGAGAGGCTCTGAGAGAGCCTGACAAATACAGATGTGGATGTTCAAAGCAAACCATCAGACTGAACACAGGGATCCCAATGGAGGAGTTAGGGGAAGGGCTGAAGGAACTCAAGGTGATTGCAGCCCCATAGGAAGAACAACAATATCGACTAACTAGACTGCCCAGAGCTCCTGGGATTAAAACACCAACCAAAGAGTACACATGGGGGGGGGGACCCATGGCTCCAGGTGTTTATGTAACAGAGGATTGTCTTATCTGTCATCGATGGAACGAGAGGACCTTGGTCACATGGAAACTTAGTACCCCAGCTCAGGAGGATGTTAGAGCAGTAAGGCTTGTGTGGGTAAAGGAGAACCTCATAGAGGCAGGGGGAAGAGAGAATGGGATGCAGGGTTTGCGGAGAGGAAACCAGGAAGGGGAACAATATTTGAAATGCAAATAAATAAAATAACCAATAAAAAATTAAAAAAGCAAGGACAACATGTGTTAAAAATCTTATTTTTTTTCTAATTTCCTCTAGAGAGATACAAGTGTGTAAATATGTTTAATTTGCTCTTTGCTAAGCAATATATAACTAATATAAATATTTCAGTTTAAGAAATTTTTTAAATCAGAAAATAAAGTACAAGTTCTTGAAAAAATAGCTTGGCACATTCATAAAGAACTAGATTTTAACCACACAACCTGGAATTAACACAAAGGATTTTAAAACTTGTGATTATACAAGAAATCAACATGGAGATGTTCACAGTGGTTTGTTCTTCATTGTCAGAACTTGGAAGCAAAAGTTGTGAGGAGTTAAATATCCTGTGGTTCATCTGTACATGGGCTATTATTTAGTACAAAGGAAAGAGTGGACAACAAAGAAAAATATACGGTGGCAATTAAAGTGCATACAATCACATATAAGACATCAGTCTGAAAAGTGCCACATGCTATGTGATTGACACTTACGAAGCAGCAGAATTATTAGGACAGTAAATAGCTTAATCAGTGTCTGAGGTTCGTGGGAGGAAAGCATGAGAACAAGGAATAGAAATGCACTGCAGGATAGGAAATATATTCTTTTCGGTAAAACAGTGCATGCACATTTCACACATTTCTCAAAATCCATACGATGTATAATACTAAGAAAGAATTCTAGTGGGAGTGAAATGTAGGTGAAAATGATGCGCTGGCTTAGGTCATCAGCTATAAACAATATTCCATAGGCAGGAACTTATAAAGGGGAAGCTATGAATATGAAATCGTAGGGAGTCATATAGGGAATCTGTGTGTACTGACAGCAGTTGTAGGAGATTAACACACACCTGACTTACAGATGTCATTCCCAACAAATATTATGAGTCAGTTTTTCTACCAAAACCTTCTGACAATTGAACAGGTTTTGCAACATCTTTGAGTTGTGCCCTCATAAGATCTCCTTCTTTCTGGATGTCTGGTTCTGAAACTTAAGAATTCCCCTCTGTGCTCATGATATTCTTTAACAAAGAAGAACTGATGCTTTCACACTGTCAACTCGGGATCTTGCTAAACCCCAGTCTAAGATATTTCCAACACACAGCATTCATTGGACAAACACATTTTGGTTGAATGTCATACTTCAAGTGAGAAGGATGCAATTCTAAATTGGAGCTATGGAGAATTCTTATAATTTTGAAGATGTCTGGAACCATTAAGCAGTTTTGATCCCTTGCCACTTCATACTTTGTACAGAAGCAATCTTGTACAAGTGCTGGGTGCCCAGATTGATAATATGTTCTTTTACTCTTTTCTACCTAGGAAGATCACCCTGCATTCAGCCACTTTAAAGTGGAAGCTTGATATTTAAGTGTAACTACTCTGTTCTTAACAAACAGATTATCCCTGTTTGTCATGTATCATGAAATTGTCTCATGGCAATTGGACCTATTTTCCAGCATGGGTGGCAAATATTTCAGAGTGGAAGTCATATTTTGTTGCCAGTAAATATTATAACTTATTAAATATCAGATATTTAACAAAAAGAATTGACTTTCAAAGTGTTTGTTTGTTTGGTTATTTATTATTTTGTTTCCTTAAGAAACTTCGTTTCTTTTGCAGCCACAAATCTCTGTAGAGTGTTCTTGTATCTTATCATTAATGTCGAAAAATATTTGTTATAGCCAATTCTACAGGAATTACTATGGAGCCCAGGAGGAACATAATGTATGCAGCATAAATAAAAGCAAGACACTAACAGGTAAGGTATTCAAGATCATCATGACTTAACTAGCTGCTTAGTTTCATAAGCACACCAATCACACGCAGTGAACTCCACAAGAGTTCTTAACTCATCTGGATTTCACTCATTACCCAAATGGAGGCGAACTGAGACAAAACCTGCTGAGAATCTGGTTAATTCTTGTTATAGAGTCCATTTATGAGGAGATATTGTTTACTCTCACATGCATCATAATCTGATTTTAATAGCTGTATGTATGAATGTGTAATGGTGTGTGTGTGTGTGTGTGTGTGTGTGTGTGTGTGTGTGTGTGTGTGCGCGCGCGTGCGTGCGCGTGCTCATGCCCAGGTAGTTTTAGGACATGAAAGTAGAAAGCAGACCAAAAGAGAGAAAGAAAAAATACAACAGGAGAATATGATGAGAAAGAAAAAAAATCTGCGTACAATATTCTGAGCAGTACTACTTCATCTAATAATGGTGATCATGTTGTTATTGTGCATTAATAGAGGAAGTAAATCATGCCAGAATTTATCTTTCAAAATATAAACATTTATTTTATTAATTCTTTTTTTAACATCCCCCACCCCCCTCCCTTCTTTATGGGTGTTCCCCTACCCATCCTCCCCCCATTGCCGCCCTCCCCCCAACAATCTAGTTCACTGGGGGATCAGTCTTAGCAGGACCCAGGGCTTCCCCTTAACTGGTGCTCTTACTAGGATATTCATTGCTACCTATGAGGTCAGAGTCCAAGGTGAGTCCAAGTATAGTCTTTAGGTAGTGGCTTAGTCCCTGGAAGCTCTGGTTGCTTGGCATTGTTGTACATATGGGGTCTCGAGCCCCTTCAAGCTCTTCCAGTTCTTTCTCTGATTCCTTCAACAGGGGTCATATTCTCAGTTCAGTGGTTTGCTGCTGGCATACGCCTCTGTTTGCTGTATTCTGGCTGTGTCTCTCAGGAGAGATCTACATCCAGGCTCCTGTCGACCTGCACTTCTTTGCTTCATCCATCTTGTCTAATTGGGTGGCTGTATATGTATGGGCCACATGTGGGGCAGGCTCTGAATGGGTGTTCCTTCTGTCACTGTTTTAATCTTTGCCTCTCCATTCCCTGCCAAGGGTATTCTTGTTCCCCTTTTAAAGAAGGAGTGAAGCATTCACATTTTGATCATCTGTCTTGAGTTTCATTTGTTCTAGGCATTTAGGGTAATTCAAGCATTTTTGCTAATAGCCACTTATCAATGAGTGCATACCATGTGTGTTTTTCTGTGATTGGGTTACCTCACTCAGGATGATATTTTCCACTTCCGACCATTTGCCTACGAATTTCATAAAGTCATTGTTTTTGATAGCTGAGTAATATTCCATTGTGTAGATGTACCACATTTTCTGTATCCATTCCTCTGTTGAAGGGCATCTGGGTTCTTTCCAGCTTCTGGCTATTATAAATAAGGCTGCAATGAACATAGTGGAGCATGTGTCTTTTTTATATGTTGGGGCATCTTTTGGGTATATGCGCAAGAGAGGTATAGCTGGATCGTCAGGCAGTTCAATGTCCAATTTTCTGAGGATCCTCCAGACTGATTACCAGAATGGTTGTACCAGTCTGCAATTCCACCAACAATGGAGGAGTATTCTTCTTTCTCCGCATCCTCTCCAGCATCTGCTGTCACCTGAGTTTTTGATCTTAGCAATTCTCACTGGTGTGAGGTGAAATCTCAGGGTTGTTTTGATTTGAATTTCCCTTATGACTAAAGATGTTGAACATTTCTTTAGGTGTTTCTCGGCCATTCGGCATTCCTCAGCTGTGAATTCTTTGTTTAGCTCTGAACCCCATTTTTTAATAGAATTATTTGTCTCCCTGTGGTCTAACTTCTTGAGTTCTTTGTATATTTTGGATATAAGACCTCTATCTGTTGTAGGATTGGTAAAGATCTTTTCCCAATCTGTTGGTTGCCGTTTTATCCTAACCACGGTGTCCTTTGCCTTACAGAAGCTTAGCAGTTTTATGAGATCCCATTTGTCGATTCTTGATCTTAGAACATAAGCCATTGGTGTTTTGTTCAGGAAATTTTTTCCAGTGCCCATGTGTTCCAGATGCTTCCCTAGTTTTTCTTCTATTAGTTTGAGTGTGTCTGGTTTGATGTGGAGGTCCTTGATCCACATGGACTTAAGCTTTGTACAGGGTGATAAGCATGGATCGATCTGCATTCTTCTACATGTTGACCTCCAGTTGAACCAGCACCATTTGCTAAGAATGCTATCTTTTTTACATTTGATGGTTTTGGCTCCTCTGTCAAAAATCAAGTGCCCATAGGTATGTGGGTTAATTTCTGGGTCTTCAATTCTGTTCCATTGGTCTATCTGTCTGTCTCTGTACCAATACCATGCAGTTTTATCACTATTGCTCTGTAATACTGCTTGAGTTCAAGGATAGTGATTCCCCCTGAAATCCTTTTATTGTTGAGGATAGCTTTAGCTATCCTGGGTTTTTTGTTATTCCAGATGAATTTACAAATTGTTTTGTCTAACTCTTTGAAGAATTGGATTGGTATTTTGGTGGGGATTGCATTGAATCTGTAGATTGCTTTTGGTAAAATGGCCATTTTTACTATATTAATCCTGCCAATCCATGAGCATGGGAGATCTTTTCATCTTCTGAGGTCTCCTTCAATTTCCTTCCTCAGTGTCTTGAAGTTCTTATTGTACAGATCTTTTACTTGCTTGGTTAAAGTCACACCGAGGTACTTTATATTATTTGGGTCTATTATGAAGGGTGTCGTTTCCCTAATTTCTTTCTCGGCTTGTTTCTCTTTTGTATAGAGGAAGGCAACTGATTTATTTGAGTTAATTTTATACCCAGCCACTTTGCTGAAGTTGTTTATCAGCTTTAGTAGTTCTCTGGTGGATCTTTTCGGATCACTTAAATATACAATCATATCATCTGCAAATAGTGATATTTTGACTTCTTCTTTTCCGATCTGTATCCCCTTGACCTCCTTTTGTTGTCTGATTGCTCTGGCTAGAACTTCAAGAACTATATTGAATAAGTAGGGAGAGAGTGGGCAGCCTTGTCTAGTCCCTGATTTTAGTGGGATTGCTTCAAGTTTCTCTCAATTTAGTTTAATGTTAGCAACTGGTTTGCTGTATCTGGCTTTTACTATGTTTAGGTATGGGCCTTGAATTCCTATTCTTTCCAGGACTTTTATCATGAAGGGGTGTTGAATTTTGTCAAATGCTTTCTCAGCGTCTAATGAAATGATCATGTGGTTTTGTTCTTTCAGTTTGTTTATGTAATGGATCACGTTGATGGTTTTCCGTATATTAAACCATCCCTGCATGCCTGGGATGAAGCCTACTTGGTCATGGTGGATGATTGTTTTGATGTGCTCTTGGATTCGGTTTGTCAGAATTTTGTTGAGTATTTTTGCCTCGATATTCATAAGGGAAATTGGTCTGAAGTTCTCTTTCTTTGTTGTGTCTTTGTGAGGTTTAGGTATAAGAGTAATTGTGGCTTCGTAGAAGGTATTCGGTAGTGATCCATCTGTTTCAATTTTGTGGAATAGTTTGGATAATATTGGTATGAGGTCTTCTATGAAGTTTTGATAGAATTCTGCACTAAACCCGTATGGACCTGGGCTCTTTTTGGTTGGGAGACCTTTAATAACTGCTTCTATTTCCTTAGGAGTTATGGGGTTGTTTAACTGGTTTATCTGTTCCTGATTTAACTTCGGTACCTGGTATCTGTCTAGGAAATTGTCCATTTTCTGCAGATTTTCAAGTTTTGTTGAATATAGGTTTTTATAGTAAGATCTGATGATTTTTTGAATTTCCTCTGAATCTCTTGTTATGTCTCCCTTTTCATTTCTGATTTTGTTAATTTGGACGCACTCTCTGTGTCCTCTCGTTAGTCTGGCTAAGGGTTTATCTATCTTGTGGATTTTTTCAAAGAACCAACTTTTGGTTCTGTTGATTCTTTCTATGGTCCTTTTTGTTTCTACTTGGTTGATTTCAGCTCTGAGTTTGATTATTTCCTGCCTTCTACTCCTCCTCGGTGTATTTGCTTCTTTTAGTTCTAGAGATTTTAGGTGTGCTGTCAAGCTGCTGACATATGCTCTTTCCTGTTTCTTTCTGCAGGCACTCAGCGCTATGAGTTTTCCTCTTAGCACAGCTTTCATTGTGTCCCATAAGTTTGGGTATGTTGTACCTTCATTTTCATTAAATTCTAAAAAGTTTTTAATTTCTTTCTTTATTTCTTCCTTGACAAGGTTATCATTGAGTAGAGCATTGTTCAATTTCCAAGTATATGTGGGCATTCTTCATTGATTGTTATTGAAGACCAGTTTTAGGCCGTGGTGGTCCGATAGCACGCATTGGATTATTTCTATCTTTTTGTACCTGTTGAGGCCCGTTTTTTGACCAATTATAAGGTCAATTTTGGAGAAAGTACCATGAGGAGCTGAGAAGAAGGTATATCCTTTTGCTTTAGGATAGAATGTTCTATAAATATCCGTTAAGTCCATTTGGCTCATGACTTCTCTTAGTCTGTCTACATCTCTGTTTAATTTCTGTTTCCATGATCTGTCCATTGATCAGAGTGGGGTGTTGAAGTCTCCTCCTACTATTGTGTGAGGTGCAATGGGTGTTTTGAGCTTTAGTAAGGTTTCTTTTACATATGTAGGTGCCCTTGTATTTGGGGCATAGATATTTAGGATTGAGAGTTCATCTTGGTGGATTTTTCCTTTGATGAATATGAAGTGTCCTTCTTTATCTTTTTGGATGACTTTTAGTTGAAAATTGATTTTATTTGATATTAGAATGGCTACTCCAGCTTGCTTATTCTGACCATTTGCTTGGAAAATTGTTTTCCAGCCTTTCACTCTGAGGTAATGTCTGTCTTTGTGTCTGAGGTGTGTTTCCTGTAGGCAGCAGAATGCAGGGTCCTCGTTGCGTATCCAGTTTGTTAATCTATGTCTTTTTATTGGGGAGTTGAGGCCATTGATGTTGAGAGATATTAAGGAATAGTGATTATTGCTTCCCATTATATTTATATTTGGATGTGAGGTTATGTTTGTGTGCTTTCATTCTGTTTGTTTTGTTGCCAAGACGATTAGTTTCTTGCTTCTTCTAGGGTATAGCTTGCCTCCTTATGTTGGGCTTTACCATTTATTATCCTTTGTAGTGCTGGATTTGTAGAAAGATATTGTGTAAATTTGGTTTTGTCATGGAACCTCTTGGTTTCTCCATCTATGGTAATTGAGAGTTTTGCAGGATATAGTAACCTGGGCTGGCATTTGTGTTCTCTTAGTGTCTGTATGATATCAGTCCAGGATCTTCTGGCCTTCATAGTTTCTGGCGAGAAGTCTGGTGTGATTCTGATAGGTCTGCCTTTATATGTTACTTGCCCTTTTTCCCTTACTGCTTTTAATATTCTTTCTTTATTTTGTGCGTTTGGTGTTTTGACTATTATGTGACGAGAGGTGTTTAATTTCTGGTCCAATCTATTTGGAGTTCTGTAGGCTTCTTGTATGCCTATGGGTATCTCTTTTTTTAGGTTAGGGAAGTTTTCTTCTATGATTTTGTTGAAGATATTTACTGGTCCTTTGAGCTGGGAGTCTTCAGTCTCCTCTATACCTATTATCCTTAGGTAGATCCTTCCATCTTCTGAGGATTTCTTCAATTTCTTTCTTCAGAGTCTTGAAGTTCTTATTGTACAAATCTTTTACTTGCTTGGTTAAAGTCACACCGAGGTACTTTATATTATTTGGTTCTATTATGAAGTGTGTCGTTTCCCTAATTTCTTTCTCAGCTTGTTTCTCTTTTGTGTAGAGGAAGGCAACTGATTTATTTGAGTTAATTTTATACCCAGCCACTTTGCTGAAGTTGTTTATCAGCTTTAGTAGTTCTCTGGTGGACCTTTTGGGATCACTTAAATATACTATCATATCATCTGCAAATAGTGATATTTTGACTTCTTCTTTTCCGATCTGTATCCCCTTGACCTCCTTTTGTTGTCTGATTGCTCTGGCTAGAACTTCAAGAACTATATTGAGTAAGTAGGGAGAGAGTGGGCAGCCTTGTCTAGTCCCTGATTTTAGTGGGATTGCTTCAAGTTTCTCTCCATTTAGTTTAATTTTAGCAACTGGTTTGCTGTATATGGCTTTTACTATGTTTAGTTGTGGTCCTTGAATTCCTATTCTTTCCAGGACTTTTAAAATGAAGGGGTGTTGAATTTTGTCAAATGCTTTCTCATCATCTAATGAAATGATCATGTGGTTCTGTTCTTTCAGTTTGTTTAAATAATGGATCACGTTGATGGTTTTCTGTATATTAAACCATCCCTGCATGCCTGGGATGAAGCCTACTTAATCGTGGTGGATGATTGTTTTGAAGTGCTCTTGGTTTTGGTTTGCCAAGATTTTATTGAGTATTTTTGTGTCAATATTCATAAGGGAAATTGGTCTGAAGTTCTCTTTCTTTGTTGGGACTTTGTGTGGTTTAGGTATAAGAGTAATTGTGGCTTCATAGAAGGAATTCTGTAGTGCTCCATCTCTTTCAATTTTGTGGAATAGTTTGGATAATATTGGTACGAGGTCTTCTATGAAGGTCTGATAGAATTCTGCACTAAACCCATCTGGACCTGGGCTCTTTTTGGTTGGGAGACCTTTAATGACTGCTTCTATTTCCTTAGGTGTTATGGGCTTGTTCAACTGGTTTATCTGTTCCTGATTTAACTTCGGTATCTGGAATCTGTCTAGGAAATTGTCCATTTCCTGCAGATTTTCAAGTTTTGTTGAAGATAGCCTTTTATAGTAACATCTGATGATTTTTTGAATTTCCTCTGAATCTGTTGTTATGTCTCCCTTTTCATTTCTGATTTTGTTAATTTGGACGCACTCTCTGGGTCCTCTCATTAGTCTGGCTAAGGGTTTATCTATCTTGTTGACTTTCTCAAAGAACCAACTTTTGGTTCTGTTGATTCTTTCTATGGTCCTTTTTGTTTCTACTTGGTTGATTTCAGCTCTGAGTTTGATTATTTCCTGCCTTCTACTCCTCCTCGGTGTATTTGCTTCTTTTAGTTCTAGAGATTTTAGGTGTGCTGTCAAGCTGCTGACATATGCTCTTTCCTGTTTCTTTCTGCAGGCACTCAGCGCTATGAGTTGTCGTCTGAGCATGGCTTTCATTGTGTCCCATAATTTTGGGTATTTTGTACCTTCATTTTCATTAAATTCTAAAAAGTCTTTAATTTCTTTCTTTATTTCTTCCTTGACCAGGTTATCATTGATTAGTGCATTTTTCAATTTCCAAGTATATGTGGGCATTCTTCCCTTATTGTTATTGAAGACCAGTTTTAGGCTGTGGTGGTCCGGTAGCACACATGGGATTATTTCTATCTTTATGTACCTGTTGAGGCCCGTTTTTTGACCAATTATATGGTCAATTTTGGAGAAAGTATCATGAGGAGCTGAGAAGAAGGTATAAACTTTTGCTTTAGGATAGAATGTTGTACAAATATCTGTTAAGTCCATTTGGCTCATGACTCCTCTTAGTCTGTCTACATCTCTGTTTAATTTCTGTTTCCATGATCTGTCCATTAATCAGAGTGGGGTGTTGAAGTCTCCTCCTATTATTGTGTGAGGTGCAATGGGTGTTTTGAGCTTTAGTAAGGTTTCTTTTACATATGTAGGTGCCCTTGTATTTGGGGCATAGATATTTAGGATTGAGAGTTCATCTTGGTGGATTTTTCCTTTGATGAATATGAAGTGTCCTTCCTTATCTTTTTTGATGACTTTTAATTGAAAATTGATTTTATTTGATATTAGAATGGCTACTCCAGCTTGCTTATTCTGACCATTTGCTTGGAAAATTGTTTTCCAGCCTTTCACTCTGAGGCAGTGTCTGTGTTTGTCTCTGAGGTGTGTTTCCTGTAGGCAGCAGAATGCAGGGTCCTCGTTGCGTATCCAGTTTGTTAATCTATGTCTTTTTATTGGGGAGTTGAGGCCATTGATGTTGAGAGATATTAAGGAATAGTGATTATTGCTTCCCGTTATATTCATATTTGGATGTAAGGTTATGTTTGTGTGCTTTTCTTCTCCTTGTTTTGTTGCCAAGACGATTAGTTTCTTGCTTCTTCTAGGGTATAGCTTGCCTCCTTATGTTGGGCTTTACCATTTATTATCCTTTGTAGTGCTGGATTTGTAGAAAGATATTGTGTAAATTTGGTTTTGTCATGGAATATCTTGGTTTCTCCATCTATGTTAATGGAGAGTTTTGCAGGATACAGTAACCTGGGCTGGAATTTTTGTTATCTTAGGGTCTGTATGACATCTGTCCAGGATCTTCCGGCTGTCATAGTTTCTGTCGAAAAGTCTGGTGTGATTCTGATAGGTCTGCCTTTATATGTTACTTGACCTTTTTCCCTTACTGCTTTTAATATTCTTTCTTTATTTTGTGCGTTTGGTGTTTTGACTGTTATGTTACGGGCGGTGTTTCTTTTCTGGTCCATCTATTTGGAGTTCTGTAGGCTTCTTGTATGCCTATGGGTATCTCTTTTTTTAGGTTAGGGAAGTTTTCTTCTATGATTTTGTTGAAGATATTTACTGGTCCTTTGAGCTGGGAGTCTTCACTCTCTTTTATACCTATTATCCTTAGGTTTGATCTTCTCATTGAGTCCAGGATTTCCTGTATGTTTTGGACCAGTAGCTTTTTCCGCTTTACATTATCTTTGACAGTTGTGTCAATGATTTCTATGGAATCTTCTGCTCCTGAGATTCTCTCTTCCATTTCTTGTATTCTGTTGGTGAAGCTAGTATCTACAGCTCCTTGTCTCTTCTTTTGGTTTTCTATATCCAGGGTTGTTTCCATGTTTTCTTTCTTGATTGCTTCTATTTCCATTTTTAATTCCTTCAACTGTTTGATTGTGTTTTCCTGGAATTCTTTCAGGGATTTTTGTGACTCCTCTCTATGGGCTTCTACTTGTTTATGTATGATCTCCTGGAATTCTTTCAGGGATTTTTGTGACTCCTCTCTATGGGGTTCTACTTGTTTATTTATGATTTCCTGGAATTCTTTCAGGGATTTTTGTGATTCCTCTCTGTAGGCTTCTACTTGTTCTCTAAGGGTGTTCTTCACGTCTTTCTTGACGTCCTCCAGCATCATGATCAAATATGATTTTGAAACTAGATCTTGCTTTTCTGGTGTGTTTGGATATTCCATGTTTGCTTTGGTGGGAGAATTGGGCTCCGATGATGCCATGTAGTCTTGGTTTCTGTTGCTTGGGTTCCTGCGCTTGCCTCTCGCCATTAGATTATCTCTAGTGTTACTTTGTTCTGCTATTTCTGACAGTGGCTAGACTGTCCTATAAGCCTGTGTGTCAGGAGTGCTGTAACCTGTTTTCCTGTTTTCTTTCAGCCAGTTATGGGGACAAAGTGTTCTGCTTTCGGGCGTGTAGTTTTTCCTATCTACAGGTCTTCAGCTGTTCCTGTGTGCCTGTGTCTGGTGTTCACCAGGCAGTTCACTTGCAGCAGAAAAGTTGGTCTTACCTGTGGTCCTGAGGCTCATGTTTGCTTGTGGGGTGCTGCCTACGAGCTCTCTGCGGTGGCAGCAACCAGGGAGATCTGCGCCGCCCTTTCCGGGAGCCTCCATGCACCAGGGTTCCAGATGGCATTTGGTGTTTTCCTCTGGCGTCAGAGATGTGTGGAGAGTGCAGTTTCTTCTGGTTTCCCAGGCGTGTCTGCCTCTCTGAAGGTTTAGCTCTCCCTCCCACCGGATTTGGGTGCAGAGAACTGTTTATCTGGTTTGTCCCTTCAGGTTCTGGCAGTGTCTCAGGCGCAGGGGTCCTGCCGCTCCTGGGCTCCTATTTTATTAATTCTAACATTGTGTTTTTTGAGAGGCTATTATCCTATTTATTCTGATATTTAAATCAATTTTACCCAAGGAACTGTGTCTTAGGTAAATCCCAGAGAATTACATGTCATGAAATGTGTAGGGAGGGAAAAATGGTTGACGAGAGTTGGGATTGTCACAGGAGAATAGATAGAATTGAGAACCCTGTGCTTTAAGATCAGGAAAGTCTACCTGTGGGAAAGACTTGGACTTCAGTCTGGCAAGGTTACGTGGATGAATATTACTTTCAGAAAGGGAAGTACTATAATAAGAATTATTGATATTTTAAACCCAACAAACTGTATTTATTGCATATGAAAATTAAACCAACATTTGTGTTTGATGATACACTAAAGCAGTAAGTATAATATGTAAGGAAAATGAAGCCCAACTTCTGAGATGAGTGTGTTGGTTGAGACCACACAAATGGCACAAACTTTCACAAAGTAGAACTGGAGGGAGGTACTTTATTGACTTGTGAGGTTAAGTACAAAGCATACCCTGGTTGAATGCATTTAACTCTATGCTGTATATAGTTGAGTCTCTCTTTTCTTTAGATTATAAGTTTGTTGGAAACATTTGATTCTGAAAAAATTCTCCCTAGGTAGACTAGGTGCCTACATAGGTGATGGCTCATTTAAGCCCAACATGCAAATGCAGGTAGATCTCTCAGAATTCTAAGCTTACCTGGTACAAATAGCCAAGGGTACTTAGTGACTCTGTCTCATAAACAAATCACATTTTCCAAATCAGTCTAATGAGTCAAACGCTTTTATTGTGATAGTTTACAACTGCATTTAGCTTCAAAAGTAATTTAATTTAATCAAATATATATGATTATATATTTATAGGTCTATCACAAAAAAAGTATTTAAACATACTATTATTTATCAATGTAAATAAAGGAAGGGGTGGGTTTTTATTTAAAGGGGTGGGTTTTTATTTAATGTGTTTTCTGGAATAATTTTCAATAAATTATATTATTGCAACTTATTTTTCTACCTCCTACTGTACTTCCCATTCATTTACTCATACATTTTTTTATTGATCGAAGAAAAATATTTATTGAATGCATGTTATACATAGGATACTGGAGTTCTCTTCTGCATCAATTTTTATAAACCACTGGCTCTCAACTCAGGTTACAGTTAGTTTACAAATAACATTGTGTATTTTTGTTTGTTTTTAGCAGTAGCAGAGGTGCAACCAAAGACCTCATACATGCTGAGTAGGATTTCTACCACTGATCTGTAAATTCATCCCACCATTTCTCTACTGTATAGATTTCTTCAAGGTTAATCTGCCCTTCAACATAGTGAGAGTCGAGTTCTCTTATCTTGGCTACATTACTGAAATGCCTGCATCATCCATGAAAACCACAATGCACAATTACATATCTGACAGCACAATAGATTCAATTCATCACGTTAATCACAGCCAAGTAGTGGGAGAGAGGCAGATAAAATAACATTGTGGGTCTGATATGTAATTTTTTTGCTGCTTGATCCTGGTATTTCTAGAAAAACAAACAACAGATGGGTATAGCTTCATTCTACAAAATGGTAGTTTAGAGTAAGTTAATCTTCTTGTGTCATGTTCACACCTGAGACAACATTTTCTAGACTCAAACGGGTATTCACTACATGATAGACCATAAAAGAAACTTTAATCTTCATTATTTTTGGCTTTTCCTACTGCTTTTAATTAAGCTTTAAGGAATTAAATAAGGCAGGGAGTCTGAGGTTATACCAGAGTGTGAGAAGATCAGGTTCCCTAATCCACCGAGGTCCAGTAGGTCACAGTCTGATTTGGGAGTTATCACTCTTAATGATTTTTTTTTCTCTCTCGGTTTAATGGCTTAGCATTAATGCACTTAAACATTAGCCAGATTATAGAGCCCAGAGTTTCAGGTCAACCTTAGGAACAAAAATTATCGAAGAAAGCACATGCTTTTAAAAACATTTTTCAGCTCTTTTGTGCATCTTCCACGTCACCTTTAGCTGTATGAGGATAATAGAACTTTTAGCTTCTCATGCATTTGAGAGTATCTGAAGCATTAGCCAATATCAAACTATGAAAATATAATGCAGTGCTGAATAGTTTTTAATGCTTACTTTGATAGAAAAATAAAATACAAATAGCCTGTGGTTGAGTGCTGGTGTCAGGGGGGGAGCAATCAGATGCCAGCAGTGGAAGTCCTGCCTCAGAACTGCTGACCCCTAGGCCTCTGTCCTGCAGGCTTCTATGGTGTCCTGCTTTGGATTTGCTGACTCTGCCTGAGGTTAGGAGATGACAGTGAAGGTGAAGTCTGGCTGCTACAGCAATGTTCAGTCCATCCTAAGTGATAGCAGAAATCTGCCTCGCCAACTTCAGGATCGTTCTAGTGGTCCTGTCATTAACAGTGACCATCAGCATTGCATTGACTGGGCAGACAGTTACTGGATCTGTAGTGGATAGCAGGCATTGAAGAGGTACCTCATGGGAATGTGAAGATGAGAGGGAATGAGGTGAAAAGAGTGGATAAAACAAAGCAAAATCAAAACAAAACAACAAAACAAACATAAAATAGCAGCGGAAATGACAATAAACATTCTGATGCTTTATTCACATAGTCTCACTTACAAATCCTCCAGTTTCCCCATCAGCACTGAAACGTTTCAAGATCAATCAACACCCACATGATTCCTGGCACCCTTAACTCAGAAGTAAGCTTCCCTGTGGATGTTGACTTTCCCTTCACTCCAAACCACAGAAACCAACTGGTATCTCTGGGCAATGTGCTGCTCCTTTCCGTCTGGACCTATGATTCTTTTTTTGTTTTGTTTTAAATGTTAAAATATTGTTTAATTGCAGTTTCCATATTGGTACAGAATCCCCTTCCTGTTTAACGTGAGTGCTGAGTCAAATTCTTCCACATCTTATCCATCCTTTGATTCTTTAGATACAAGGAAAGTAAGCTGGACCTGACTGTTTCAGATCCTCACATGTTTGGTTATTGTCTGCTCTTTGGTGTATTCATCTTGGGTTTTGTTTGTCTGTTGTTGTTGTTATTTTGTTTGTTTGTAAGTTTGGGGTTTTTGTTTTGGAAGGGGGCAGGGTGTTACGGGTTGGTTAATGAGTTCCCTGCTCCAATCATCACAAGTTCCCTTATTTCCCACTGAATGACAGTCATAGCTGGCAGATGTTTTGAGGTGTTTTGGACCCATTACCATCCACATGAGCCATAGAATTCTCTACAGATCAGCCCTTAGTGAGGGCAGGCCAGCATTAGTGGCATGGAGCTGAAGAATAGTGAGGGAAAGGACATGACTTTTTTCTATACACATCCAATAATTAATTCCTATAGAGCTGGGAAGCATTTTCTCCTCAGTGCTCCTAATTTAAAGGGGCACTGAACTAGAATTCATTGTTCTAGTCAGGTGTAGGCTTTTGCATATTAGGAAATACTACTTAAAATGAACAAACAATTAAATAGGCAAACAATAACAATGAGAAAAAAACCTAAGGCAAGAAAACACTCAAGATTAAAGATTTCAGAAACTACTGGAACAAGAATACTTTACCCCATCTTCTCTCATGTATTTAGAACTGTGCTGAAGACTGAATGTTGTGTCATTATAAAAACCATATTATAAAATCCAAGATTTCAAGGTGGTGGCATGATGAAGTAATGCCTTAGGAAAGTCATTAGGTCATAAAGACTCTTCCTTTGTGGTTCAGATTAGTGTCCTTACAATGAAGTAACAAGAAATCAGTGTCTAAATGTCAAAAAGCATCACCAGACAGAGAATCTGCTGGGATCTTGACCTAAGATCTCCCCAACTGACTCTAAGAAATTTGGTCATTTGTAAGTCACATAAATAGCTATATTTTTTAGTAGTTCACAAGGACTGAGATAAGAACCATTAATTTACGTATAAAATTTCACTCCTAGTTGACCAGATGGTAAGAAATAATTGCTAAACTTCTCAATTTCTCTGTCTTTCTCTTTGAATACACACACACATAGACACATACACGTTGACACACAAACACACACACACAGACACACAGAGAGAGAGAGAGAGAGAGAGAGAGAGAGCGAGTGCTCAAATGCTTCCTCTGTTACACACACTTCCATTGTCACACACTATTTCTTTGTGACAGATACACACAATGAAATGGTGTGATGATCATGAAAGATATTGAAAAGTTTAACTTTATAAGGTAATTATAACTATTTACTCTTAAAACATATATTTTCTCTATATATCTATGACTTTTATGCAGCAGTGGTAATCTGCAAAATATTATGTTCTGGAGTTCATTTACTACTTTGGAAGAACAGATAAAGCATTACAATCAGTTTTCATGGTTGTATAATCTACTGCCTGATACTTTTATGGTTTATTAAATAGTTGTAGTGAATGATAAGTAATAAGGTGTCTAATCTTACTTTATCATAGAATTCATATACATTATTAGTTCACGTGTTGTCACTTATGTTTTATGAGTTAAAGAATTCCTTATTTACTTTTGTAATTATAATATTAAGATTTTATTTTAATTATATAGGACTCAGTATAGTAAATTAATAATTTATAATGACAGTATATATATCACATAGACAAAAATGAAATTTGTTATATTCTTTGTACATGCATTTCTACATATGTGGATACATACACATACCCTCAAAACTATATATTTATGATATTTAGTATAAGTGTTGATTTTTAAAAACTGAGAGTTAGAATTGTTTTAATCTAAATATTTCTGTCCTTTAATAGGTGCAAAGACCTATGTGGCAGTGTAAGGCTATCTCTTCTCACTCTGATTCTTGTATCAATCTTTCATATAAAATTTTGGGAGTTAGAGTTCTAGTATAAGAGAGATTATTGTGTCCTAATTTCCCCATCAGCTCACACTTGAGGTATCACGAGTACCCTAGTATGGCATGTATCATTTGCAGACACTCCCACACTAAGCTTCATACCCCTTTTTTCTTCCTCTTTCATCAGATGTAGATGTAGAAGGCAAAGGTTGAAAACGCCCTTTTTATTTCAGATAAAACTTTCTAAACATGAATCAGCCTTATGAAGGTTACATATATTTTTCATGAATATTCACCTTCTAATTTGAAAATATTGTACTTCTTAGATGGGTATACTTGACTCTGCTGGACTTAAATCCACAGAGATGTTTGTCAGTGTGCTTGTACCACATGGACTATTTCTAGCCTTACTGCAGTTTGTGCCGGATAAAGCTTAGGAAAGGTAACAGAAGTGTAAGGATGGATTAACAATTATTTTATTCATGTCCATTTTGATAGTTCACACACACACACACACACACACACACACACACACACACACACACACACACTTAATGAATTGAATACTACTGTAACAAAATTCTGTATAGACTCTGAGAATCCAATCCCTTCTAAAGTGGCCTGTGATGTTAGTCAGTTGTGCCACTCTAAGGGTATGAGGTGATTCATATGTGGGTACCAGGCAAATGTCTTCATAATGGATGCAGAAACTGAATGGGAAAAAGAGACATGAGCATGACTCACTGCTCTGTAGGCACAGTTCAGCTTGATTTGCAAGGAAATTCATGGAGTTCTGTGTTGGTTAAATGTGAACTTTCACGAATAAGATAGTTAAAGAAATGAAAAAAGACAGAGCCATGGATGTAGGCTTTAGTACAGCTTCTGCCTAAAAATTTCCAGTCTCTGGGTTCAGCTCTGAAGTGAAAGTGAACAAACAACCAATATATAAGGATTCCAGATGAAACCTTATATACGAGGTGATGAGAGATCCCAAAATAATTTAAGTAAAAACTAAAACTTTTCATTGCTTTATGCTACTATTTTCTTCGAGTTTGGGGGCATAAAGTTGAAAATGTATGAATAGAATAATGGTAAAGAAGGAGGGGTTGGGGATTTAGCTCAGTGGTAGTGCGCTTGCCTAGGAAGCGCAAGGCCCTGGGTTCGGTCCCCAGCTCCGAAAAAAAGAACCAAAAAAAGAAAAAAAAAAGAAGGAATGAACCTCCTACCTTATTTGAAGGCAAAGGAAGTTGGCACGTGTGTAGAACTGATTTTAGTATAAAGAAAGTGAAGGCCCTCTAGAACCTGTGAAGTTGGTGATATCAGAATGATTTGCCAATTAATAATATAGTGTTAGGTGTCAAGGTTCTACATCACGTTTTCCCTTCAGGGAAGAGTGGTGGCATAGCACCACATATGGGCTGGAGGACTACATGTGGAGTAGAAATGATGGGCTTGTGAAAGTTAACAAGAAATAGTACCATACATAAATGAGATGTAGCTGGTCTCAGCATAAGCATGAGAGAATGAGCTAATCCTGGAAGAGTGAGTTTGTGGAATGAGTAGAATGTGGGTGAGAAAAATGGAGAACTCTTTAGAGTACAAGTTCTGGAAATTATAGGAAAAGGATCCAGGAATCAAGTGTATAACTTGACAGTGAGAAGGGAGAGAACTGTCAGGACAGGCATGATAAGGGGAAGACAAGTTATCCTGGCAAACAGAGCAGACTGTTTTATGAGATGAGTCCCAAAGTGCCACTTATGTTAGATTTTGTGTTGTTCACATGTTATTATGAAATTAAAAATATTTCTGCTTATAAAGTGAACATATTATGTACTCCAATAGGGATTCCCTGCCTCCCTGGTGAAAATATCCAGGTCTAGACGACCTGAGCTGAAGAGTTGAGGCTGGCCCTAAAGAATTATCCAAGCCTATGTGGATATGAAACATTGAGACTACTCTTAGTTTACATTAAATGGATAAAAATATAGCATATAGCATATAGTTTATATTATGTAGATTTTATCTATACCATATAGTTTAGGAACAGCGTGAAATGAAATGTGTGCAAACAACTTTGTATCTACAACATCTGCAAATCACAATATTTTTAATTTTTCTTCCCTGCTGTTATTTTCATAACATGGTCACAAAATTTAAAGTCATATTTGTATGGGATTCATTGTGACCAGCGTTATATTTTTATTAGTGAGTGATACTCAAAGCCCTGGTTATTGCTCACTATTTGGATGTTTTCAGTGTGTGGAGGAGTATCCTTGTTCATCCTGTGACACTCCTTTACCCTTTGAAGACACTGCAAAGACTGCAATATTCTATGACAACATCAACATTGCAAATACATAATGACCCTCCATTTGCCCAAGTGTTTGTGGCCCATTGTTTATAATTAGAGCACAATTACATGCACATGTTTTCCTTCCCCATTCATTCCCTTTGGAAGTCTGTTTTCTACAGGGCACTTGCCAGTCATTGTTTAGTTTACCATATTAAAGCTTCCCTTTTATGAAAACGTAAACACTCATGTGTATAAAACATACTTATGATAATCTAAAGACTGGTAAATTCACAAATTTAACAAATCTGATGAGAATTTATTTCTGCCCAGTAAAAGAAAATGTCCATTTAAGCCAAAACTTTCCAGTAAGCTTTTTAAAATACTCATTTCCTGACTAGTGGAATTGTAGTAATTGAATCAGTATAATATAAAGATATGCTTTAAACATATTTTAAATTGTGTAAAATTTAAAGACATTAACTACATTGGATGGTAGATATATTTGTCCTGTTAGTTTTATGAAGCTTGACCCTATAAAATCAATAGAAAAATATACCCTTCGATTATGTAGTGGAAATATTTCTCTTTTTGATTTTTGCAATGCAATATAATTGCTCTATAAAAATATATAAATGTAACAAAATCAATCTTAAATTTTGTATCAATATTAAAAAATTTATACTGATAAAACCTTAAACCTATATTAATATACAAAATCCTCTGTCAAGGTAACAAAATATAACTTCAATTTTGCATCAAAATATAAAGATTTTTCATTAAAAAACATGTTTTTATCAAACTTTGTGATGTACTTGATTCCCAAGTCAAATGAGCATGACCTTGATTATTTCTCTCAAATTATACATTAATATATGCTATCAGTTAATACTTTATGAAATAGTTCATTTATTGGCAATGTAGCTTATTACTCTAAATTAGTACTAATTATAAAATAACTATTCAATTAAAGGGCAGAATAAACAAAAGAATTAGAGTCAACAGGGTTGGGGAATACCCAAGGAGTCCCACCCACTCAGAAGGGAAGGGGAGAGAAGGAGGGGTAGGGATTCTGTGAAAGGGTGTTGGGAGTGGAGGTATAATTTGGGATATGAACATAGAAACAAACAAACAAGCAAACAAACAGATAAATGAAAAATATGTTCTTCCATAGCCAGGACAACTGTCCATTAAGCATAGAATACATGAGTTTATACTAGTCAATAAAGAAAATTCTTTTTTTTCTTTTATTAGATATTATTTTATTTACATTTCAAATGTTACTCCCTTTCCTGGTTTTCTGGACAACTTAAAATGATATTCCATTACTACTTCTGTCAGTTTAAAGTTGATCAAAATAATGACATTATTATTATTATTATTATTATTAATTACAAAATAATAATTCTTACTATAAAGCTGGTGACTACCCAATATTATTTAATGTACTTTTAACACACTTAATATTTAACTACTTGATATCTAAACAGACTCATATTTATACTTACTAAGTTAAACTTATAATTGACTTAGCTATTGTTTACTACAAGAAAACAACTTTTTTACATTCAATCTTTTATAACCCTCGTCTTTTTATGCAGAAAGGAAGGAGGGGGAAAACCTTATTGTGGACATATACCATGTTTGCACTTTATTTTTAATTTATATAGGAAGAGTAGACTTTAATATAAGAAAACCCAGTCTCCCATTTTTTTGGGATATCTGCTCTAAAAATTGATATTTGTGTTTAAAATGGTTGCTTATGGGGTTGGGGATTTAGCTCAGTGGTAGAGCGCTTGCCTAGGAAGCGCAAGGCCCTGGGTTCGGTCCCCAGCTCTGAAAAAAAAAAATAAATAAAATGGTTGCTTATTTATCTTTGCCCTATTGACCAAGTTTAGGTTTAAATTCAGGCTCTGTCTTTTCCAGTCAAATGGCTTCTTGTGAAGAGCTTGAGAAAACGGTTAAGGACGAGAATCTGAAAATTGCTTTTCAAGCACACTTGGTGAAATATCATAGCAGAGAAGGGGAACATTTATCTCCATGAGTAACCATTGAACACAGTTTTAAAGCACAGACACAGAAAGGTTAATTTTTAAAGAAAACAACAACAGCAAAAAGCAATACTGTTATTAGCTGATTATATGGACTCCTCCTTTTTGAACTGGAGACATATTCACAAATATGGAAAAATAACCACAACCAAATCAAAATCCAAGATTGTCTCTGCCTACTTCTACAGTGACTAACAACCAGTATTATTATTTCAGTCAAACCTTACAAAGACAGTCATGTGTTGTTTACTCTCTAAAATACAGGCATTCTTGACACTGGATCATAGATTGAGGAAATACTGGAATCAAACAGAATTTGAATCTAACATTTTAACTTCTTAGGCAAACAATTTAGCATTTGCATAAACTCTGAAAATGAAGAATGGTCTTCTCTAGGATATATGATTATTGTGACAGATATATGATGTGAGTGAAATCTTGGATTTATTCTATGAAAGATTTAATGTGTACAATTTGATTTTTCAGATTAGTTAGGTTATCAAAGTTTTTGCTTAAAAGTTAGATATTCTTTATACAAGAAATTATTTAAAATTTATTTTTCTGATGTCTGATCACACCAGACTTGGCCGTTATTTTTTACAGGGGATTGAAATTCTGCCTGTTATGACTGGGACACATTTACACCCTCTGAATTTATAGAAGGAGCTTGCTTACTCACATGCTGACTGCTTGAAGTTGAGTCTGCCCTTCACTTTTTTGCTGTCTTATGAACTTTCCTTACAGTTGATACTCTCCATACTCAGAGGTCAGTTCTTTTAATTGCTTCAGATGTATTTGCCACTAACTTGTGGTACTGAAAATGATTAACAAGTTATTTTTCTTCCCCCTGAAAGTCTTAAGCAGCCACCTCTTACATCTAATGCAGTACCATAAAGTTACAGAGAAAATACGAATATACAAGCCAGATGAGACTGCTCAGTGCTAGTTCTGGCTTTTAGCCTGAGACAACAAGCTTTATCACAAAAATTCACATGAATTAAGAGATGTGCAAGAGTTGCCTGTTTTCTAAAGAGAGAGAACGAGAGGGCTTGGACGTGGGTGGGTGGGCAGGAGCTAGGAAGAACTGGGGTAGGAAGCAGTGTGATCAAAATATACAAAAAAATGTTATTTCTCAGTAAAAAAGGAGATTTTAAGATAGGAACAAAGCAGAAGTTGGTATGTTGGTAAGTCATTCTGGCAATATAATATTTATGTTCTTGTACATGTAAATATAAAAGCCAGTGGTGTCTATGATTAACTTTTGTTTCTATGTATGTCTCCACATAAAATTTTCATTAAGGGAACATCAAACAAATGTAAGTATTATGTTTACTTGCTCTAAAGTGTACAGAAAGAAAAATATATATTTAATGACGTATAATAACCTTAATTCCTATAGTAAGTTTAATAAAATACATTCCACTCAATGAAAAAATAACTGCTTTTAGCTAGTGGACCTATAACCAATATTTTACTTACTAGCATTGCAAGTATTTCAAAAAAACTTTTTTTCTTCGAACATAATTACTGAAAATGTTTTAGAAAATAGAAATGAAACTGACTCAAAATTTGTCTTAAGTTTTGATTAATTAAAATGTTATGAGAGAACAAGGAAAAACCTTAGCTAAAAGTGAAAAACAAAACAAGAAAATTCTCATGTATCAACTGAAGCAGAAGGTTCTAAGTCATTGGAACTTATGTATTACATGCTTGAGAGAATTTTGAGCTGTGCACAGCTGGGTATTAATACATGGGCAGGCACAAGATGGACCAGGCCAATGGTGCATTAACCAAAATTCGCTGGAATTGGAGAGCAGCTGTGTGGTTTGGGAAAGCCATTCTGGCACATAATTTATGCAAAGACCAAAATAAACACTCCATTAAAAATATTAAGGAGAAAAAAAATTAAACCCTATTGTCAGACCTGGCTAAAATCAAATTATGTCCTCATAACAAGAGAGCAGTCAATCATAATATATGAGAATTAGGGCTTTCCCAAGACAATAAACCCTAAATTCTCAGTGTCAATCGAAATGTAAATCACCCAGTCCTCATTCGAAATCTAATAGACCTTCATTAACATAAACATATAGCTAGCCAATACAAAGTCCATCTAAATCATCATGCAAACTACTGTTATTAATTTTCAAATCACTTCTAATTGTCATCTGTCAAGAAAATTAAGACCTTGACAGCGCTAACACTCTGGTAGGCTGTATGGTGTAAAACATTAAGGATGTAAGGTGACAGGGTTAGAAGATCTTGGCATCACTACTCACCCATGAAACTGGTCCTACTAAGCAAATTCTACTCTGCTTTCCTGTCTTCTGCCACCCCAGGACACTATTGCTAAACCACTAATGACCTCAGTCATCTTAAATCATATGCTCAGGTCTCCACCCCAATTTTGTCATTTGTCAACAATAATTTATAAAGTGGTTTAACTTGATTTTGCAGAGTACCAATGTCTTCAGGTGAATCATCTAAGTATTTTTGGTTCTGTTTGCTTTGGGTATTTTTAAATAAAAATATTCTGATGAATCTTCAACTTGAATGCCAGAGTTCATGTTTGATTTATATTTTGAGAAATAAAAATGAGATTGTTGACTATCTAATATTATCTGGGTAATTGCTGCCTATGTTATCAAAAGATAGAATAATTCTGGTTGAGGGACAGTGTCCAGTTTGGTATTTATAGCAATAGCAGTAGGTAGACAACATTACTTTTTAGCCACCACAGGAATGTAGTGTGAGGATTTTGACTGTTTTCTATACCTTCAGCGTAGTACATTATGAGACAATCACCAGAATATGAAATCACTGATATTTATACATAAGGCTTTTCTCTCTTACAAACAAACACAGTGTAGTCATACCTTGAAATCTAAACACATATGCACCAATGAAGAAGAGACTACATTTATATTCCAGCAATATGAACAAATACATTCAGCTTTTTTGCTTTTTTTGTTTGTTTGTTTTGTTTTTCTAATTTTCACAATCCTTAAATGGAAGTCAATCCTTCTTTGTGGGGAGATGTATTTAATTTATTTTCCTGACTACATGTTTGTCAGATGTTCTAAAATTTCCATCTGGAATATACACACATTCTAATGTTGTTAAAACTTGGGGCCACATGAAAAAAACAAAGGTAAGTTTTGCTCAAAAGACATAGACACATTTTCCAGTTAGATATTGTAACTACACTCCGTTTTCCCTGCTTTGACTTTGATAAGTAGAGCAGTTACTCATTTTGTGTCATAATATTCCATAACAAAGACATTTTTCTTTAAAATATTGAAAATAATCACAAATAATTCTAACCTGTGACGTATAGTCAAACACTGAAATCTACCAGTGGGCTTCAGTTAGATGGCTGTTGGGCAATGTAACATTTCAATTGAGAAAGATTAATAATATTAATATAATTTCTTGTCAATTGTCAAATAGAAGCTATGTTTCTCCTAAAGGACATTACTCCTTGGAACAACAGGCAGATGACTTTCCAAAAGCACACAAGACCAGACTTTAAACTAGCAAAGTTAGCTGGGATTGCAATGATGATAACTGGTAGCTTCACGTAACAATTAAAATTAACATTAACTCTACCAACTCTCTTCTTTCTTACTGCATGTACTGGATCCAGTTCAAAGGATGTTGGCCATAGTTAACGATATTTGCTGCTGTCTTTTCTGTAATCTCTTTTGACTTGATGTTAGTAGATATCATCATGTAATTCATGTATCTTTATGTTCATCCCAATGCACTAATATACAAGTATTTCCATATTTTTCCACAGGTTTTTTTTCTCCAAAGTGGGGACTTAGATTAACACACACACACACACACACACACACACACACACACACACACACACACACAAAGTCACATATCAATATAGAAATGTCAAGTATTATATACTCAGTACCTATATTGAAAGTTCAACTGGCAACATATGTGCGGATTGAACTCTATATTATTGGTTCTATTCCACTAAAGTACATGTATTTATATTAAATGTCCCTATGCTCATTTGATTACTATAGACTTAAAATAAGCCTTAAAATCAATTACTTATGTTTATTCTATTTATTTTCTTTAAAAATCATTTTTGTTTTCTAATCAAATTCCCATTTCGACATGGTGAAATAAAATTTAATGTGAATTTGATTTATCTGAAAGTTTTGGAAAATCAATTTCAGAAAATGGATATCTTAAAGATCAATGTCATAATTGAACATAGTCCATCTACTTGGTCAATACGGCACTGTTCATTAAGGACATTTTTTAGATATATTAAATTTGTTCTCATTTTCTGCTTTGAATCCAATGAACAACAAAATTACATAACTTTTATTTGATAATTACTTGATTACTATAAACAGAAATCATTTTTGTAATAAGACTGTATGATACATATGCTTAATTTTATTTTGATATACTTGTTAAAATTTTTACTTAGAAACTATGTCATCTGCATATAAAATATTAAAAATTGATTGCTCTTACAATTAGTTCTTCAACTTCTCCCTACATCCTCACCTACTCAAATTCACACCATTTTTCTCTCCTTTATAAGAAAACCAAGAGACATCAAATAAGAAAATGATAACCCAGAATAGGACAAAAATGAAAAATATAACCAAAGAATCATAGACATATGCTGACATACAGCCATTCACACACCCAGAAAAACCATAGAATCCAACTCAGAAACCATTTTACATTAGCAAAAAAAATGTCCTGGCAAAACAATATTAAAAACAAGCAAATACAAAATACTCTCTAAAATCAGTGTTGAGTTCCTTTTCATTGGTCATCTGCTATCTGGCATGGACCTACTCTTAAGAACTCTAAAGAGTAGTTTGTATACCTAATGACACTCCATTGAAGAAAGCTAATATTTGCTTTGCGAGTGCTTATCAATTGGGGATAGTTTCTAGGTTAGGGATCAGGGTTTGGGTCTGCTTTCCCTTTCAGCACCGAGACCCGATCTGGCTTAGACTTGTGCAGGTCCGGTGCATTCCATCTTCGACTCGGTGAGATCACACATGTTCAGTCTTCTTGTGTTTAGAAGGCCTTGCTTCTTTGCTGTCTTTGATTCCTGCTGACACTTCCAATCTTTCTTCCTCCTTTCCTGCAGACTTACCTGAGCTCTAATGGTAGGAATTGGAGGAGACATACATTAAGGACTGAGTGCTGCAAGGTCTCTCACTCTCAGTAAAATGTGGGTCTCTGTATTTGTTCCCATCAACTATAGGAGGGTTTTATTTGTACATTTTTACTTCTTGAAGACTGGTTTCCCTTGCCTTATTAGAATATTTAGAGTGTGATGTAAAATACAATGGGTTCCTTTGTATATATGTCCCTGCCTTAGAGAAAGGGAGGGTTTGATAGTCATCGTTGTATAAATAATCCAAAAGTATAGTTAGTGGCATAAAAATTGCCAAATAGGCCAATGGAATAGAACACATACCTATAGATTGATGCTGTATACAGGTAAGTTTAGTCAGATTAGGCTAGAGCCTGTGATTGGGCAGTGGAAAAAGAAGTCAGCTGTAAGTTTTAGAGAGGGAAACACAGAGATGGATGGAGAGGAATTGGAGGAGAAGATGAACCAGATCCACATGGCCTAAAGTAGCCACGGGTAGCTATGGATATTATAGAAGGGCAATAGAATAATGTAAGGCACATTTGCCCAATCTAGGTTTGCAGCTTGTATCAATATCAACTGAGTTTTGAGTTCTTTGTGTGGGCATTTGAGGGGGTTGAGGATTTACTATCATATATCTGGCTGTTAAATTACAAGCCTCTGGAGTTTTCATTTTATGGGGCTGGGGGCTTAGAGCCAGCCATAGCCAGTCTCAACAGGCTAGTTGCATGGGATGGATGGCTTGGGAATTGCAAGCAGTTCTACAGTACTGAATCGCAGTAACGTAAACTGGGCAGATCACTGATTGGGAATAATCAAGCAGGTGGGGAGACTGAAGCTGCCTGCATGTAGCTGGACATAGCTTAGACTGTAGATTGTTTTTTAATTATATGTTACACATACACAAATAGCCAGAAATTTGCTCTGACATTTGTGATATATATGTGTGTGTGTGTGTGTATATATATGTGTGTGTGTGTGTGTGTGTGTGTATGTATGTATATCAGAAAATAAAGTTAAATAAATAATTTTGGCATGGTTCTGATAACTCAGTAAAGGGCCAGAAATATTGAATTGTTCTAATTAAATGAATAAGATCAGAGAGATATCTCAATGGGTAAATTCGGACAATGCAGTTGAGTTTGGGGTCCTGAATTTGGAGTCCCAGTTCCCATGTAAACCTGTGCACATTGGCAAGGACATGTACAATCACAGAGTTCAAGAACTGAAATTGGGAGGCAGTGTCAGTAGACCTAGAAGAACTCAGAGGCCAAGACTTCTCTTGTAAACTATGGCAAGAAAGCAAAGAGACTGTCTCATACCAACGTACATGCATTTGACCACTTGGTCCCCAATTAGTTGTGATGTGTGAGAAGGCTATGTAACCTTAGCAGACAGGGTTTTGATGAAGGAAGAATGCAACATAGGGCAGGTTTTGTAGCCTGGTCACTATTTCTGTTTGCCTCTGTGTCTACTGGTACTTGGTATTAGATTTTCTGTGAGGTAGGTAGTTAGGAGGAGGAGCCATGACAAAGATTGGGACCTTCTAAGATGGTGTGGTTTTTCTCATCCTCATGACCTGATACAAAAACCTGAAATTTTAAAACAAAGGTCTAGTGTGCTTTTTCTCTGGTCAGTAGGACTCTAGATAATGGAATGGCTCAAAAAAGTTCAAAGATAGATCTTGACGTGTTTACACAATGATTGTGGACTCAGTAGTCATCCTGTCTTTCTTCAAACAGACCAACCCTAAATTAGGGCAGGTTGGTACTACCACTCTGGAAATCAGTCTGGAGGTTCCTCAGAAAAATGGACACAGTACTACCTGAGGACCCAGCTATATCACTCCTGGGCATATACCTAAAAGATGCTCCAGCATATAACAAGGACACATGCTCCACTATGTTCATAACAGCCTTATTTATAATAGTTAGAAGCTGGAATGTCTTTCAACAGAGGAATGGATACAGGAAATATGGTACATTTACATAATGTAGTACTACTCTGCTATTAAAACCAATGACTTCATGAAGCTCTTAGGCAAATGGATGGAACTAGAAAATATCATCCTAAGTGAGTAACCCAATCACAAAAGAACTGAGATGATATGCACTCCCTGATAAGTGGATATTACCTCAAAAGCTCAGAATACACAATATATAATTTATAGACCACATGAAGCTCAAGAAAAAGAAAGACCAAAGTGTGAATGCTTCATTCCTTCTTAGAAGACAGAAGAAAATACTCACAGGAGTTTGGAGCAGAGACTGAAGGAGAAGGCATTTATAGACTGCCACACATGAGGATCCATCCCACATGCAGTCACCAAACGCAGTCACTACTGGGGATGCCAAGAGGTGCATGCTTATAGGATCCTGATATGAAAGTCTCCTGGTAGGCTCTGCCAGGGCCTGACAAATACAGAGGCAGATGCTCTCAGCCAACCATTGGAATGAGAACTGGGTCCCCAGTGGAGGAGTTAGAGAAAGAACTGAGGTAGCTGAGGGGGTTTGCACCTACATAGTGAGAACTACACTATCAACCAACCAGAACCCCCAGAATTCCTAGGGATTAAACCACCAATCAAAGAATACACATGGAGCAACCCATAGCTCCAGCAACATATGTAGCATAGGATGGCCTTGTCCGGCATCAATGGGAGGAGAGGCCCTTGGTTCTGTGGAGGATTGATGCCCCAGTGTAGGGGAATGTCAGGGCGGGGAGGTGGGAGGGACTGGGTGAGTGCGGGAGCACCCTCATGGAGGGTTTGTGGGGATGGGATGGGGGTTTCCAGCGGGGAAACTAGGAAGGGAGATAATATTTGAAATGTAGATAAAGAAAATATCCGATAAAGAAAAAAAGAAAAAGAAAAAAAAAGATTTTTAGGCTCCCAGTCCTCAAAAAGAACCCAGGAGCTGGCTTCCTGAAATTACTTTGTGTAGTCTTTCCACTGTGTGCTCACTGTATATGTTTCCTTACTCCCAATAAAAGCCTTTCTTCAACTGCTGGTCCTGTTCGCTTTTGTTCACTGTGTTTATGTTTTCTCTTGAGAATTGGCTTCCCTGTTAATTCTTTAATCTTCATTCTGCCCCAAATAAACCAGACATGCTGGAACACATTTGTAATCTTAGCACTCAGTAACTGCAGCTAAGAGTATCAAGAGTTTCAAAAGAAATCAAGAAAAGAGTGAGCAAAAAATAATTGTAAAACTTAACAATAAATAACAGCAAAAACAGCAATTAGTGGATATTGTTGGGCATGGAGAAATTGGGACCTTTGTTATTGCTAATAGAAGTACCAAATGTTGAATTATTGAAGAAAATAAATGGATTTTTAAAAATAATCAAGTTATTACTTCATATTCAAATGTGTAGAACAAAAAACCTGCAATGCATTAATTATGAAGTATAGAAAAAATTACTTCAGTTCAAAGTTCTGGACATTCTAGGCCAAGATCAATATTAAACATGGTAGGGCCTCATATTAAGATGGCTTTTTATCATTGGAGGATGCTTCTATGTAACTGAGCCAAGAAGGAGAGAGAGAAGGAAAGACTATTAATAACACAAAAGGATATATTTTATAATTTCATTTATATTAAGCCTTCTGAAATTTTATTATCTAAGTTGCAGAGATAGAATTTTGAACTGGAGTTGCCAGGGGTTGGACAATATTACTGGACACAGTGTCACAATTTGGGATGATGAGAAAGTTAAGGCCAGGAGTGGTTCTATGATACAGAACGAACTGAATATACTTATCATCCCTGTAGTTTTCACATGATTAAATAAAACCTGTTTTCCTACTGACTGAGTTTATTCTTTCCTGATTCGTGGATCTGCCTTAGCTACACATACTCTAGTCTTGATATTTTGTTAACAAATTTGTCTGCAGACTGCTAACCATATAACCATAGAATAAAGTTAAAATTATTTACCAAATCTGTATTTTTTTTGTACTTTCAGATACTACCTTCCTCTTCATTTTCAACACATACATTAGAATTCACCTCTAAAATTCGTCAAAGAAATGTAACTCTACTTAAATTGATATAGTTGCCTGATTTATAAACAAATCTTAGAAAATAAAAACTTAACAAATTCTGCTCTCTTCGCATTCATGAGGTGAAATTTGAGTTGTATATATTTGGTATTACATAATGTTTTGTGTATTTGGATCTTTTTCATTTTTCAACATCACTGATAGTTTTTACTATAGTGGCACTGTGCTACATTTACTTATATTTGCTACTGGATGTTTCATATTTAAGCTATTAATATTAAGTACAATTATTTTGTTTACATTCTATTTTATTTTATGGAAGGTATTATATTGCTCTTTTTTCTTAAAGATATGCAAAGATGTTTATTAATGTGAATCGGATTGGTGCACTCTAGCTTTCTATGTGAACAATTTATACACAGAAATCAAAACATTTGCTTTAACTTTCCAATCTTTTGTTAAAATTTCTGCTGTACACTGTCTAGAAGTTGATATAAAAATAATGTTTGTGTTAAAGTAAACACTATGGGTGGTTTCTCATCTTAAACAAAAATGATTAATCTTTTACTGTTATATACCATGGTCTTAAATCCATTTGTTTTCTCCTTCAAGTGCTTCAGAATGTATGAAAGGAATCTAATATCAACCTCTTTCTTGCTATTAATTATTTATCCTTTGGAGAAATTTTGCTATGGTAAATTCCCATGCATGTTCAAGTCTGCTGAAGTGAAACAAGCCAGTTATGGTGTCTAGATATCATCACTATGAAGGATACAAACCAAAAATCTACATAGTTTCATTATGTATCACTTTGTTAACCTTAGAATGATATCTACTGGCTACTTTGTACATCATCCTTTAACTACAAAGAGTGTTTCTACCTCTTACTTGTAAAGACTACCTCTAAATCTATGGTTATCAAAAGACCATCCAGTGTCCATGAATTCAACATTTTCAGAACATCACTCTGACTAATTCTTTCCATACAGACCCAGTCTCCGTCCAAAGTGCCAGTGGTTTTCCATGCCAATCCGTTCAAAGTCAGAGTGCTGGAAACAACACAACCTAAGCAGTGTTGGACCTTTATCCTCAGCAGCTGTGTCCTTGATATCCTGTCGTGCAGTTTCATCCTTGTACTCTGTGTTTCAGGATGGCCCTCTTGCTGCATCTGAACACAGAGAGAACCCTCCATTGATGGCTTGACAGCTTTCCTGCCCTTTCCCACACTGGCATTTGCTCAGATGGAGATGGAGCCTAAGCTCTCAGTTCCCTCAGGTGTTTGCTCACATTCCCCTGCTGCACTGAACCTGCTTTATAACTTAGTATAAAGCAGCTTAACACAGAAACCCTAATTTCACCACGGCTCACACTATCCAGTCTTTGTAATATGTGATGTAGTCTTTAATATAAATGATCACATCTTAGAAAAGGGGATTTTACCAACTCCGTTTCAAAAATTTACTAGATAGATGAGGATTTGGGAAGATCTTCTTAAATTATAAATAAAACCAAAAGTAAAACTAAATATTAAATGCTTTAATTCTCCTAACCCTTGTTGCAATATTTAAGTAAACTTACATTTAGCCTTTATAAAAACACAAATGCAGCCTAAAAGCAGCCCATTTGTCAGCAGAAAAACACTGTCTCTTTACATATTAAAGGTCGAGATACATGCTACATAGTGATATTTTCATGACTTTAAAATGGTCACTTAGTAATCGATTTATTCATCTACCAAGAGATTTATTATAAATATAAGGGAAAAAAGATGAAGAAACAGGAAGGAAAGAGATGCTCATACTTCCTTGAGTGTTTTACAGTTGGATATTCTACATTCATAAAAAAATTATGGACACGGATGAAAAAGTTTTCACATTTGCCTCTGACCAGAATTAATATTCTCTTTCTTCTACACAATTCAAACGAAGCATCTGGAAATGAAGTGAATAATTAGTATGAGAAATATACTACTTCTGTGTTAACCTTTCATAAACTTAGACAAATTGTAGAATATGCTAAGACCTCCACAGATAGTCACTGAGTACAATTGAGAATATTTAAAATTTAAAGAAGAAAAATGTATCTTCTTTTACCTATCACTTACTTCACTATGTAAATAACAGTATGTCTTATGTAAGTGGTTATACAGACTTAGTAGTTTCATGTTAATATACTTCTTAAATATTATCAACAGGACATTTTACTTAGATTCCAAATATCAACATTATATGTATGCTATCAGTCTCATAAGGAAAATAATGCAAATAAATAATAAAGAATTGTATTTTAAAATTAATTCACCACTTCACAATTCTAAAATATTTTATCTATTATATCATTATATTCCATAGAGAATAAACAATGATGTATTTCATAGATTTATAGAACAAAGCATTTTTCTTAGCATGAATAAAAGAAACACAAGTTAGCACATGGACATAACATTTCATATAGGTAGCCATGAACAAATATACACATCAAAGAATATAATATCTACATGTCTGAGCATATTTGCAGTGTGTGGGTATATAAGTCTCTCCCTAAAATTTCAAAAAGTACAAAAAGATTTGCCTCAGTGCTGCTAATATGTTTGTTTAAGTAACATCTTGTTTTTGCTTTCATTTACCAGAATGCTTTAGAATTCTCCGTTTTAGCCCCACCAATGCAATTAAATGCTCCTAATTAAAAAAGTGATAACAGTCTTTCCTTATAAGAAATGTATCTTTAAATTGCCTTCCTTTTGTTTTTTTTTTTAGTATACATTTCCTTTTGTAGGGAAACCATGCCACAAAGAATGCATCTTCAGCAGAGAGTAAGGCCATACATGAGTGGCCCGGATTTAAGATGTTCTAATCATTTGGTACATGTAATCCTTTCGAACAGTGAAACTCTTCTCTTTTCTGACTCTTTCTATTACAAGTCAGCTGAAGCACCTGAAGCCAATCTTGAGATACATTGGAGTTTTTCATTTTGTATAAGTACAATGTAGCATGTTAAAGTCAAGCAATTCATTATGCCAGCATTCAGAAACAGGAAAAAAGGGGGGAGTCAGTGATTTCCTTTCATTTTTCTCTGTAAGAAAATAGGTGTTCCCTGTTCATTGAAGCTGCAGATGAATTGAGCCTCCCTAGAGACAAATGGGGATGTATATACCGGCCAAGGCTGTCCTTGCTTCTGGCTACTCATTCGAATAAAGCTATAGAGTTTTGCTAATTTCACAATGAGAATTTGAACATTAATTATTCATTATCTTTGATTTTCTTGAAGTACCTTTAACAAACAACATTCTTGTGACAGGCCAGTATTGACTGAATAGTTTATAAGCTCAGCATTATATGCAGCTACAACACAATAAAAATCAGTCTTATGATTATTATAGAGTGTGTAGTTATTTAATTGTTGTGAAAGAAACAAAAATGTATTAATAATTACATCTGTATAATTAATAGACAGGGCAATGATTTAAAGTAATCTTATGTGTCTATTGTACTTTGAGAAAAGGCAGATATGTGATACTTCAAATGAAAGCATGCTATTACTATTTTGCAAATAAAATATATATTTCATCATTATAAATCCTCTATAAGTCTTAAAGTAGAAGACTATCTCGATCTCACTCTTTCCCCGGAAAGCACTGTTTTAGATTTTCACGTGTACGTCATCTATTTATTATCTATATTATTAAGTTCTGTTCCTTCATGTCATCTTTCAACATCTGATTTTTGATATCCTTTGAGTCTGACAAAAGAGAGTTACTCTTTATTCTACTTTGAAAAAAATTGTCATTGTAACCAAATCCTCACACCTAAATAAAATTCAGTTAAGCGTTAAGTTCCATTCATAGGCAATCCACACCACATGGAGGTAGAACACAATGGCCTAGATGCATGACAAACTTAAGAGCCTGCTTTGAAGAGCTGCTTGATTTACATCGTTGGGCGTTAGAGTCATCTTTAAACACACATACAGCAGTGAGAAATACCTAGAAGCCCGTGCATGGATATTTTTAGACATTGGACTGCTCAAATTAGTATCAGTCAAGCAACTGGCATGTGGCATATATACAGATGGATCACAGCAGCCTATCACCAGCTGAGAATGGCAGATACTTAAGCAAGCCTGACACTTGGGAGACAGATGGTGAAAAAGATGATTATAAATATCTTCTGGATTTTTAAAGCTTTCATAATACTGCCTATGTTGTCAGTGCAAGATAGGCTTATCTTTCTTGTCATTCTTCCTGTCTTTATAGGTATAATATACATACACATGCTGACAGCTAGTATTCCTGTGTTAATTTCCTGGTCACTCTTCAGGCTGGTTTAAAATCCATCTTGTTAGAAGACAATTATGTTATTATTATTATACAAAGTTTATGACAATCTCAACATGGGTAGGATGCGTGACACTGGCAAACTGATATATTTTATACTGCCTCTACAAAGAGAGAAAGTAATGTGTATATATATATATATATATATATATATATATATATATATATATATACACATGTGTGTGTGTGTGTGTGTGTGTTATGTATGCATGAGTTTTGTATCAGGAAAAAATAAAAATCACAGTGAAATTCTGTCAGCACCAACCTGTTTATGTTTTCAAGGTCTCAACGTGTTTATAAACTTTGAAAGGCCCCATGTCTAGCAGATCACACAGATCATCTCTTCTAATCCTCCTTCCCTACAATCATCCCCTTATCCTAGTTCCCAGCTCCAACAGGCATTCCCTAGAAAACCATCTGCCACAAAAATCCAGGGAAGCAAGTAAACTAACACCAGATTACCAACTTTCCCTCCTCTCTTCCAAATACAATATTAGGTAGCTACCCAGAGCTCTGTATCAAACCAGCTGTGTGGCCTCACCTCCCTCCAGGCCCCATCTGCAGCAGACCACACAGTTCTCCAACATTCCTCACAACACATTCCAGCGTGCAACTGAAACAGGCAATCCTTGGGAACCTGGCAGCCAAGCTTGACAGAGAAGCACGTTGGCCAGAAACTAGGTAGGTGAGTTTTGGGTCTTAGGTCTCCCACTTTCAAATCCAATGTTCCCCGTCTCCTACCAGGATCTGTGGCAGATAACCTGTGCTGGGCTCTCTTCACTCTCTGACCCCATTCTCAGATGACTGAGAAGATTCTGGTAGAACATCCTGCTTCCTTAACCTTCTGTGTATCGCCTCAGCCTTGTCCCCACTTCTTGACTATGCTCATTGCTAAATATCAACACCCAATACCTAGAAACATGTTCTAGTTGGAACCCTCAGTGTCCACACATAGCAGGATCCCAGAAGCACAGACATTCAGGAAATCTAGGGCACTTGAAAGGTCCAAATTTAAGAATAATAGAAATAGAAAAATGCTTTCTCAATGGATATTGTAAAGACTCTAAGAGATTATGGATGCCAGCCTAGTGTACTAAACCCAGAAAAACATTCCATTACAGATGGAGAACAAAATACATATTAAATTAGATAAATATAAGCCACACACACACACACACACACACACACAAATTTAGCTCTTCAGAATGCTCTAGAAAGAAAACTTCAACCTAAAGAACTTAAGCACACCTAGGAAATACTTAATTTAAAGTCAGCAGATCAAATAAAGAAACAAAAAAAAAATCAAACAGAAAGCACCACAAGGACAAATAACAGGAGTCAACAACTCTGCTAGTTTCTGGTTTCCATTACTCAAGCAATGTTTGGTATGGGTTCCATCTCCTTGTGGAGTGGGCCTTAAGTCATATCAGATATTAGTTGGCTACTCCCACACACTTTGTGGCACCTTTGTCTTAGTTTATCTTGCAGAAAAGACACAATAATAAATCCAATTATTTATGGTTTACTTGGTGGTTATATTTCTTTTGTGGTATTCAGAGTTAATTCCTATAACAAAGACACTATTGTGTTTTAACTTTATATGAAAAATCAGAAAGCGATAACTTCTGGTTTTGTGAACATGAGCATTTTATGTTTGTGTATGTTAAAAAGAATACTTTCGCTAGTTAAAAAATGCTAGACGCAATTTCTCATTTATCAGATGTCATGAGCTCCTACATTTAAACTTAGCTGCTCTATCAACCAAAACTTAATTGCGAAACCATAAAATTTATGAACTGATTATTCCATTCCTCATTAGAAGTTACCCCATTTAAAGTTTTATGAATCATTTTATAGTTTTATTGTTAAGTTACCATATATGTCCTGATAGAACCTAAATGTTTGCCTCAAAACCATTAAACACTAAATTTTCTATAACTTTTACACATGGCAACAGCATTGTCATTTAATATCCAGGAATTTTGTCTAAAATATACAAGAGCTTTATGGTAATATGTCTTTTAAAATGTACTGTCACTAATACCATAACCAAATTTCATAATTAAATAAAACACATTTATTCAAAATGGTTGTAATTTGGTATCTGTGGTGTTATTCTTAACACATATTAGAGAAGTTCCTTTCTATGTCGATGGAGTCTCTTATTTATGAGTATAGAAATTGTGAACCAATAAAATTATTAAAACACACATAGTAGGCAATCTGTGTTCTTTTCGTATGTTTAAGGGATTTAAACCATAAACACCTATAAGTATTTCTGGTCATAGATATGATAAATGCTGATTATCTCTAAACTATATTAAAGTTTATTTTCCATTCTCTCTGTCCTTTTTAAAATTTTTATCACCATTTATGTAACAAACTCTCTATCACAGTAGGTGAAGATAGTAATGAAGTTATTTCACCAGCTTTCAAGGACCAGAGTCAAGGCTATCTTGACTGGACATGTATAGATTCAGACTCTTAAAAGATGTGGATTAATAGAAAGAACCAAAGATCTTCGAAGCCTCAATCCTTTCTGGCTACCTGTAGACTTAAGTTGCTTGCACATGGGGCTTAGACGATGTCTGACATGAGTTGGGACGAGCTTCCCCAGAGGAGGAGATGTATGCAAAAGCAAGGAAGCCCAGGGATAAGACTCACTGTGTTTGTTCCAACTAATTTTATAAATAATAAAAATATATTTGTTTTATTCTTTATATGAGAGCCTAGTCATAAATTGATTAAATGTTTGTGAGAAAACACCTCCATATTTCAATATGTAGTCAGTGCTTTCCATTGTTAATTAATAGTGTGGGACACTCCTATGGGATTAATGAAGCAAAGGCCAGTTTGAGTCTGCTAGAATTTCCAGATATGCTTAGATATTGAGAGCTCTGACAATGACTTCATTAATCTGTGGATGGGCTTAAAAATATCAAATGATGAGGATACAGCAGGGGTAGAAAGTAGGGCCTAACTGGAGGAAGTGAGTCATTGTCGCCATGGTATTCGGGTTCATTAATTGCACTGGGGATTTGATGTATTCCTCGTGTTTTGGTTTGTTTTGTTTCTACCATGAGGTGAGATGCTGTGTTTCTCTATGTCCTGCCTGCCATCATGAAGTGATATCCTGAATTTGTGAGCCTCCAATCTTTGTGCCATTAAGCTGATTCTGTCAGTTATTTCCTTATAACAGTGAGAAAAAATAATATAAATGTAAAATACTTTATTATATTTAATACATTTTCAAAATTCACATATCTGTCCTGTGTGCCATGGAATCAATACGCCATTCGAATCACATGGTTTGACCATTCCAAAGATGTTCTTCTTTTTCATTGTATCAAACTTTTTTGGCATGAAGCCTGTATTTTGATAAGCTGTATTTCATTCAACTAAAGGACTCAAAATATATTTACTTTTACATTCTGATTCATCATAAATATAGGAGAAAAATGAATGCTTGTATTATATTTACAAGAAATAAGGGAGAATAAGTAAGTAATTTAGAAAAAAATTAAACATTCAAAATCTGTTTACACTTTTTAACTTAGTAAGAATGACAACTTACATTTAAGCCTGTATGATGTTCCCTGTGTTGGTCATTTTAGTGTTTCTTTCATTCAAATGAGTTACAAGCTCTTAATAAATTCCTGGCATAGTTAGGTTTAAATGACAACTTAACACTGCGTAGGGTCATTTTAGAAGAAAGCCTTGACTGAGGTCAAATGGATCTGTGAGCATATCTGTCACCAACTATCTTCATTACCAATTTATGTAGGAAGGCTGTAGCAGGAACCATCTTTCCCAGGGAAGGTGGTCCTATGATGTTTGAGAAGCATAGCTAAATCTGCTCCTGAATGAGTAAGCTAGTAGGTAGCATTCAAACATGTTTTCTATTTTGCTCACTTCTTGAGTTTCTTCTCTGAATTCCTGTTTTAGTTACTGTTCTAATTCTGTGAAAGTATATCATTGGCAAGGCTATTTTGAAAGAAAACATTTATCAGGTACTTGCTTACAGTTTCAGAAGGTTATTCCATGATCATAATGGCAGAGGCCATGGCAACAAGCAATGAGGGGACTATAACTGAGACCATAAATAGAGAACTGTATGCAGGCAAGAGATAGAACATGAGCAAGCCTGAACCTGGATTGGGCTTTTGAAACGTCAAAGTCCATTCTCAGTTACAGACCTCATCCTAAAGGGCACACCTTTTAATCCTTCCTCAATAATCCACTAACTGAGAAAGAGATATTCAAGCACATTAGCTTATAGAAACCTTTCTCATTTAAACTATCACACTTTTCTCAAAATAATGAACCTGGAAGTATAAGCCAAAACAAAATAAAACAGCAGCAGCAGTAACAACACTAAATAAAAACAGAAACAAACAAACAAAAAAACCCAAAGCAAACAAACAACAAAAACAACAATAAAAACCAAGTAACAAACAAAAAAATCCAAACTAATTCCTTCCTGAAGGTGTGTTTGGTCAAAGTGTTTTGTCTACAGAATGATCCCCTAGATAAGATCATCACTTCAAGGGTTGATGAACCACACAAAGAAGAAATCTGGCTGAGTACTACCAGCTCTCCATATTCTTCGTGGCTGTGCATGCATGGGACCACTGGCTTTTTGCTCCTAGGGGTGTCCCTTCTCTGCACCATGGATTACATCTCCATGCTGCAACCCAAGAAGACTTGTTCCTTATTGAAATGCCTTTTGTCAGGTAGTTCATGTCAGCTAGCATCAAACTAACTAATGAATCATATGATAAGTCTCATTTTAGCTTTTGGAGAAACATTGATACTGTCTTTTGTAATAGTCGATGGTTACATTAGTTTGATTTTCCACCAATGGTATCCACGAATTCTCTTTTTCCTCAGACTTTAGAATACTCACTTTTTGGATTTTTCCACTACCTGTTTTGTGCCTTTAATTGAAAAAATATGAAGTCTGATTTTAATCTACATAGTGACATTCAATTTTTCAGTACCAGTTACTGTAAAGCCTATTCTTTTGCCTGATATGTGTGTTTTAATTAATAAACCCTAAAATGATAAGAAACATACACACTGTATTTTGGAAGAAAATGGAATATATAAGTAAAAGCTATCCCTCGTAACAAGATACAAACAATAAACAGAACAGAGAAAGCCATGTAAGTCTAGGAAGAGGAAAAATATTTCAAGGATGATGACCAGAGGAAAATAGGAATATTTTTTTCATGATATCTTATTGGGTTTAGCAGTGAGATTTTAGTCATTTCTGAATAAAAGCTCAGACATCAACGTAAAACAAATGCAGAAAGCATATTGATGGGAAAATGATTGAGCCTTTTCTTATTTACATGAATGTTCATTTCCCATCAGGGCTACATTCTTTGATCTTGGAAATACTTATTCATGTCTCATAAACCTGATCTTGAGACATTTACTAAGCAGCACGTTCAAAGCTTACTTGCCAAGGATATAGCAGAATCAGGTATAAAACACAAATCTCACTTCAAAGGCTCTGTTGTTTCACTGTATCAACCTACTTTGGAAATTGAGTCTAGAAGTTTCTCTCTAAACATGCAAGCCGTAGAGTCAGGATTATGTACATAGTAAGATAATGCAATGGTTTGTTTGTTTGTTTCTTATTCATAGGGTTTGATGAAGGCTGGTATCATCCTTTAGTATTTCAAATTATAATTTTATGATTTTTTTTTACTCAACCTCCATTTAGTTGCTCAACCAGCAACAATAAAGTGTGTGCACTCACCAACAGGAGGCAGGCCAAAGCAGCCCTGTTGAGCCTTCAACACTCTTAGTTCTGGACTGCTGTCAGAAGCTGCAGCTCATTCCAGCTTGAGGTCTTCCCCTTCAGCTAATCCTTCTAGAGAAGACTCGTACTTACCCTGATCTTATCATGCTGACAACCAAGATTAATTATGACAGGAACAAGCCTTGCATATTTTGGAAAGTGAATGAAGACCTCAGTCACTCCCAGTATTGTGTGGAATGTCAGAAAGAATAAGAAGTTACATGACAGCCCCTGACTGTGATTTTAATGTATGCAGACAATTTGGTAATCTAGATTCACCACTTAGGTAATGTAATGAGCACTAGAGTGGGCACCTCTGGGGAAAAAACAATAGAGAGAGAAAGAGAGCCATTATTATCTCCATTACTCATCTCAGAGAGCAAGAACCTTGGCAACAGCCCAAGAGCTGGTAACTGGACTAATTGTTTCTAAGGGCATTGGTGCTGGGATGATTGCCTGACACTTGATCGGTTGTGCTGACTCTTGTTTCTGTCCTTTATCATAAGAAGAAGAAGCAGCTTTTGAGTGAGAATGGCAGTGACATTTTCAGGAAACTGTCCTTGCCACCCATCTAGTTTACCCAAGGGATTCCTAGACTCTTGGAAAGTGAAGGAGAATCACAGATTTATTTAACAATACAGCGTCTGACAGGGCCAAAGGCTCTTATAAGGGTGTTATGTCAAAGCACCAGTGCCGCGGTCGGCAATCTTGGAGGTTCCAAGGATCCGCGGGGGGACCCCTGTTGAGGACACGCATGGAGCGGAGACGGGATGGCGAACAGAGACACAGACACAGAGAGAGTGTGGTCAGCTGTTGCAACTTTACTGAGAGAGCATCAGACATTTATACACAATTTTCATTGCATAACAATCTTGGACCATGGCCAAGAACATTTGATTTTTCTGCAAAAAGGTATAGCTTGCTTTTTTTTTTTCAGACGAGCCGCAGTCAGCCAGCCTAGTCTAGTTTTCCGTTTGTCACATCAAGGAGGAAGTTTCAGGGGACCGCAAGTCTGGCATATCTTACGCCATCAGGTCTGTGCACCTAGTTCTATCGCTCTAGTTAACCCTTTGATCCCATCTTTGTTAGTCCTGTAGATGTACATCCAAGGCTTGGGGCAATAATATTGCATGCCTGATCCCTGTCTAAAGTATCTGATGATCTGTGACCTTACCTCCCATTTCTCTTCTTCTGAGAGCACACACCAAGGAGGACGGGCTCTTGCCAATCTTTCTGACCAAGGCAGTGACAAATACCTGACCCTATATCCATCCTTAGTAACCCACCTATCAAAATTCAAATCATATTCTCCAGTATATGGTAATGGAGCATCCGTTGGTCGATGCACATATGGTCCCCTGTAAGTACCTGGTTGCCACCACCTGTTTCTATACTCTGTAAAATATTCATAGCCGACCCAAAGCTCAAGGAATCATTTCTCAACAGTTCTACCAACACCTAATAGAAGAAGCATCACTATCCTTATAAGTATAATTCTTTGCTAAATCTTATATTTCCTTATCTATAAGAGAAGACATAATCTGCAACCTTGGAGTCCCTGTCATCAGAGGCTCTGTCTGCTGTAAAGAGGAAGCAGGAAAGCTTGTGGTATTAGTGATCAAAAATAGATCACGACCTTCTGCCCTATTATTAAAGGAAGTCTCTGTCTTGCCAAGATCATATTCAGAATCAAACAAAGAAAAAATAAAGAAATAAGTGCTGACAACGATCTTTCCCATGACCAAGATGCCCATCAGCCCAGAGCCAAGTTTGCAGCAGGGGGCAAGTCCAGGTGCACATCTTCTTGGAGTCCGCCGCATGCAAGCAGGGGGCTTAACCACGTGTGGTGCGAACCCTCGAACCGGCTCCCACTCAGGCGTCATGTCTGCCCCGGAGCTCGGTTATCTCTGCTGCAGGCATGGCACACCAGGTTTGGGCCTAGCCTTAACACAATCACCACAATGGCCATGTTGTTCACACAAAATTGTTTCTCTAATCTAATATGTAATGTATAGATGAGAATAGCCCTGCATTATTAGGGAAGCTTGACATTTCCCCAGAAGTTACTGCCCTGATGGTACCCACTATAGTGGAAAGAATAGTAGTTTCACACATCAGGTCATAGTTGGTGGTCCAGAGTTTCCAGGAGGTATGATAAAAATTAGTTAAAATCACAAAACTTAAAGCATGTTTGTGAGCTTAGAGTTCTATTTATGTTGTGAGTCTTCACACACACATACACACACACACACACACATTTTTTGATGTGTCTTGATACAATATGGTGTGGACTAAATTACATACAATAGCACAGAGAGAACAGAGTCATTTCTTAAGATGATGTTTAAGTTGCTGTAGACCATTAAAAAAAGTGTGCGTGTGCAAGTGCATGTGCGTTTGCGTGTGTATGTGTGTGTGTGTGTGTGTGTGTGTGTGTGTGTGTGTGTATCTGTGTGTTTAAACTTTGGAGTTAAGAAGGTTAATGGATATTTCTTGACATTTTATAAATTGAACAATTCTCTTCTATCCAAATAACTTGCTCATATTTCACTAAAGGGGTCACATCATAAATTATATGCGAATGGCTAATTATGCATTTGTCTATCAAATAAATGTCCACAGGAAAATGCACATATGCAAATTTTTCATTGAGAAAGTTGTACCCAACCTATTTGAATCCTCAGGCTGATATTCCAAAGCCTTTACAATGTCTGAGATTATCTGGGTGAATATAAATCATGTTTTTATGTGGATGAGGAAAAATTACATCTGAAATATTGCTGAAATTAAAACAAAACAAATTATTACCCAATTGCATTATTAAAAATCATTACTAGACAATTCCTGGCTTAATGAGGATGGCGGTTTTAAATTTCAGTAAATTTGAGTATGAGAGAATGAATGTGTAAGACCACAGCATCAAAGTAGTGACATGTCTAATATGCAGCCACCAAACCCAGTCACCATTGCTGATGCAAAGAAGTTTTTGCTGACAGGAGCCTGATATGGATGTCTCCTGAGAGGCTCTGCCAGAGCCTTACTAATAAAGATGAGAATGCTTGTAGCTAACCATCGGACTGAGCACAGGGACCCAAATGGAGGAGTTAGAGAAAGGACTGAAGGACGTGAAGGGTTTGCAACCCCCTAGAAAGAAAAACAATATCAAGCAACCAGACCCACCCAGAGTTCTCAGGGACTAAATCACCAACCAAAGGGTACACACGGGGGAACACATGACCGCATATATAGCAGAAGATGGCATTGTCTAGAATCAATAGGAGATGAAGCTCTTAGTCCTATGAAGGCTCCTTTCCCCAGTGCAGGGGAAATGCCAGTGTAGTGATATGGGAGTGGGTGTGTGGGAGTGGGAGCATCTTCATAGAAGCAGGGTGAGAGAAAGGGGCTGGGAGGAGGGAAAAGGGATAACATTTCAAATGTAAATACATAACATATCCAATAAAAACAAACAAACAAACAAACAAACAAACAAGAAAATATCATGTTGGGTTCTCAGCATAGAGATAAATCACCTCTTTTATCCCCATTCAAGTGGTAGTCAATCCTAAACCTGTTAAGCTTTAGAAATGAGAAGAACTGAAATGCCTCTTGTCGTATAGTTGAGGAAAAGAATCACTATTTTGGGAAACAGGTATCAGTTAATATTTGAAGTATTTGCTACTTACTTGAACTAGAAGCCAGGGTGTAGATTGACAGCAATTGATTGTGTTCAGGGAAAGGATTTAATTTGATACTTGACCAATGACAACTACTATTATAATTTATAGGTCATTTGTTCAGGATGATTTAGGAAAAATAACAATATGTTTACTTGGTTTCTGTTTTTGTCTTTTTCGATTTGATATTTAATGAATCCTCCAAAATTTGCAGCGTTTTAGTGCAACTTTAAGTGTAACTGAATAATGATCCAAAAATAATTAAATGCATGGATATTTAACAATTAATAAATTTTAGCATATCTTAAAGGGATTTAAAGATCTATTTGTATAAATGCTCATAATAATATTTCTCTTTATATTTTCTTTTAAATTCAAGTTTTCTAATTTTACCTGGTTTTGGACTATTATATCAGTTTTTTTTATTTTAATTTACTTTTTCTCTGTATGTAGGTTTCTGTTTTTATTTTATTTTATCAGACCTCTCACTTTTCCTGTTTATTTCCTTATCTTTTTCCTTTTAATAGGTGCATTTCAAAGCACTCTATTTTGGGGGAACTAGAAGATGACTTAGTGGTTAAAAGTGATGGCTTCTTTTCTAGGGGACAGAAGATTGATTCCCAGTGTCCACACAGTGGCTCACAGATATTTATAATACTACTTCCAAGGCATCCCATGTTCTCGTTCCTCCACTGGCATCAGGCACACGTATGATGCACAGATTTGCATGCAGGTAAAACTCTTAGGTAAAGAAAAAATATTTTAAAACTAAGGTTTGTGTTTCTCTCACAGTATTTGAAAATCCCATCCTTCACAAACCCTCAAAACTATAATCTAAGGGCTAATGGTGACCACAGGTTTGGTCCTTCACAGGGAACAGAAGGCCCAAATTTTCACCTGTATTTCTGAAAGCGAGGATGTTAGTGGTACAGACAACTAGAGCAACAACAGAAGCCTCATGTAGAGATCTAGTGAAACATCTACCTACAGGATGTGAACTTCAATAATTTAAATTTACAAGGAAATGAGAAAGTAAACAACACCATTAATCATTAGAAAAATGCTAATAAGACCCATGAGATACTCAAATTACCATGCCTGGTACCAAAATAAAATAATAAAAACAAAAAAGTTAAAATTATAGTGGAACTTGAGTTTAATTCCAGTACTCAGAGTCAGAAACAGATAGATTTCTGTGCGTTCCATGGTAGCCTGGTCCACAGAGTAAGTTCCAGAACAGCTAGAGCTACACAGTAAGACCTTATATAAAATAAAATACAATATGGTACAGTACAGTACAACACAGCACAATACAACACAATACAATCCACAAGGAAATAAACAACATCCAAAGGAGACAAAGGGTTATGTGACAGTGAGGCTATTGGGAAAATAGAATTTAACATACTATCATGATTTGAAAGTGACTTTTCCCCACAGGCTCATATGCGTAAGTGCTGGTTTTAGAGCTGTTGCTCTTGTTTGGAAGGAAGTAGAACCTTACTGGATGAAGTAACTGGGCACTTTAGGTTTTCTATCCATCTCACTTCCTGTCTGTTCCTGGCTTCTTCCAACAGGTGGTGTGAGAAGAGCTGCTGTATGCTTGCTGCCATTTCTTTCCTTCAGTGATGGTCTCTATCCCTGTAAGGTACAGTAGATGCTTCCTCCTAAAGTCGCTTCCTGCCAGGTATTTGGTCACAGCAATAAAAACAAGCAAGTTCACAAACTTTTTTATGTTTGGGGATATAAAATAGTACAGCTCTTATAATAAAAAATAATATGGAGATTATGTAAAAATAGAACTACCAATGATCCAGTAATCAGTATGTAAGAAAACTCCTCGCACACTTATTACATCACTATTTAAAGCAGCCAGTGTGTCAGGGTGACATAAGGGGGATAATGAATGAATGAATGAATGAATGTGGCTATAGATGACCAATAAAATATAAAACCACGACAAAAGGGAAATCTTGTTGCTTGAGGCTCTTATGATGACTAAAGAGAAATGTTGCCCTTGTTATTTACCTGTTCTAGTTCTGAGTAGTTAAACAATGACATAGAGAAGATGGTTAACAGGTAAGACGTTAAAGCTTGGATAAAATTATCAATATTAAAAACTACGATTTGCAACCTCATAAGAACAACAATATCAACCAAACACACACACCCCCAAAGCTCCCAGGGACTAAAATACCAACCAAAGGGTACACGTGGAGGGACTGCATGGCTCCAGCTGCATATGTAGCACAGGATGGCCTTGTCTGGCATCAATGGGAGGGGAAGCCCTGGGTCCTGTGAAGGCTTGATGTCCTAGCACAGGGAACTAGGGAACACTAAGGCAGTGAGGCAGGAGTGGGTGCATGCCTGGGAAGCATCTTTATAGAAGCAAGGTGGAAGGGGGATGGGATAGGCTTTGAGGAGAGGAAATCAGGAAGGGAGATAGCATTTGAAATGTAAATAAAATAACCCATTAAAAACAAAAACAAGAACAAAACAAACAAACAAAAAACCCTACAGTACCAATAGTCCATAATAAGAATAATTGTATATTTCAAAATAGCTAGTAGAATTTTGAGTGGTCCCAACACAAAGAAACATAAATGCCTAGGGGACCATAGTAACTATTAAAATCTGGTCATTATTATTCTACCTAGGTGGCATAAATAAGCACACTTTTTCTCTAAAAGTGTTAAATTTGATCATGTTATTAGAGTGTGAGAGTCCTTTCACATTGCCGAGTAAATATCAGTTTAAATTGAAATCAAGCCATATGATTCTAAGGCACACAGAGAGAAATGCAGTTCTTATGCAACGGACTCTGAATATAAATGATCGATACTTCTCGTTTAGGTCAGTTAAACCCTTAATAAAGACTCAGTAGAAGTCGATGCGTGCCCTGGAAGGGATACAGCTGAGTACAATTGCTTCACAACACTCAGCAGAGATGGTATCACATGGAGCCCATTTTCCTGCTGAGACCTGATTAATGCAACACATAAGGAATACTTTCTTTCACTTTTTCTCTTTCATCTTTTCCTTTTACTGGTAATAGGTTTTTCCCCCTCAGATAATATATACAGATTTCAGAGGAGTCTCATCATCATCATCATCATCATCATCATCATCATCATCATCATCACATGCCCTCCTAAGCTGATCCACCCCTTCTTTCTCTCTTTGGCAAACAAACATACTTCTATTGTATAATAATAAAATAAAGTAAAATATGATAAAAAAACTAACACTTTAGAATTGGACAGAACAAACATAAGAGGAAAGAACCATAAGAAGGTATAAGAATTATTCACACACATAGAAATTCCCCAAAAAACCACTGAATTATGTAAACACAAAGGACCTATAGGGTAAAAACAGGGAAATATATAAATAAATTGATAACGGAACAGCCCTATCACATCACTATGCTAAAACAAACCTTCAACAATGCCCTTCAGCTCATTTTCTGTTGGTTAGCTACTGCTGGGTATTCAGCCGATCCTTAAGAGTGTCTTGTTCCTCAGTAATGCTGGCTTGGAGAAAACTCAACTTTCAATTGCAAGCAGTATATCAATTGGAGATATCTTCTGGGATAGGGTTAGATCCATGTGATATTTCTCCTTTGAGCTTTAGGATCCCATGTGAAAAGGGCACATGTAGGACCTGTGTGTGCTCCCTCAATCTCTGTGACTTCATTCCTGCATAGACGGCCACCTGTTCTGGCTCTGAGACACTTTCTGCCTCCTCTTCTGAGATGTTCCCTGGGCCCTGAGGGGAGGAATTTGATGGAGACACTCCATTTAGGGCCGAGTTTTCCAAAGTCTGTGACTCTCTTCATAGTGTCTGGCTGCGAGTCACTGTGTTTGTTCCCATCTGATGCAGGAAGAAGCTTCTCTGATGATATATATTGTATTTATATATATATATATAGTTTGTATTTATATATATATAGTTTGTATTTATATATAGTTTGCATTTATATAGTTTATATTTATATATAGTTTGTATTTATAGATAGATAGATAGATAGATAGATAGATAGATAGATAGTATGTTGTGTTTAGTTCTACCCTAGGTCTCACGGCTATCCAGTCTTCCTTTCCTGGAAGAACAAGCCTTTTGGTCTTATCTTGATTTCTTGGACTATCTAGTGTCAGGTTCTTAGTCATCTAAACAGTGGAAGCTATGAGCTCTCTCTTGTGGAATAGGCCTTAAGAAAAATCAGACCCTGATGTGTTCTTCTCACAAGCTCCATGCTGCCCTTGCACTAGCAAACATTGTATGGAGTATACTCGTAGAGCAAAGGGATGTGGCTGGGTTGGCACCTGATGTTTCTTCTTTGATAGCAAAGGGGTATTTTAAATGAGCTGACATAGTAGAAACAAGCAAACGAAGAAGTCTAATCGCTTATCTTTCCTTTTCTCCTCAATCCTTAGCTCTTCTCTCTTATTTTAAAAAATCCAAATGGAATCTCTTGCTCATGAGGTCAATAAAGAGACGGATGCATTTCTTAAAGTAATGGATACATTTGTGAACAATGGGGACAGTCCTGGATGAGGCATGCGGCAGCCAAAGTCTTGGGCATGCAGGGAAGAAGGAGAGACAGAAGGACAAAGGAAAGGCAGGAACTGCAAAAACATAGACTTCTTGGAGTGATCTCCATTTTTCTAAGAAAATTCTAGCAATGTTTTAAATTATTTTTCAGTATATCTCAAGCAAAATTGAATTCTCAAATGTGGAAACATGCTGAAATATGAGTCAAGCTGAGTGGAATTCAGCTAAAGGAATTTCAGTTAAGTGTCTACTTACAACACAATGCACAGGATGATCTTGTTAGGGTGAAAAAATAATAAAGTGTATGCAAGTGGATATGTGGGAAAAAGAAAGCAAGAATCGCATGCACAGTGATCTGCACAGAAGATTTTGTTTTAGGAGGAAGAGGGAACTACAGGGAACAGATAATATCTCTTTGCATATATTTTCTCAGCATTTGAATTTTGACTTTTATATTTGTATTAACTTTCTAGTGACTGAAATAAAACAACAAAAATGAAATCTGACGAATAGTAAACATTTATTTAGGTGTCTGGGGAAGGGCTGCGAGCTTTGTGGATTTTCACTGAGATTTCTGTTTTTGGAGCTAAGGAAGACTATAGCTAAGTGGACTATCCTGAACATAGTGTCCAACATGGGTATTAGGTCATTAAGTTTAACCTTTAAAACAAAACCACTTGGCCATTGTTACTATCTCCGTGTTTCCAGTGAGAAACATGGCACATTGAGAGACTGAACAGCTTGCTTAAGTTCATATGGCCTGGGTGTCTCAGAACTGGGTATGGAACCTCATACTGGGTCTCTGCAGATCTTGACATGTAACAACTTCACTGCTACACCCTAAAGGAATTCATGAATATGTAATAGGTAGGAATAGATATAATATAAAAGGGAAGTTAATGGGTGGAGATTAATTTTAATTGGAAGGATCAATGTTAAAAGAGTAAATAAACACACATTAAACTTTAATTAAATATACTAATTTAGTGTTTCTGGTGCTGCTTTAGATGTCCTAAAATAATATGAACTTTTATTAGATATATACACTTTCGTTTTTTGTCTTTTGAAGTAAAAATTAATTAATTAATTAATGAAATGTGTATTTTATATTGCCCAGTAAATATATAGATTTGAAAGGTTCTCTCACACACATTTGGAAAAGCATGTTAAAATCAATGCACTCAGACTTTGTCAGCTAATTCTCTTCTGTACCACTACTGTTTCCATACATCGATACATCCAGAAATAAGAGTGCATGAAATTCTCCCCCTCTACATCTAGATGGCAGCAGAGGTACAATTTTAAACTTTATTAGACCACTATATTGACAAGCTGTTAATGAAAAATGCGTAACTTTAGAAATCTGATAATGAAGTTTTATAAAGTTTAATCTGGTGAGAGTTTTTTTGTGCATATTGAATATTTTAGATAACAATTTCACACTATTTATGATATAGTATAATGTTTTCTTCAAAAAACTTCAATATAAACAATAACTTTATAAATGTAATATGTATTATGTATACCGATGCCCAAATTTCAATTTTCTCAGTTTCTACATTTGCAAACACTTTAAAATACTCCATGAAAGAAGTAGACAAGGGCTGAACTTCAGAGGTGAAGTTGAGTGAGAAAACATTTTGAGATCCTGTGAATTAAGAAATCCTAACATTAATTCTGCCTCTCTGATTCCTCTCAGCAACCTATAATTACTTTTAGGAGATTAAAACCATCAACTCTAGCAGATGAACACCTTTAAAAGTATTGTAAAATAGCTACTCACTAATTACTCATTGATTATACAATCTATTTAAGGCACTCTCGGATTTAGCATTAAAGGGATAGGAGAAAGAGACAATGCAGGATTACAATTGGCATATCCCAACCCGGAGATGTTGACTTTCTGATCTTGTCTTTCTAAGGTTAGAATGTTTTCTTCCCATCGGCTTGGCTGCTGTCTTCATATTCTGGCAGGAGCAGCTGAGAAGCTCGAAAGGATTCAAGGGAGAGAATGAGAGGAAAGATCATGCCCAAATGCAATCAAGGTATGCAGAAACACCCTCTGGGGAATCTTACCGGCTTTGACCAAAAGAGGACATGGAGGCATGATATTCGAGACATCGTGTTAGTAACTATCCTCTGGCTACATCCAGAACTTTTACTAAATTTGGTTTTTTAGTGGCCTCAATGTTAACCTAGAGGGGAAGGCACAGGGTAGTAGAAATGTTGCATCAGGGTTTATCAGTTATTGGCAGAGTAGGAATAGAGAAAAGATATCTGGAGGGTCAAATGGAAAACAACCTGATGGACACAGGATAAAATTATGTGTTGGAGCTGCCGTGACAAATAGAATGGACAAAGGGTCTTTCTTCAGTGCATCTTCGTATAGCTACGTCTCTGTCCACATCCCAAACTTCTCCTATGGGAAAGCACAATGGATTATAGCTGATTGCACGATCTCATTTAAACACATTAATACTTCAAACCATAAAACATAACAACATGTATTTCCTGTAACACAGAGAACTCCCTGCTCAAATAAATGTAGACAGTTGGGCATATTTCCTTCAAAGACTTTTGAATACAAAGTTTTACCTAAGGCAAATTATCAAATCTAATTGAGAAACCTCATCTCGTAATAGGTAAGAGTTGCTGAAGGTAAGGCTGCGTCTCTGCTCTCAATGTGTACTGGAAAGTTCTATGTCTAAACTGTCCTAGGCAAAGTACTTAAGAACAGTGCAGATATAGTTATGTGAACGAAACCCCGTGTAGCATAGGAAAGGGAGCAGGTAAAGTGATGTGTGTCAGCTGAGGTCATCATTCATACTGGGAATGTGCAAAGAGAATCAGCCATCACTGTAAGAGAGACAAGCTGACTTCAAGACACTGCAGCACGAGATGATCTTAGCCTCTGTGCTATGTAAGTGTGACACGCTCAGGGCTTAGATTGTCTTTTAGGTTCCATTAATTGCCAACAAAGCAGACCCTTAGGACAGTATAGAAGCAGTATGGATTTAGTGTATATATGCTCAAGTTTCAATAATTTGAATGATTAAAATTAAAAAATTTCAATAAGGAGAAATGAAGTATGAAAAAAAAAACGGTGACCTCGGTTTTGTCATTGACTTAGTTTGACTTGTTTATCAGTGAATGACAGCGCTGTGGTTATTGTGTCAAAAGGAGATTATAGGGAAAAAATAAAGTAAAACAAAACAAAAGTCAAATAAACAAATGGAAAACAAAAACAAAACAACCAGGGCTAGTACATTGTAATAGTAGTATCACCCAAAGTCCGTGGATGTGCCATGTGCACTCACTGTAACATGCTGTTGACACACTCAATTGCACTGCATCCCTACGGCCCAGTCCTGCAATCCCTCTGGTCCCCAGTACGTCTTACAGAAGACTCCAGTGCAACTCAAGGCAATGCAGAGACTTTCACAACATTTTAATCTACTGATTAAAAACGAATGTTTCTCTTTCCCTTGGCCCAGCTCTGTTTCGATGCCTAATAATGAAGAGTAATACCAGTGCTTTCGAGCATTAGGGGACATAAATATTGAATATTTATCGATCTGCTGTATTCAAATACAAATTTTACATGCCATTCAGACAAAATTACACTGGCTTCAAGAACCTCTTAGTGGAACAGTCAGTGTACTCTGAGGCACGGTACTTCTCGGACTGGGGACATTCCTTCTGTAGCCTCTCCTAGGAAACAGATACTTAGACAGCAGGAAGGGCCAATCATAACTGGTCTAGCTTTTTGAGGAAGTCTACTGTACTGGTTTCTGTATCTGCAGAATCAGTGGTAGCATAGAACATGCTCAGAACACATTTCTATCTGCAGTTTTGCAAATTTCAATTGCTCCTCTTGGTACGAAAATTGACTTTAACTCAGAAAAAAATGTGGTACAATAATGAAAATAATAGAAGATGTACACAATTGTTACATTTTTCTTTTGTGATCTGAAAAGGAAATGGTTTGATAATACATTACTTTTGTGACAAATGAGAACCAGAAGTAGAAATTTGACCTTCCATTTACTGGAATGGATTTGATTTTTTTATAGACAAAACATACATATGTGTAAATTATTTTTTGGGGGGGGTTATATACCCCTCCTTTCTCAAATAACTTCTGGGCATTTCTACTGCCCCCAAATAAAGACCCAGACAACTGCTACTTTTATTTAGGAACTACCAGCTTAAGCTAGTCTAACCCTTTAAGGCTGCCTATTTTCCAGCCACTTTATCCTTTCCCTTTAATCTGAGTGTTGCCTTGGTTTACTCTGGTCCATGTGTGTCCTCAGGGAGACTCCCTTGGCATCGTTCTCATGGAGACTCCTCATGGACTCTCCACCTTCCTCTCCACATGCTGCTTCTCATCTATACCTGTCTCTGGGTTATCCCTCATCCCTGCCTCAACTCAGATCTGAAGTCCTGTCCTATTTTCTTCTGCCTTGACTAGTCAACTCTTTATTAACCAATCAAAGGTAACAGAACATAATATTTGCATAACACAGAGGCATTAGTTGACCCAGCCATCTTCACACTGAAACCAGATGTCTAAGCATAGAATTCGGCGTATGAGTTCACAGAACACGAAACCGTCCCCCAACACAAATGGTTACTAGAATCAGCTTCCAATCCTGTACAGATACTTCCTCAGGGACATTGTTTTCATCGTTGAAAAACTATATCGTGGCGTGGTTTCCTTCCTCAGTGTGTGCGCGCGTGTGTGTGTGTGTGTGTAAGGAAGAAAAGCACACAGGCTTCTGGCACTCTGATTAGCATATTCATTCTCCCTTCCACAAGCTGTTCAAACTTCCTAAGGGACATATAAGAAAAACAAAAAGCAAAAAGCAGATCCAAATGGATAAAAGTAATGGAATAAAAAAATTCACACTATGTGTACATATTGATAAGTCACAGTGTATCGTCCAAGTTTAACTTTCAGTTAATATTTATAGGAATCATTAGTATCACCATATATAAAGTAATATTTTCAAAAACTTAGGGCTATTTGCAGATGACAATGTTCTGAGAGGTTTTTCTCTTACAAAATATGCTCCTCAATGAATGCTATATGCTTTCCTTCAGCTTAGTGTCATCTAAATTCAAGACTGTCCCTTGGAAGTTGTAACCCTTCAGGCAATAGTTGGTATCAGATTATTCCCATAGAGAAGTTACCCCACCAGTGATAGCCAGGCTTACAGGCCTGCTACTCTCACAGATGTTCGTCTTATAAGCACTAGTCACCGTGAAATGCTGACCAGGGTTTTGGCTTAGCTCCTGACACCTGAAAGGCTTTTCATGTCCATATACAGGCAATACAGGTTAGAATACTTGATGCCTGTGGGAGCTTCCGGAGGGCTGATAGAGATCTTTTATTAATCTCATTACCTAGCATCAAAGAGTTCTAGACTACTGGAGGTGACTAATTAATATACTGCTGAGAAAGTAATTACAATGTAGCAAGCACGGCTACAGAATAGCACTCATCTTTCATTCTGACAAGGAGAATCTGCAAATTTATCTTTTCTATGTTAAAGAGAATTTATTAATTTTGCCATCTTGTTATGTATGAAAGATAATTATGCTTTTAAACAAAGGTTAACATGCATACTCCCGAACATTATGGACTCAGCATGGTATTACTTGAACTACAAACCATTATTTTTTTTTTCTTTTAAATCTGTTTTCCAAATGGGAGAATTGGAAGGTGAGAAAAAAAATAGAAAGGAACAAATATGGAGGCAGAAGAGAAAGCCCGGTAACCCAGACTTCTTCCTCCCACCCCAATATTCCTTGTTTAACTGAGGCAGTTCCAACTACTTTTCCATAAGGTGACATTTTGGGTGACATGGGGATTTTGTTTGTTTAGTTGGCTGTTTCGTTTGTTTGCTTTATGCATTTTGGGATTACAGGTTACCCCATGCCAGTCTTTCTGTTACTTTATAGTCATTATATAAAATCTTTCTCTATTATTTATTACAATTTAAAGCATTTTCTAAAGGAAGCCATATAGAATAGTGCTTTCTCGGGACTTCTCTGGGCTTAAATATGCAGCTATGTCAAAGTGCCAAGAACAGTATGGCAAGTTCTATATTAGTGTCCCCTCTCACCTAGAGTTCAGAAAACTGTACTTTGAGAAAAACCTCTGAACCAGAAAGAAACTTGATATTCACCTCCAAGATGATGAAACTAAGGATCGTGTTTCTATGTGAACCATCAAACAGTATCTAGCACTAGATTAGTATCTACTATTTAACACTTTATCTTAATAAGGTCATGCAAAGGAGTGACTGGTGTGCATTTCAAATGTGACACAGGCTTTCTACCCAGAATTTGTCAAATGCCAAGTTTTCTTTCATTCTGAAACAGGTTTTAATATTCCACAGTGATATGTTTAATATAAAGTGTCTATGGGTTTACTGATGGTGCTAGATAAACCTGCACTTCCCTTTAACTCAATTGCCTGATCATTCATCCTTTGGAATTTCAGATGCGCCTACTTGTTCTTGTCTTCTTGACATAGTTCTTCATCTGCTTGTTGACATGTTTCTTCATCTGAATACTTACTGTCTGGATCGGAGTCTAACCTGCAGGTGTTTGTCACATAGGTCTTTAATGGAAAACCTGAAGGAGAAATGTTGCACCTCTATCTGTTGGTCCTATTTATAGCCCCATGTGCTTGAGGCTAGCAGACACAAACAGTTGAGAACTTGATGGACATTGCACTAGCATCTCAGAAAAATACTTCTGAATTTGCTGACATAAGCCTGTGTGCCCATTACCAAAGCCTTCTGGGGGTAACTTCATCGCTGTGAAGACAATGGCCGCTGTTGCTTTGAATTTCAGTGAAACAGACACTCAAAGCTCGTCATTTAAAATTGTTCCCATTGAGAGAGGGTCCATGTTGCTGTATTCTATAAGAAAAAAAATTAGCCATTCAGCTTGATGGCAATCATGGTTCCCTCTGAACTATATAGGCCATTTTGAATTTAGATTCTATCCATATCTGAGGGTTTACCACATGCCAGGCAACATTAGGAACCCCCTTAACACTCTGTAAGCACTTAACAAATACTTCCCTTTAAATATTTGAGGTTAATCATGTCATTTTACCTGTGTTTCTGATGTTTCACATATCATTAGATGTTTGAAAAGTAGATAACTACTTCGCTCCCATTGCTTAATTTTAGCCATCATTTTGATTGCATTGCTGATGAAGTCATTTTAAATTTATTTCTACTCATTAAAATCAATATAAAGACACACACATATAAAGTGATGTTTATTTACATTATCGATTTTGGTGGGTATTTTGCTTAGCTTCACTTTTTACTGCCTAAAATTGAGCAGAACTGGACAGAAGCTTGTCTTCTAGAAGGAGACCAACCATGCCTCTCAGTGGCTGATCACTAAAGTCAACTTAAGATCCAAATTTGCAACCCCATAGGAAGAACAACAATATCCACTAACCAGATTCCATAGATCTTCCAGAGACTAAAGCACTAACCAAAGATTTTATATGGGTGGGTCCATGTTTCCTGTTACATATGTAGCATCAGTGGGTGGGAGGTGCTTGGTCCCGTGGAGGCTTGTTGCCCCAGTGAAGGGAGATGCCAGAGTAGTGAGGTGGTAGTGGGTGGATGCATAGTAGAGCACTGTCTTAGAGAAAAGAGGAGGGGTTTGAGCTGGGGGGTCCTTGAAGGGGAAAATGGGAAGGAGAATAACCCTTGAAATGTAAACAAATAAAATGACTAGTAACAAAAAATACATCCACATTAGAGTTTCACCTGTGATGTGGGAAGAAATTATGCATCTAAAATGTTCAATGATTCTTATTTATTCTCTGACACCATCTGGACATGTATGGTTTGAAAATTCAAAAAACCTCAGGCTCTATAATACTTTAATATTTGTACATTGTATGGCTCTTCTCATAAGTCTGATCACTATGAATCTAGTCACAGTAGCAAATGACTTACATATATAATCCCTATGATAATCATACTTTAAGGTTATGATTTTGATAATATATCTTCTTTCATGTTGTTTCTTTAAGAAAGATAATTCAGTATTCAGATCTAATTTTCATCAGGCAGCACTTTTTCATGAAAGAATCATAATTAAAGAAAACAATTTTTAAAAAGTTCATGAGCGTCTACAGGTTTAGAGCAATTAGGCTTGGTAATTAGGAACAAGATAAAAGAGAAGCTTGGGGAAAGGATTTAAACCCCTATTGAACACTTATATTAAAAGATGAATAAAGAATAGGGAAAATTAAAAGCATAGTTTATATTGGATAGGGAGAGGAGACAGCCAATTATTCATCATGTGTTTATTTATTTTGATTTCATTATTCATGATATGTAGAAAAATAAGATGCAATTTGAAAGAAAAAATATGTGATTTTTTTCATCTAACAGGCAACAAGATGTGCTTGCTAGGAAAAGGCTTTCTTATCATGCAATGTGTTTTTCTTTTCAGTTGTTCACATTATAAATTAAAAACATACCTAATATATTTTTGAAAGACATTCAGATAAAATTACCTTCCTGGAAAACAGAAAATATAAATTTTAGGCACACAAGATCCCTACCTATAGGGACTAATCATGCAATAAAAATAAAACACAAAACATGTTTCTTTATGTTTTCAATACTGGGGATTGAGCCCATGGTCTGTCCGTAATTGACAAGTGCCATGATACTCAGTTCCAATGTAAGCTGTCTTCCCCTTTGTGCTTTGAGATTGTATCATTATACATGGTCTACACTAGTCCCGTGTAATGGTCTTCTTCGTGTGTGTGTGTGTGTGTGTGTGTGCGTGTGGTGGGGGGTGTATGTATGTATCCCAGTCTGGTTTTGAACTTGTGGTCTTTCTACCTCAGATTCCTGAATAACTGAGATTTCAAGCGAGCACCACCAGTGAAGGGTTGAACATGTTTTATTTATGGGCTGTCTGGTTACTTGAACAATTACTGCCAATGAGATAGTCACACATCTGAGTCAAGAAGCAGATTAATATTGTTAAGCTCCTTTAAAGACAGTATTTGGAGTCTTGACCACAATAAAATTTAAAAAAAGGAAAAACAATAAAGTTTCTATTAAGATAACAGAGTTACTTTTTGCCTATTTTTTTAACAAAGCAAATCCTAAAGCTGTTTGCTAGTTTTTTTTCTTTTCTGCCCATTCTTCTTTCTGTCACCTTCTCTGGGAAGAATATAGAAACTTTATCATTTTACTGATTTTTTTTAGTGCATCAGTTTTGTAGTAGCAACAGCTTTCATGTTATTATGTAACTCTTATCATCCCTTTCTGTAATATTTATGTCATCTCCATTTGACAGTCTAGGTAAATCATACACTAACTTCTCGCTCTTCCCATACTCATTTTCTAGTGGATACTGTCCTATTTCGTATTTGATTTTTACAGGAAATTTCTAATAGTTGTCATATGATATGTAACCTGCTCTGGTTGGTTTATTTCATTTAGCATATATTTTTAAGGCTTGTTCCTGTGGTTACAATGATTCAGAATATCTGTCCCCTTCGCTGTCCTAAGCATCATAGTTTGTGGTTTTCTTTAACCTGTGCTTTTTGTCCATCCAGCTATCAGTTGACTCTTCCACTCAGTTATTATAATAATGCTATATGAGCATGGGTGTGAAATTGTCTGTTCCATAGCTGCTTTCACTAAATTTAGGGGAAAAATATTTCCTCAAGGCCTGAAAATACAACAGTACTAATTATACGATAATGTGAAAATTATAGTTGCCACTGAACTCTCTACCCAGTGATGGCTGGAAGAAAAAATTTTATGCCAAATTTTTAAAAAATACAGGTAATTGGTAACTGTTAAGCTTTTGATGCCCCACGTATATTTTTCCAATATTATTTAAGAGTTCACATTACACAATTTTGCTCATACTTCCTAATTTATTTTCAGTCGTAATAAATGTCTTAAGAATGTATTCTGTATATCATGGCGCACATTTTTTCTCCTTTTTTAAAAATTTTTTTGAGGTCATGACAATGATCAAAAATATCGGAACGGAAACAAATTTCCAAAATTTGATACTACACCTCAGTCTAAATTTTGTATTTGTGCACATTTATGCCTAGAGTTACAGTTCCAAAGACATGTGTGTGTGCGTGTGTGTGTGTGTGTGTGTGTGCGTATGTGTGTGTGTGTGTATGTTCGTGTGTGTGTGTGTGTGTTTGTATGTGTATGTGCGTATATGTGTGTGGCTTCAGATTTGATTTTACACTAAATAATAAATAATTCTGAGTATTAAGCCTAGTCAACACTGTGCAGATTTAATTTCAATATTGACTTTGAATGATATTATTACAAGAAAATTAAAAATGATTCAAAAGGTACATATTCAGTATGACTTGACTATTGCATAAAACATAAATGTATGAAGCAAAATACTGTACTCCATAAATATGTACAATTAAAATATATTGCGTTAGACACATCATAGGTATTTTGTAATTATTTCTGAAAATAAATACTTAACACATTCTTTCTCAGTGTGCAATGTCAATATTTTGATTGTTAAATTATTAATCAGGAACATTTGAAATTAAATGACTTTGGACATTAGGAAAGCTCTTGATGCGTTTTACTTGTGATGAGTCCTTTATGAGTCCATCTGTTTTATGACCAGATTAGGAAAAGGATGAATGACTTAATTTTGTGTCTTTCCTGCCCCAGGCTTCCTTAAACCATTTCAAGTGGTCAAATACAGCTGAGAAATACTGTGACACTGATGAGGAAATTTGTGTTATAAGTTGCCAGTACTGCTATTGATAGAAATCTTAAATGTACAGAGTGTGAATTACCTCTGTTAAATTTGCCTTTTATTTTATTTTGTTAATATACAGGACAGTTTAATTTTATATTTTGATTTCTTGGAAATGTATATATGTGCATAGTCATGTGGAAGTTTGCAAATGTGTGTGTTGGAGGGTATAACGCAACAGTTCCTCAAGTATCTATTTCTTTGTGCAGACATGATCTCTCATAGGGTTGGAACTAACACGTTTAGGTATTTAATTTGCCCAGAGAACCCTCAAGCTGCTTCTGAATCCTAGGATTGTGATCACAATCATTATACCCAGATTTTTTTTTTAATGTAGACAATGGACAGTGTTTTGAGGCAAGCATTTTCCCTAGCCACTAATTTACATTTTATAATTGCATTTTAAAGTAATAAATTTGTTAACGAGTATCCCATTCCTTTGTTTTTTGATTTCTTGATTTGTAGTTTGAGTCCTTCTATTGATGCTTTTAAAACATATTTATGTACAACATAAAATATATAAACATATGAGATTTTAACAATAAACAAAAATGTGTTTGCTAAAAATACTTTATACCAAGATATTTTTATGTAATTAATCACGCAAACGATATTGTGTTTGCCTCTTGAAATTGCCTAACCTTGTATTTAAATTAGAATCTCTCTCTCTCTCTCTCTCTCTCTCCCTCTCCCTCTCTCTCTCTCTCCCTCTCTCTCTCTCTCATTATCCCTCTCTCTCTCTCTCTTTGTGTGTATGTGTGTGTGTGTGTGTGTGTGTGTGTGTGTGTGTGTGTGTGTGTGTGGTGTAATATATAATGTATTGAGTTTGGAGAGAATTAAATTGATTCCTAAAAGAAGTAGGCTCATTCACACCATAAAAAGCTTCTGAGTACACATAAACTTGTGTTAGCCCTCTGACACATACTTATTACTGGTCAATTACTTCCTTAACTTCCATTTCAAGGTCTCTGTCCCAGACAAGAAAGAGTTTATTGAGTATACAACCAGGTAAAGAATACTCAATTATCATTTTATTTTGTAATATCTCCTTATTCTTGCTGAAAGAATTTCAAAAACACATTTAATGTTGTTGGACTTCTTAATTAGACAGCTAACTGATAAATAAAATGGGAATACTATAGCTACTCTTCTGTTCCAGTAAGATTGGTTTCTAGTGGTACATAGGATTATTAAGTTTGAGACTAACACTAATATTGCCAAAAGTGAATTTAAACCCAAATCCTGATTTTTCAAGTCACAAAAGGCACATTTTTTTGAAGAACAATTTTGAAGAAAATTTAACCTTAGAAAATGAGTGATTTTTGAAACCATAATGGAAGAAAGCTGTCAGATTTAAACAGATTATAAGAATTTAAAAATAAATCCTATTCAGGATTCTTTGAAATCAAGATTAAGAAGTGTCTTTCCTTCTCTGCAAGCTGTTGATACTAATACTGGGTAGGCATTACCCACATCTGTCTTGCTTGTCATCAATTGGTTTGATAGTCCTTTAACTATTTCAGTACTCTAGTATAGCTTCTAGCCACACACTTAAGGCATTATTTATACTTGACAGTATTACATTCCTATACAGTCAGTCGACTGCCTCTTGTTTTTTTTTAATAATTTGATATAAGCAGTGCTTTTACGTATTTATATGCATTCTTTTCCCTCTCAAAGGGAACTAATGCTGAACCAGTAATCTAACAGATAATGAGTATAATGATTTGCAAGAGAGAAATAAATCATATTTTACAAAATTTTCTGACCCTAAGCTATAACATTTAATTTCTTTGGACCTTTATACAAACATAATTTATGTATAAAGACACATATAGTCCAGGAAATTATGTTTTACTATGTGCTTCCTGACCTTGGTGACAGACTTTTCATAGACTTCCTCTAGGATGTACGTTTTCTTGCTTTTCCTTATCTTTGGGCAGTTTTGATGGTCCCTTGTCAGCTGGTGGTTCTGGGTCCCTCCTCTGCTTATGGTGAGACTTCATCAGACTGAATAGTGTACTGTCATATCATACCTGTAGTTATCATCGTCATAGAGCTTCCAGAGATAACTTACTAGTATACTGGTCTTTGGAATTACTATACACTGCTAGAAACAGCAGTTGTTCTATTTCTTTAAAAACTTCAGAAGGCTGAAGGTATGCTATGTGAATAGGAGCAGTTGCTGTAGAAGAATGAAGATGTGATTTCAAATCTTCAGGACCTAAATAAAAAGCCAGGCATATCCCTATAAGTTAAACAGGATTAAATTAGAAGGCTCATTGTGGTTCTATGATCATCAATATATAACTGAGTTCCGTGAGAAACTTTCCTAAGTTGTACAGATTTTTGAGCATGTTACTTGTTCTCCTCCGGACTCTGCACATGCTTGGGTAAATATACCTCCCTCACAGATGAACATACACTATACACACTCACACGCAAGGCTACAACATAAAACATGAACACACTACATGACCATTCAAAGTTCAGTAAATATAAAAATAAAATGCTCAAGAAATAATACATTGTATTATTGAAATAACACATTGTATGTAATATATATTGGATGCATTTATGAAGAGTATCAGGCTATAGTGTTCAAAGTGTCTATACTTCCATAGTTATGAACCCTAATGCTGTGAAAATAGTTCATTTATAATTTCATCCTAGCTATGACTCTGGAGCTCTCTACATTAATCTTCATTGTAGTAGCAATAACTGGGAATTCAAAAATACCCAGGGGAAATAAATGAGTCTTTAAATGAAAACTATTAAAACTATCCCAAAAGTCTATTATTAAATAGAGATAATTACATTTTATTTTTGCATGGAATCTAACACCAAATTTCTTCCGAATCCTAAAACAGACACATTGAATAATTTAAATTTTATATGTACAAATTGCTAGGTTAAAGAAAGACTTCCAATGCATAAAGAAAATTATGGAAAGCAATATATAATATAGTAAGACAAATAAATATACATATTTATGTTGAATTTGAACACTAAGAATTAGAAGTTAGAGAATGTAAAATTATTTTTGTGACTATAATTTAACTATTATTTTTAGATCTATCTCTTTAACTACATTGCTAAACATACAATATGACAAACACTATCAAAGAAGGGTTTTTGCCATCAGCCATCCATTCTCAAGAAGGCAGCTGAGCTTGTATGATTGTTTTCAGGGAAGGCCCTAGGTCTGGTACAATGAAAGACATATAGAACCATTCTTATGGTTAAAAATTGAAAGAAAATTCTGATTAAATATGCTAAGACATAAAGATTAATGTACATATTTATCAACAGCACAGTGATTTCTTCTGTTCACCCTCAAAACAGTGCTCATGAGTTCTGTATCAGTTAAGAGTTTTTATTCTACACTTCCTGAATCAAGTTAGCAAAGAGTGAATTTTAATACCTAATCAATGATGCTCTCATTCTCTTTTAACTCACTTTTATTTATTTTCAGTATTTTTAGAATTTATTTTTAAATATATGTACTTTAGCACTGTATATTTATCTGGAGATGATTTATGTGTATCTGAATACATATAAAATAACTGGGAAAGCCAGAGGAATTACATTCACTTCGAGATGGATTTGGAGGCAGTTTTGAGCTACTAGGTGTGTTCTGATTTAAGGGAAAAAAATACCACACCATGCACAAGAATAGTACATGCTCATAAATGCTGAGCTATCTCTGGTTTCAATTTTTCAAACATAAATTATAACAATAGAGATTATGAATAAAGTCCTAATCCCCATCACTGATATATTTGCTTGATATTTTTCTCCAGTAATAATTGAGTTTATTTAAATTGTTTTTTATGGTTTATGTGTTTTGTGATAGGATAGGTTTAATTAAATCCTTGGTGATTTAGCTAAATTGTGATATTAATAATTCCCAATAAAGCCTTGTTAATAGTAGTTATGTAATATATACAATAGCAACAACAGCAGCAAACATCATAGTTTATATAAAGATGAACAAAGGAGGGTAAGGAAACAGGGAAGATAATGGATATATACGGTAATTACCAGAAACAAAAGCCTCTATGACACACTCACCTTCAACTCAAAATACAAAAATCTTAAGGCAGATAATGGATGCACCATATGGACTTTCAAAGCAGAAAACAAATAAATTCAAAGGTCTGGAAGAATTGCACACAAAGCACTCAGGGAACAGAATGTATTTGGGTTTGCTGACAGCGTAATGAACAGTAATGAGAGGGGAGGAGGCTAGAGGCTGCCAAGACACAGTGTGCACAGACTTGAATTCAGACAGGAAACAAGTTCTTCCTTACTTTCTGGTTTCTAGCAATGATGGCTATATTTCACTTCTTGGGAAATGCCTTCACTTATTTAACCAGCATACCCTTTTCATCCTTTGTTCCTTAATCAAGGTCTTCTTTTCTCCTTACTTCACCATATTAGCCCTGCTGTAAAACAACTCATCCTTCATGTTCACATGAGTAATTCATTCTTTCTGAACACAGTCACATTTTGCATCCCTTTTAATGAAACTGTATTAAGGATATTTCACTCAGCATACATCAAATTGTCTTATTTATTTTCATCAAATGATGATCTAAGTTACCTTTTAGAAGCAAATTAAATCTAAATTTAAAAGAAAAATATGGGGCAGGAGTACATCAGTTAGAAGAGTACTTGATAATATCAGACATAGACCCAAGAAGCCTTAGCACCTTATAAGATGGGCACTCTGTCATTCTTAGCTATGTAGTTAGTTTGAGGGCAAATTGGTGTACATGAAACCTACAACATAAATTACTAGTACTACTATTACTATTATGACAATGACTACTACTACTATTACTAGTACTTCTACTACTACTATTATATATATATTACAAAAAGTGGTGTTTTTTAAAAACATAATGAAGAAATAATGGAAATATTTTTGTAGTTATTTACTCTCCAAACTTCTCCCCAAACTCACCCACCATGGTTATTTTTTACTTTCCTAGTTTCTATAATTATTCCAATACTCCAGTTAATATACTCATATGTAAATAATCAAAGCTAAGGTTCACAAAATAAGAGAGACAGTGTCTGTTTTTAGGGTCTTTCACTTAGGATAATATTTTCTACTTCCATACATTTATCAGCAAAATTCATGATTTTATTTTCTTTTTAGTGGAATGTTATTTCATTGTGTGAAAAATGTTCCATATTTTCATCATCTGTTCCTCAGCTCAATGATATTTAAGTTGCTTCAGTTTCCTAGCTGTTTTGAACATGACCTTCAAGACTTTATGGGGTAGGATATCAAATCCATTGGACATATGTCATGGAGTGGGGGAGCCGGGTCAGATAACAGATTGATTCTCAGAGTTTTTGGAATTATCCACAACTTCAGCAAATTGGTAGGACACAATTGACTTATAAAGATCTTTGGTCTTTTCATATAGAAACATAATGATAAAGGGCATATAAACTCTCCCATTCAAAATAGCCTGAAAAAATAATTTAGAAATAAATCTAAGAGTGAGAATGACTTTTAAGGTTTGGCAGTTCAGATATATATTCTTCAATCACATCAGAAAGCCACAGAATATGGCATTTCAAAATCATTTCATTATTAATAGATATTTGACTAAAAGACATGTTTGATCCTGAAAGTACGACCTTCACAGTTGAAAGAAGTTATTCAGCATCATAAACTCCATATAGAGTTGCTCCAACTGTGGCTAGGTAACCACTGGGCAAGAATTGCCCTAATTCATCTACAGATCAAAAACAAAAAAATAAAATACTGTCTAGGAAAGGACACATGAGGAGGGATAGTTGACAGCTTTTCTCTGCCAACACAGGGTAAACTAGTTCTTCATAATTCTTGTTTCATTTAAGGACTGTCAGATGGCTCTGGGTCAGAAGGTTGAAGATAGATGCTCCAATGTTTTGAGGAATAGGGATTGTCCAGGCAGTAAGCTGTCTTTACAAATTGTTTAAGTTTTGGAAGCTATATTTTGTCCTTTCTCTATATTAGGGTGGTGTTATATTTGTTCTCATATCTCTGATGGGATTGAAGATTAGTTATATAGTCTTATAATCAAGTGTACATTGTTTGTCTTTAAGGAGGATGAAGGAAGATGATCTAGATTTGAAAGGATGGTGTGATGGGTTGGCCAGGGAGGTGTGGCCTTGTTGGAGTAGGTGTGTCACTGTGGGCATGGGCTTTAGGACCCTAATCCTAGCTTCCTTGAAGCCAACATTCTGCTTCAGATAAAGATATAGAACTCTCAGCTCCTCCTGTACCATGCCTGACTGAATGCTGCTATGTTTCCACCTTGATGATAATGGACTGAATCTTTGAACCTGTAAGCCAGCCTCAATTAAATTCTGTCCTTTTAAAATAAGACAAAAGAAAATGACCTTTACAATGTTGACTTTAAATCTCTGAATCAAGAGATTATTAAGGATACTTGAAAATGGAACAACTCTCTCATGTTCATTGATTAGTAGAATTAATAGTATGAAAAAGACTATCTTACTAAAAGCAGTTTACAGATTCAACATAATCACAATCAATCCTCAAGAAATTCTTCAAAGAAATAGGAAAAAAGTAAAATTCATAAATAACAAATACCCAATAGCCCAAACCATCTTTAAAAATAAAGTAATGCTGGAGGGATTACTAGACTGGATTTCAATGTAAGATATAAAGCCATAGTAATGAAAATACCACACTATTATCCTCAAAGCAGACATATAGATCAGTGGAACAAAATGAAAGACCTAACATCAGTTCATATAACTTCTGAGGCCTGATACTTGACAATGATGCAAAAAATAGACATTGGAGAAAACACATCATCTAAAACAAATGGTGCTAGCAAGATGTCAATAGGTAGAAGAATGAAATCAGAATAATCAAAATCATATTTATCACCCAAAAAAAGAGATAACTCCAAATGTATCAAAAATACTAAGTAAGGAAAGTATGAAACCTCAAAAACTGAACTTGGTAGGAGAAACCATAGGCGATACTTTCTAAATCCATAGGTGTAGGAAAAGGACTTTCAAAATAGAACTCAGTTTACTCATAAAAAGCACACACTTGACAAATAAGACTTCATAAAACTACAAAAAGCTGTTGTACTTTAAATAATTGTACAAAAGTATAATAAAAGAGAATAGAGAAAAGAAAGTATACAGAGTGGGATAGAATCTTTGCTAATTATATATTTGGTAGATGATTGATGTCCAGTATATATAAGGAACTTAAAAAAACAAAGATACAAACGAAACAAAACCCAAAATAACTGACAACAGCAAAGATGACCTAATTATACATGCAGCATGGATAGTAACAGAGTTCCCAGAAGAAATAATAGTGTTTAAGCATTATCTCAAAAAAAAAAGTTTGACATGTTCAGCAGTTAGATTAATTCCATTCCAACCATTTTACATTTCATCTTACCCCTGTCAGAATGGCTAAGAATAGGAAAACTACTGACAACATCTGGCAAGGTTTTTGGGAAAGGGAAACCTCCATTCACTGTTGGTAATATTGCAAACAAGGAAGCTACTGAGGAAATCAGCGTGTAGCATTTTCAAAAATCACTTGTTCTTTTAAGTGTCCTTTAATTTCTTAAAATGTTAGGGTAATGTCTAAGTAATGATGGCATTCTTCACTGGTAATGTTAGGGACACTATCTTGTGGCTCTATCTCTTTATCAAACCAAGAGTTTGTTAAGGAAAGAAATAGATCTTGATCTAAGCCTTCTGTGACCATGAGGTATGGGGTGTTAGAAATCTTATTTATCTTGATTTGAATCTATCACTACATGATTTATACTGCATTTTAAAACTAAGTTTGGTCTTATCCTTCCCATAATGAATGTAAGTTTATGTGAGATAATCATATGTTTCAGTTGAAGTATCATCTGAAAAACTGATTCATTCTGCTTTCGGGTAAGAGTGCTCCTAGGGGCTGGGGATTTAGCTCAGTGGTAGAGCGCTTACCTAGGAAGCGCAAGGCCCTGGGTTCGATCCCCAGCTCCGAAAAAAAGAACCAAAAAAAAAAAAAAAGAGTGCTCCTGATAACGGTAATACCTTAACCTTTAAAAAGTTTCATGAATCTTTTCTGGCAATTGGTTTCATAGCAAATTGCCCTGTGGGATACTCTCCTTGTCTAATATTTCAGATTCAACCTGAAACAAGAACTCCCAGAATCTACTTAGATGAAAGAATTTGACAACCGGAAATATCAAATGACATATATGAAGAAATATGTATGATGATCTTCTGTACAAACTGATGTTTTCTTGTCAACTTCTGTCTAAAAGTTCTTGTCAAATTCAGGAGAACAGTTTATTCATCTAATCTTCAGGAAAACAGAAAGGACTTAGCAGCTGCAGTGTGTGAATACAGCCATTTTGCACTTCCCTGTTCTTTCAGAGTCTTTATTTGGTGATCTGTCAGTTCACCAGAAGAATGGGAACTAAAATTTGGAAATTAGAACCTACCAGAAAAAATTTCCCGATGTACTCTCAAAGATACAACTTTCACGAATACAGAAGAGTACATGAAGCATTGCTTCACTTTCTGACTTTTTCTCCTATTTTCTCCATTAAAATTTAACTTTAGGACATAGGTGGCCTTATGCTGGGAGTTGAGGTTCTCTCTGAAGCATCTTATCGTGGTGGCTACCATCCTATAAATTGTAACAAAGACAGTCTTTAGAAATGGATTATGTATTAGTCAATTAGTCTATCACTTATTTATTTATCATTCTATCAACTATCTTTCCTTCTATCTCTATCACCTATCTTCCTAAACCAATCTATATCTATGTACCCGTGTATCTAGGTATCTAGTTATCTATTGCCTCTCTCTCTCTCTCTCTCTCTCTCTCTCTCTCTCTCTCTCACAATCATCTATCTATATCTACTATTTCTTTTTTTTTTTTGTTTCCAGAGCTAGGGACCGAACCCAGGGCCTTGCGCATGCTAGGCAAGCGCTCTACCACTGAGCTAAATCCCCAACCCCCTATATCTACTATTTCTATTTGTCTTTCTCGAAATTAAATGTATGTTGCTGTGATGATTATGATGGGTAATGTATAGATCTAGTATATAAGAATTTCTTGCTATAAGGGAAAGTTAAGAGGAAACTGTCATAGCCTGTATTCGAAAGAACATTCAATTTTCATAACAAAATATTTTTCATGAGAGAGTTGAATTATATTCTAAATGATTCTTACTTAATTTGATTGCTAGAATGTATTAAAAAATAGTTTCTGATTTGAGGTCAAAAATAGCATCTGCCATCTTCTGTGCAAACTATCAGAGACCCACCTGCAGGGAGAGAAATGGCAGAAATAGATTAAAGTTATATAAATTATAACCTCTTTGTTGTATTTCCAGTGATGAAAAGATGCAATAAAGTTACTGTGAGTCATACTTAGTCAGAAACATTACCTACATTAAATTATGGAAGGTGAGAGACACAAAACTATTTTTAGAAAATAAATGACTCATATGCAAAACCAGCAATTGTTTGAAGTAATGTCTTTTCATTAACTTTTTTTTCATTTGACAAATATTTGCTGTGTTCCATAATTTGTTAAGATCTAATTATTTTAGGTTCTTGGAATATATTCAAGGGATAAGAGATCTGTATGGCTTTTTAAAATCAACCTTCTACTTGGGAGGAGGGAAATTGGAAAGAAATCTGGGAAGATAAGGAAACAGGGCAGTGATTCAGGAATATGGACTGCTGGTTTGAGAGACAGTCGTAGATGTGAAGATCACTGGGGTGAGATGAGGAGGTAATCCATGCAGATATTCTGAGAAAGGGTACCTGTCAGAGGAAGACTACAATTAAGGATTCCCAGACAAAACTCTTGAGATAGGTATTTGGGTCTAAAGTAAGAATCGTAGCCACAAAACAGGCTGCTAGACACAAGGAGGGACCTGACCTGCTAGGCCGTACATATGATAGTGAAGGATTGGAAATTTTGCAAGGATATGAGAAAGCATTGTTGGAGCAGATGAGCAACAAAATCTCTCTTGTTTGGAAGACACCTCTTCGAATTCTTATGAGGAGCCATCACAAAAGGCCAAATGAGTGAGCTGCTCTAAATATCTTTAATTGTATGTTAATGTACATTTATTTAAAAATGAAACTGATAAATATTAAAGAATAAGGATGTTAACAGATGAAGGAAAAGATGTTGAATGTGCGCTCTAGTGGTGAGAGGCTATGCAATCTCTGTAATTAGATTACTAGTCACAGCATCAAATATGCATTATGGGATTAATGCATTAGTAAAGGGGGGATGTTATTTAAAGTGTGAGGCCATGGTAATCACTTTCCATTGTCCTTAAGTAAAACATGCAAGTTCTACTTATTATTTTAAGTTATCATGAAAACAATCATGGAGTTTTCAGTTGAGAGGAATGGAAAGCAAAGGAGATTTAGGAGACTGTTGCCTGTCTTGGTGCCTAATGGGACTCAGACTGATGGTTGATATGAGGCTATAAAAGAGCTTTAGAATTTCAGATAATTTTTCAAAGTGGGACCTACCCTATAGTTTGTGTATGGACGTCACCAGGCCATATGTGATTTTCAAGTTTTGGAGTCAGAACAAGACTTGTAGGGGCAAGCATGTGACTCCACCTATTTAGAAGGTCAAAGAAAGGGAATCCATATAGGCTGCCCACTCTCTCCCTACTTATTCAATATAGTTCTTGAAGTTCTCGCCAGAGCAATCAGACAACAAAAGGAGATCAAAGGGATACAGATCGGAAAAGAAGAGGTCAAAATATCACTATTTGCAGATGACATGATAGTATATTTAAGTGATCCCAAAAGTTCCACCAGAGAACTACTAAAGCTGATAAACAACTTCAGCAAAGTGGCTGGGAATAAAATTAACTCAAAAAAATCAGTTGCCTTCCTCTATACAAAAGAGAAACAATCCGAGAAAGAAATTAGGGAAACGACACCCTTCATAATAGACCCAAATAATATAAAGTACCTCGGTGTGACTTTAACCAAGCAAGTAAAAGATCTGTACAATAAGAACTTCAAGACACTGAGGAAAGAAATTGAAGAAGACCTCAGAAGATGGAAAGATCTCCCATGCTCATGGATTGGCAGGATTAATAAAGTAAAAATGGCCATTTTACCAAAAGCAATCTACAGATTCAATGCAATCCCCATCAAAATACCGATCCAATTCTTCAAAGAGTTAGACAGAACAATTTGCAAATTCATCTGGAATAACAAAAAACCCAGGATAGCTAAAGCTATCCTCAACAATAAAAGGACTTCAGGGGGAATCACTATCCCTGAACTCAAGCAGTATTACAGAGCAATAGTGATAAAAACTGCATGGTATTGGTACAGAGACAGACAGATAGACCAATGGAATAGAATTGAAGACCCAGAAATGAACCCACACACCTATGGTCACTTGATTTTTGACAAAGGAGCCAAAACCATCCAATGGAAAAAAGATAGCATTTTCAGCAAATGGTGCTGGTTCAACTGGAGGGCAACATGTAGAAGAATGCAGATCGATCCATGCTTATCACCCTGTACAAAGCTTAAGTCCAAGTGGATCAAGGACCTCCACATCAAACCAGACACACTCAAACTAATAGAAGAAAAACTAGGGAAGCATCTGGAACACATGGGCACTGGAAAAAATTTCCTGAACAAAACACCAATGGCTTATGCTCTAAGATCAAGAATCGACAAATGGGATCTCATAAAAATGCAAACCTTCTGTAAGGCAAAGGACACTGTGGTTAGGACAAAACGGCAACCAACAGATTGGGAAAAGATCTTTACCAATCCTACAACAGATAGAGGCCTTATATCCAAAATATACAAAGAACTCAAGAAGTTAGACCGCAGGGAAACAAATAGCCCTATTAAAAAATGGGGTTCAGAGCTAAACAAAGAATTCACAGCTGAGGAATGCCGAATGGCTGAGAAACACCTAAAGAAATGTTCAACATCTTTAGTCATAAGGGAAATGCAAATCAAAACAACCCTGAGATTCCACCTCACACCAGTCAGAATGGCTAAGATCAAAAACTCAGGTGACAGCAGATGCTGGCGAGGATGTGGAGAAAGAGGAACACTCCTCCATTGTTGGTGGGATTGCAGACTGGTAAAACCATTCTGGAAATCAGTCTGGAGGTTCCTCAGAAAATTGGACATTGAACTGCCTGAGGATCCAGCTATACCTCTCTTGGGCATATACCCAAAAGATGCCTCAACATATAAAAGAGACACGTGCTCCACTATGTTCATCGCAGCCTTATTTATAATAGCCAGAAACTGGAAAGAACCCAGATGCCCTTCAACAGAGGAATGGATACAGAAAATGTGGTACATCTACACAATGGAATATTACTCAGCTATCAAAAACAACGAGTTTATGAAATTCGTAGGCAAATGGTTGGAACTGGAAAATATCATCCTGAGTGAGCTAACCCAATCACAGAAAGACATACATGGTATGCACTCATTGATAAGTGGCTATTAGCCCAAATACTAGAATTACCCTAGATCCCTAGAACAAACGAAACTCAAGACGGATGATCAAAATGTGAATGCTTCACTCCTTCTTTAAATGAGGAAAAAGAATATCCCTGGCAGGGAAGGGAGAGGCAAAGATTAAAACAGAGACTGAAGGAACACCCATTCAGAGCCTGCCCCACATGTGGCCCATACATATACAGCCACCCAATTAGACAAGATGGATGAAGCAAAGAAATGCAGACCGACAGGAGCCGGATGTAGATCGCTCCTGAGAGACACAGCCAGAATACAGCAAATACAGAGGCGAATGCCAGCAGCAAACCACTGAACTGAGAATAGGTCCCCTATTGAAGGAATCAGAGAAAGAACTGGAAGAGCTTGAAGGGGCTCAAGACCCCAAAAGTATAACAATGCCAAGCAACCAGAGCTTCCAGGGACTAAGCCACTACCTAAAGACTATACATGGACTGACCCTGGACTCTGACCCCATAGGTAGCAATGAATATCCTAGTAAGAGCACCAGTTGAAGGGGAAGCCCTGGGTCCTGCTAAGACTGAACCCCCAGTGAACTAGTCTATGGGGGGAGGGCGGCAATGGGGGGAGGATTGGGAGGGGAACACCCATAAGGAAGGGGAGGGGGGAGGGGGATGTTTGCCCGGAAACCGGGAAAGGGAATAACACTCGAAATGTATATAAGAAATACTCAAGTTAATAAAAAAAAAAGAAATGAAAATGGAATACAGAGCAGGTTCAAGGGCAGTTTACGCAACTTGATGAAATATTAATATGAAATTTAAAAAGTCTACAGGTTGACCTCAGTGGTAGAATTCTTGAATCCTCCATTCAGTCCCCAGAAAGAAGGACTGTGGGAACACAGTAACAATTATTTTCCTTCAGTATAATAACCAAAACATGTTTCTGAACATTTAAAAATATGTTCAGAAAGAAAATTATATCATTTGCCAATTGGAAACCCTAGACATAAATAGAAGAAAGATAAGGGCCAGAAGGTGCTGGACATAACCCCTGAGCTGGCCGAAATGCAGATATTAAGAAATTACATAGAGCAAAGGAAAATCAAAAGGAGTCTCAATGATGAGTAATTCTGAAGGGGACCATTAACAGAAAATAGAAGACTCATAGCTTAATGTTTAGATTTAAATGATAGCTAACCCCACATAATAAATCTCATATTGACACATTGATGCCCAAAGGCAGTATTATGCCTGGTAAGAACAATGGGCATTAGAAGAAGGACCTGCTGCTGCTCTAGTCCAGTGTTTCTCATCTTCAGAGTCAGGCTAGCCATGCTTCAGTTACTGTATCGATGTACCTACATAATCAACTTAAAAGCAGAAAGTTGTATAGGCTCATAGTTTTAGTTATGGCCAAGTTGACGCCTTTTGTATGCATCTCGAAGTTCAGAACATCATAGTAGGAAGAACAAATGTTACAAGTTTGTAACCTCATGGTAGTGAGAAAAGCAAGAGAGACAGAGATGGAGAGAGGATGAGGGAAGTAGCTGACAGAGGAGAGGGGAGCAGGAAGGGAGGAGGAGAGAGGAGGGAGAGAGAGAGGGAGACAGGGAGACAGGGACAGAGCGAGAGAAGGGAGATAGGAGAGAGGGAGAGGAAGGAGGAGGAGGAAGAATAGGAGGAGGAAGAGAAGGAGGAGGAGAAGGAGGAGGAGAAGGAGAAGGGTAAGGGGAAGAGGAGGAAGAGGAAGAGGAAGAGGAAGAAGAAGAAGAAGAAGAAGAAGAAGAAGAAGAAGAAGAAGAAGAAGAAGAAGAAGAAGAAGCAGAAGAAGAAGAAGAAGAAGAAGAAGAAGAAGAAGAAGAAGAAGAAGAAGAAGAAGAAGAAGAAGAAGAAGAAGAAGAAGAAGAAGAAGAAGGAGAAGAAGAAGGAGAAGAAGAAGGAGAAGAAGAAGGAGAAGAAGAAGACGACGACAACGAAGACGACAAAGAAAAAGAAGGCACAACCCTTGTTTCTTGAAGGTTTCTGTTACTTACAGATCAAGGCAGGATTAGCTCCAAGTCTAGTGTGGGCCTATTGAAGGAATTCTAGGCTAACACAGTACTATTAATTAAAAACCAAATTTCTTAAAATGGTCTAACAATTTGAGCTCACTTTCTTGATTTTCATTCCTCTGACTCTCATCTATTTGTTTCTTTATCTATGGTTAATGTTTTAGAATTAAATAATCATTTTTCATTTGACTTAATTCAAATGCATTAGACCAGACAATCCACTAAGAGTCAAAGTTGTATGTGCAAATTACTCTGCAAACACTATGGAACAAAGCATTTAGTAAGGTAATTCAGTAATAGGAATAAATTTGTAAATACATGCTTTTACTTCACTTGGTTTGTCAATATAGTATAATTTCAATTCAGATTATATAACAATGTACATTAGTTGCGGAGAAAACTGACAGCTTTATTATCTGTTAAATGTGATCCCTCCTGCCCTGATTTAGTAAAAGCTTTTCTGTTGGTTCATCTAAATGTAACACTTTGATGAGCTTTAGATGTGATCAGTTAAAGGCACATAGCCCTGAGATTCTGGCAGATTGTGAAACAGATGCCTGTTGTCAGGGCTGAAAACCCAATTAAAATGGAGGTTGTGGGGTGACAGGGAGGGAAAGGTCAACTGAGACTAGTAGAAGCAGGGTCAGCCTGGCAGATATCAGGCTTTGTGCTGTACTGCCACATCTTTAAAGGGAGTTAATCCATAAATTATGTCATCAAATACTTTTCAGTTCCAGAACAATCTGGAGTTTAGTAATAATATTCAGGAATCATTTGCCCTCAGTACTGATCTGAAAGCATAAAAGAGTTTTTAATCCTCCAAAGTTATGAAAAGCCCAAGTAACAAATTTTCTGTCATATTTGTTTCATCCTCTTCCTATTAATACATTTAAAGATTAACTGAGCAAGTCAGTGTATGGATTAGGAGCATCCACTAGAACATGGGCATTTTCTCTATTAAGAGATTATTCTTATACTCATAATTATCATCATCATCATCGGAAACATACAAGTCAGGGATGATAATGCCCATATTGAAATGTGTGATTTGAATACTCTGGAGCCTCAGACAGTGGAATCATAAGCACCGGATCAACTTGGAATTCAGATTGAGATACTGTTAAAAATAAATATTATTTTAATTAATAAATTTAATAAATAAATAAATAGTAAAGAAACACTTAAGTACCAGTTTTGGGGAATGAGTCAAAAACAGCAAGAAATCTACATATGACTAAAACGAAGTACAGTATTTTAAATACTGTGCATAGTGATCTAGAAAATGTAAGGGTCTGATTTTCCAATTTGGGATTTTTCAATGAGAAGAGTGGATGACGTTGGAGGAAATGGTGTTGTCAAATCCATCAATGGAAATCCTAGCTCTGCTGGGTCAAGAAAGCAACCACTGATTGAGAGGGTTATAATGGGATTCTGGCCCTCTCAGAAGAATCAGGTATCAAAATTAATTAAGCATTCACAGAGGGGATGAAATACCCAAGAAATTCGTATACACATGAGCTCTCAGTGTCAAAAGCTACAATCAAAGATTTTTGAGATAAAATGTCTAAGGATGCAGTTGATTCAGCAGAGTGTTTACATTGTTAGTGAGGATTGATAGAATCAGGCGTTTATTCAGGGTTTGATACAGAGTTCGTTTTTGTTGTTTTTGTTCTGTTTTGCTTGTTTGTTTGATATATATATATATATATATATATATACACACACATATGCACATAATACATATATTGCCAGGAGCCAAGCCCACTTATACACCCTCTATTTCAGGAATGTTCTCAGGAATGTTTCAGGCCCACTTATAGAGGCTCTGTTTCTGGGAAACCTAGCCAGTTATCTGTTCTTATCAGTATACCTGCAATTTGCAGTTTAAGGTCACAGGAAACGAATAAACAAAGGGAGGGTGGTGACAGTATTGGGCCCTGTGTGGCCTTCCTGCTTGTCTTTATAGGCCACTGCCCTGAAATTAAGTTTGAGAGCTTGATCAGACAACAATTTGCTCTCCTTCTTTGTGCCTCCTGGCCCCCATTCTTTCACTCCCTTCTCAGGTCTCCACTGAATCCACAGCAGGTTGGGGCAATATATACATTAAACTTACAACCAATATCAGCCCTTGTTTTCCTTCCAGTAGCCCTCATACAAGTCTTTCCCCTTTCTCCCTTTCTCTTCCCTTTTGAGAAGTAGACGTCCCCCCTCTGGGTATACACTCCCCTCCCTGTAGCTCGCTGCTTATCTAGGCACATCATTTCCCACCAAGGCCAGACTAGGAGCGTGCGATCCGTAGGCAGACTGGCAGGCAGGCAGGCAGGCAAGAGTCTCAGGTATAACTCCTGCTCCAATTGTTTGGGACAGCCACATGAAGACCAAGCTGCTCGCCTCCTACATATGAGCATGGGTTCTAGGTACACCCTGTCTTGCTCTTTGTTTAGTGATTCAGTCTCTGGCAGCTCCCATCGGTCGGGACTCTGGTCCCTAATGGTTAGTTGACTCTGTTGGTCTTCCTATGGAATCCCTGTCCTTTTCGGGTCCCTCAATCTTTCTTCCAACTCGAAAGTAAGACTCCCGAGCTCCATCTTATGTTTGAGTGTGAATCTCTGCATGTCTTTCCATTGGCTGCTGGAGAGATTCTCTCAGAGAACAGTTATGGCAGTTTTCCTTCTGCAAGCATAAGGGTTTGTCATTAATAGTGTCAGGGATTGGCTCCTGCCCATGGAATGGGGCTCAATTTGGGACAGTCATTGGTCAGACATTCACTCAGTCTTTGCTCTTTCTCCCTGTATGTACTCATTTGTAAATGTATATTAGCCCAAAAGAACAAGATAACCGTGCTATAATAAACAGACCCAAAGAAGACAAATAACAAGGAGGGACCACGGGAGGATGCTTGAATCTTTCTCGGAGTAGGAAATAAAACAGTTATCCAAGAACAATAGAAGGAGGGAACTGGGTAGAAAAGGGGATGGGGAAGGGAGCAGGGCAGGGAGGTATGATCATCTGTAGGAAGAGTAGGGGACAGAGAGGGAGATCGACTGGAGCGAGGCAATCTCTAGGATTTGCCAGAGATCAGGAATGGAGAGAGGCACTATTGGGTCTGAGGGGCAACACTAGCTGAGATTCCTGTCAGGGGCGATATGGATCCTGAAGTAACCAACTTCTGTAATCAGGCAGGACTCCCTGTGGAAGGATAAGGGCAACCTCCCAGACACAAAACCTTCCAAACAAAATGTACCCTACCTACAAGGGCTCAGGTATTTTTTTAAAGAATGGATATTTTATTTAATTTACATTTCAAATGCTATCCCCTTTCTTGGTTATCTGGAGAGGATAAGAGTAAAAGGTTTATTACCCAGGAGATGCCCAGGAGCTGTCAAGATCATTTGCTGTTCCTTACATGCTTCTTTCTATTGCATAAATAAGCTAAGGCTTATTACAGACTCAGGACTTTTCATATGCTTTGCTATGTTGTAGCTGATGGCTTTCGGGATATTAGAACCCTTTGCCCATGGCACTGTTGAGGAAATGAAACTGAAAAGAACATTAGAAGTAGTTTATAGTTTTAAGAATTTCCTCTCCACAGGAGGAAGAAATGGTGTAGGAATCAGGGGTGCTGGATGACTCCAAGGAAGCAATGTCATCTGGACATCAGGCAGGTGTCCATGAACAGTGGACAGGTGACAAGTCCTATACAGGATGACAAAGTCCTATACAAGCTCAAGCCAGATAATAACTCATACAGAAAGGTGTACAGTGGAGTCAAAGTTCCACCCCTAACTAAGAAGATATTTGCAATTCATACCTTTTGGGAAAAAAGGAAATTAGTTTTCACCAATAGTGTGTCATTAAGTATATGAACCATACACTCCATGGGAGGACCCACGCTTTGGGGTGTAGCACCAGTGGTGCATAGTAGCATCGCTTTTGCAATTGTGACTGAGAATAGAGCTTTGATTGATAAGAAAACAAGCAGGCAGAGAGCCGAGACTACAAATTATGTATTTCCCTTAAAACGTTCCATTTTAACTTTCTCATCCAATCAGTAATTGTTTACAACTTTGATACATGTCTTAGCAGTTGTGCATATAGACCAGTCGAAGCCTATTATCAGCAGACACATGGACATTGTTGTGTCTTTTCTTGTGAGCATTTTCACCCTGATAAAGCACATTGTGGTTCGATGAAGATTATTTTGAGGGCTGTAAAGTTGATCATATCCATCACAATGAAACCCCATGTCCTCAAAGAAGCATGGGGAGAGGGCATCAGAACTGTTATTACAGTCCTGTTTACATGATGATGCAATGGGAGGACAGGATGCAAGGGTGTACCTAAACTACTAAGTAAAGACTTTGAGTGACTTAATGAACCGATGACTATAATGTGAACTTTTTCAGAGGATATCTGAATCTATATTCCTTCTAAATGGGGAAGCAACAAATGAATTGAGAGATTTTTTTCAACCATGCTGAAATTGCTGAAGTTTAATCGCAGTGAATTACAAGGCGTGGGTGAAGGGTTATTTGTAGGAGCATAGGAAGTGATGCATGACTAAAACATTGAAGAGAGGTCTTTGTGTCTCCTAGCAACTGTTACTTATTTATAAATCCCTAGGAAGTGGTGGGCTCTCTTGATGACAGAAAGTTAATTGGCCCAATCTTTTGCAGTAGAGTTACGAGAGTTCAAGAGAGCAGAAGCATGCCATGCCCCGAGAGCATTGTTCCACAACAATGATGACTTTTGTTTTTTAAAAATATTGCTCAATTGCTTAATAGTAATTCTGTGATGATATATGAACATAGATACATATGGTACAATTTTGCTCAGAACAAATATTTAAACAAATGTTTAAATTAGGAAAAATGCAAAAGAGCCAATAGAAAATCCTTAAAACTTTTGAGAAGGAACAAAAGCTAACCCAGAGAGGAAGAGAGAGAGAGACGGAGGAAGGGAGGGAGGGAGGAGAGAGAGAGAGAAAGAGAGAGAAAAGTTTCAAAGAATTAATGAATTCTTGAATAGGGAAGGCCATATAAAAAGAATCATATAAATGTGATACAACTTTTGGATGTTGAGCTTTGGCAATAGAGTACAGGTTGTTTATTTGTAGCCGATGATGTCTAGTAGAGGAAGCTTTACCTTGTTATAGACTTTTACATTTTAACTCATCTGATGTCTCTTCATAACTGACCTAGTCCAGGTACTTCCTTAGGACTACTTAGTTCACCTGTTATTACAGGACTGACTTAGTCCAGATATCTTATTAGAAGTGACAGAAGCTTTTCTTTCCCTCCTCCTATAGCACCTATGGCTTTTGCATTCACCTAAAATATAATTTTTCCATTACATTTTAACATAAAGTTTTCACGTAAAATGCTTTGGTGACTGGAGTGGTCCAGGGTCTTGAACCTGATAGGAAGCATTTGGTCAGTGAGCTACAGCCAAGCCCCTAAGCTGATAAATCTTGTTTCAATTCTGTATATAGAACGTGAAAGCAGAGTGAACCTTGCTAATTGGAAACAAAACCAAACAATATAACAAGTCCAGCAATTGATGCTGTCTAATACAAGTCTTCGTAATCTTTTCTGTAAGATTTGAAAGTGGAAGAAAGGAGGGACTGACTGCAGATTTAAAAGGACAGGACAAAAAAATGGAATAAAGTATTTCTTTTGCCCTTAATTGCATCCAAATGGGAATAAATGGGCTGGGGGTTTTCATTCTTAAGTTTGCTGTTTGTGAAAATTGTATGTGATCTAGGCTGGTAATATCCTCCTGTGAATTACTTGCTGAACTCTGTATAGAGGAAATATTATATCTATAATATGCATAAAGTGTTTTGGTGGAAATAGTGAACAAGGTTGATAAGCTATCATCAAATTCTGAATCTTGATTTTATTATATGAATATGAGTATTTTGTTGTTTTATATTCTTTTAAGCATAATTAAAACTTATTAGATTATTAATTTAATTTTAAAAAGAATAGAAGACACAATATATAAAAAGAAGAGGTCCATTACGCAGTGTGTATATAACTGAATCTATCACTTAGGAGTTAACTACATTACATGTTTAAATGCACTTAATCTCATTTTTTGATTTACAAAACAATGCTTTTAGTCTATTCGTTCATGTTTTGTTAATGATCTAACCTTTCAAGGATTCAGTCCAAATCGTTTACAAAGGATTTCACACCAGTAGATATTTTGAGCTTGCTTCAATTTCAACATTACTGGAACTTACTTAAAAGGCTTTTTCTTCTAATTTCCATTTTCTTTTGCTCTGCAGAAAAATCAATATGAAGTTAAGAAGTTACTGTTATCTCGAATTACAAGAGGTTACCTTTTCCCCCTCTACAGATAAATCTATTTTATAATGATATTAAACAGACATATCTTCAATGGAAGTTTTTAAAAAGTTTTCTATCCAAAAAAAGTGTGCAAACATTTGAAGAGACAAATATTTCCCTTGACAAATTATCCAACAACATATGATTGAAGAGGAAAAAAATCTAAGAATTGAAACATAAGAAAGAGAAATAAAAAATGTCCAGAAATGTTCAGATTAGTATTCGTCATGCTTTCAAAGGCTCAGTGTGAAACGCTATTTAACAGGATGTAAGATGATTACTTGATGTCTAAGCTTATAGGGTGTTAGCCATTTCTGGACTATACATGGCATAAATGCTAAATATTTTGTTGCTGGCTTAAAACTGTAAGCACACTTGGGGCTTTATTATCATGATCATCGGCATCACTTCTGTGCTTGTGGGTCTTCAGCACTCTATTGAGTTTAATAGAATCTTGATGATGTTTTTGAAGTAAAATAGGAAATATGAAGCACACTTAGTTTCCTGTTGTAAAAATAATACCAAGATGTTATGCAGATCTATAGCTCGGTTTGAAATAGAGAAACACAATGGTTTGAACCCTGCTGTTAAATTTTTTGTGAAGTCTTAGATCACTTAAGCTCAGTTAGAAGCATTTCAAAGTCACCAAATAACTACCAGTGATTGATTTGTTTATTTACAGATCTGCGCGGTTCTGCTGAAATTTCAATGATCTTAATTGAGCCTACGGAGTTTTATCTGGCTGCTTGTTACCAAGAGGTCTCATGGACACGCTGCTTGTAATTTTCAACGAGTGGTGAAATTCAATTCTGTCTTTTACTGCAAAAAAACATATATAAAATTGGTGTCTTTGCACTTGCATACTTGGAATCAGAAAAGAAACCCTGACATTTATAAAACCCCACTTTCAAAGCTATGTTTTATTTATTCTTATCTTTCACTTGAAAATTGTATTAATTGCTTTCTTTGAATGCAAGAGCAATTTCACATTAGAAATGATCTAGAATATTTGACAATTAAAGATGTATGCACACTGAAATTTTGTCCAAGGGAATAATATCAGTATAGTACAATTCTTTGTAATAGGCTGGGATTGTACAGACTACAGTTGTCCCCAAATATCAGTTTTTTATATTGATTTTTCTTATTAGTTATATTTTCCACTTAGAATTATTAGATATGGGACTGGACCGTTGGTTAAATGAGTAGAGCGTTCAATGTACAACAATGAAAGTTTGAATTTATATCATTGGCCCCCTAATAAAGGACAAAACAAATAATCCAGCCAAGTATGGTGGTATTAGCCTGTCATCTCCAGGCTGGAAATTAGAATTAATGGTATTCAGGGGCCTTCTGGGCTAGCCAGTCTACCCAAAAGGTGATCTCCATGCTCACTAAGAGCTGTTGTTTTAAAAATCAAGGTAGAGTGTGACAGAGAAAGGCACTGGGTATTAAATATTAACCTCTGGATGCCACATTCAGATGCATCTGCTTGCAAACCTCAACACACATATGCATACACATGAATACAACTAAAGAACCATATGTTATTTATTACTCATATAATTATGTTTAATTTGTAGTTATTAAAACTATCCTGATGGGAGAAAATCACATCTCTATGACTAAAGAAATGGGCTGAAGACATAGTCAGTGGAGAAGAGCAAGCTTAGTCTATCAGAGGCTCTACCTCAAGTCCCAGCATCCACATTAGGTTGCTTACAAGCACCTATATTCCATGTTCAGGTGAGTCTAACAGTTCTGCCACATGTATATGCACTACACACACACACACACACACACACACACACACACACACACAAATACACACAAAAATATAATTAGCTTACTTAGCATGTATATAATGAAATACAATTGGTTGTCATTATGACTAACATACATAGTAATCCTGTTGTGAGACGAGTTGACCAGAACAAATTGGGGAGAACAGGATAAGTTCCTACAATTGGAAGGCAAACACTGGGACTTCTTGCCCTAAGGATGCCCTGGAGACTGTGGTTTTAGACTATTCTTTCAGGGGACAAAGAGTAAATTGCCTCTTTATGAGGTATGTCTTGACAGTGTAAAGTTACAAGCCACCCAGTTACCCAGAACTGGAAAATCCTTTTACAAAACATGGTTCCTGAACATGAAATTGTTTTTATGTCCTTGTGGTAAATAATCGTTTGCCAAGAAATGTCTATCTGGGAAGGTTTATTCCATTCGAGAGTCCTTTCTCTTGAAGAAAACCTACATTGAAATAGCTTTAGTTTGGTATTTTTGTTTGTTTGTGTCTGGTTTGTTGTAGGTGATGGTATCAGTCTAGCGAAGACATTTTGCTATGGCTACTCACACTTTTTAAATGTGAATAACAGACAATTGTTCCCTTCTAGGCTCTTCAAGCTGAAACCTATGTGTATGTGTGATGCACTCAACCAGAGCCACTCACCTACTCTTTAGCTGAAGGCATTTCTTCACACTTAATGAACAAATATTTATGGGCTTGCCAAGTGTTCTGTTTAGGGGATCTATTTTTGTTATGAAGTACCACTAGCAAAAATAAATTTGACAAGGAAAGATTTATTTGGTTTCTATATTGCGATTCATCTTTGAAGGAAGTCAGGAGAGGCACGTGAGCAGAGCAGGACTCTGGAAGAGAGCACTACTACAGAGGCCATGGAATGATACTGCCTATCTATTCATAACTTGCTCAATCAGCTTTCTTTATCATTGATGGCCACATATCCTGGGGTGACGCTCTTCCCAGTGAGTGAGCTGGCCTTTCCATATTAACCATCAATCAAGAAAATGTCTTAAAGTTTTGCCTACAGTCCAAGCATGAAGGCATTTTTAAAATCTTCAAGTCACTCAGAGGACTTTAGCTCCGGTCAAGTTACATAAAACTATCCAGCACAATAAGATTTACTGAATAAATTATTTATTTAATAAAAGATATATCAATGAATAGGAAAAGGAAAGCCTTCTGACTCTAAGATAATACATGAATTTATTTCCTTGGTCGCAATTTACCCATTCATTGTTTTTCATGTATAGGTTTAATTTGTAAAATACTATAAGTCTGGGCTCTGTTTTTGCTAGAGATGTGACAGTACTGAGAAAAAATTCAGTGGCCTTATATATGAGTCTTTACAAGCTTTGTGAGATCAATAAACTTTATTGAATTAATAATATTTAGTATGGTAAGATTCTGATATTAAACTAAAGGAATCTATTTTTATAATATGATCTGTGATAAAGAACTCTATGTATTTATTGGATCTTGAAATGTAACTAGCTTACTGAACATAAGAGTGAAAGAAGGCTACAAACTCAAAGTATTGAATCATTTTATTCAGGCACACACACATATCAATGGATTAACCAGAGTACAGTCCCAAGAGAACTGTTTCATTTAAGAACTGAGTTTCTAGCTGCCAATTGTCTGTCAAGAATCCAGATGGTGTTTCTGGAAGAACACAGTGTCTTTCAATTTGGCATCATTCAAACCCATCTTTACTGGAAAAAAATGCTTCAACAAATGACTGTACTGTGTTATATAAAGAGAATGATAACAATGATATATTGTGCAAAACAACATATATATATATATATATATATATATATATATATATAGTGAAATAGCTTTTTTATTTTAGGAAGTTAATAGTTGACAGATGTTGAAATGGGATGACTATTTATCACTCAGTAGTGTCATGGATGAATTCCCCTTTTTATACTGATTATTGTGATACTATCATGTTCAAGCCTCTTTTGGAGTTGTTTAAAGATGGGAGATACTTTTCAGGATAGACAATACAGTTCTACAAAATGAATAGGGGGCAGACTCAGTAAACTGCAGGGTTTGAATGCAGAGTTACGTTGTGATCCTATTCCAACAATACTCACTAGCCCATCTTCTGATCCTTCTCAAATTCCCAACACATTTAAGATATTGAACTGATGCACTTATGAATATGATATGTACCATGATCTCAACGAATTCTTATAAATCTTTAGTTCATTTTAATTCATTTATGTCAGTGACTTTACCTAAGGATTTTAGAGATGGGAAATTGACTTGCACGTCTATTGATCTAATGTAGCACTGTGCTTTTGCTTTTGTGACTTTGGGATTACAAGTTAAATCATGTCTCTAACCAACTATTTCAAACCACTCTCTAAAATATGTATAAATACATGACTTTCAAAAGAGAATAATCAAAGTGTGGTGAACCTACCTTATGCAGGTGAGTTTTGAGATGTGGTCAACATACCCTATGTCAGAAAGGTTTGAGAGGTGATGAACCTACCCAATGTAGGAGAGGTTTGAGAGGTCATGACCCTAGCCTATTTAGTTTGAGAGGTGGTGAACCTATCTGATGTAGGTGAAGTTTGAGAGAGCTATTTACAACAGACATTCTTGGCAACTTGAGTTACTAACAGTCTTCCAGTGCTCTAGAGAATGGGTTCAGGTAGATATTTCTCTGGGAGAGGGAAGGTTATTCAACAGTGTTTCTGCTATCTTCATGAAAGGAGGGAAAAAAGACAGGAAAAGGAGTAAAAGTGAACGAGAAGGAAAGGTAAAATTGATGTAGACTTGATTAAGGCTCACACCATTTCACAAGGATCTCTGAAGAGGGAGGGTCTTCCAGAGCTGTCTAGAGTTGTGAGGAAAGCCTAGGGATTTATAAGTATGTATAAACAACAAAAGAATGTGGGTTGACTATTTCCAAAATAGTTGGCTACTGAAGCCTTTCTGCCAGGAACACATGTACTTTAGTCAGAAGAGAGCTGAAGAATGCATGACAGAATTGTTTAATAATATTTTTTTAACTAGTGTTACTATATAAAGTAATGTGGTGCTTAAAATCACCATTTATGGGTTGAAAGCTTAGAATTCTCCACTGAAGAAAATACATACAGTGATATTACACACACACACACACACACACACACACACACACACACACACATACACACACACGAATGCATCCATAAACACACTCATACACACATTCACTCACAACCTCAGACATATTAGTTGGCGAAATTGAAGAAAGTATCTAATAATCACTTCTAAGTGTAGTGACTATACATTATGTACTGACGTATGAATAATTGAATTACTTTCTAAGAAGTACTCAAAATTTTAATGTATTACCCAGTTCTTTACTTGTGAAAGACATTTAAAAGAAAACCATGGCGTGAGTGGGATACATTTCTTCATGAGTGGAATAATAATGGAGAGAGTAGAGATGACTGTATTGTCTCTTCTCTATTATAACAGCCTGTGCCAAAATGAGCACCACAGTTTTAGCATGCTTTACACATCCCGATATTTAGCAAATTAATATTTTATACAATTGAAAGTGTCTCTGGTGCATATTTTAGAAGAATATTTTCCTTTTCCAAAATTTCGTTGAAGTTGCCAAGCATTAACGCTGTGATGTTTCCATGGAATTTCACTTAACATTTGACATGTTGTCTGACCTGCTGGTTTTACAACATGGTCCAACAACTGTTATCCCTGTCTTAGACCACCATGGATTACAATTAGTTCTAATTTAATATAAATCAATTTTTAGTGTGACCCGAGTTAGTGAGAAGTGAGCTTGACTGGGACAACAATGCCACGAAGTTTGGCCAACAAATTGTAAACAGATGACACTAACTTACATTCACGTCAAATCTGGAACAGAAACCAAAGTGACCTTAAGTTAGAAAGTGCTCTGCTTTGACTCAAGTTGTTTAATACTTAATACATATGGCTTGCTAAACATATGTTTGAGACAACTTTAGTTCTTGAACAATATTGATGAATTCTATTTTTTAAATGTGTTTAATTAAATATATGCACACATTGGTAGAAAATCATTCTCAATGCAGATAGCAAAGGTAGAGCTAAATCATTTTTGGAATATATAGTATATACATATGCACATTTAAAATTTTCCTTTTCTTAATTATCTTTTTAAATAAAAAATGAATTGAAATGGTAGGCAATACAACTTTGGTGTGGGTAGAACTCATGTTGGAGGCTCATTTTGATCCAGCAGTCAGTACAACAATAAACACACTAGATTGTATAGACATTAAAATGTTGTGTTTCGTTACAAGGACATTATCTTTTATTTATTGTCTTTAACATTTAGTGCAGTGATTATTTTATATTTAAATTAATGAATGTTAAATAAATGAAAGTCTATATTTTGACTTATGGTAACTAAGAAAATATTTTAATATAAAATGTATTGGAGACACCACCGGAACCTGAAGGAAACAGACCGGATAAACAGTTCTCTGCACCCAAATCCCGTGGGAGGGAGAGCTAAACCTTCAGAGAGGCGGACACGCCTGGGAAACCAGAAGAGACTGCACTCTGTGCACATCCAGACGCCAGAGGAAAACACCAAACGTCATCTGGAACCCTGGTGCACGGAGGCTCCCGGAAAGAGCAGCGCAGATCTTCCCGGTTGCTGCCACAGCGGAGAGGACGTAGGCAGTACCCCACGAGCAAACTTGAGCCTTGGAACCGCAGGTAGGACCAACTTTTCCCCTGCAAGAAACCTGCCTGGTGAACTCAGGACACACAGAGGCAAAATTCCTCTAGGACCGGGCATTTCCTGTGTTTACCGGAAGTCCCACACCCGCGGATCCCGGCCCGCAGCAGCTCTCTGCTCCCAAACCCCGTGGGAGAGAGACCTCACCGCCTGATCAGGTGGGCACTCCTGAGGCTGCAGAGCAGAGGAGACCACCAACACTGCCCACCCCTGCCCACATCCCTGGCCCAAGAGGCAACTGTATAAGGCCTCTGGGTTCCCGTAGGGGAGGGCCCAGGAGCGGCAGGACCCCTACGCCTGAGACACTGCCGGAACCTGAAGGAAACAGACCGGATAAACAGTTCTCTGCACCCAAATCCCACGGGAGGGAGAGCTAAACCTTCAGAGAGGCAGACACGCCTGGGAAACCAGAAGAGACTGCACTCTGTGCACATCCAGACGCCAGAGGAAAACACCAAACGACATCTGGAACCCTGGTGCACGGAGGCTCCCGGAAAGAGCAGCACAGATCTTCCCGGTTGCTGCCGCCGCGGAGAGGACTTAGGCAGTACCCCACGAGCAAACTTGAGCCTTGGAACCACAGGTAGGACCAACTTTTCCCCTGCAAGAAACCTGCCTGGTGAACTCAAGACACAGGCCCACAGGAACAGCTGAAGACCTGTAGAGAGGAAAAACTACATGCCCGAAAGCAGAACACTCTGTCCCCATAACTGGCTGAAAGAAAACAGGGAAACAGGTCTACAGCACTCCTGACACACAGGCTTATAGGACAGTCTAGCCACAGTCAGAAATAGCAGAACAAAGTAACACTAGAGATAATCTGATGGCGAGAGGCAAGCACAGGAACCCAAGCAACAGAAACCAAGACTACATGGCATCATCGGAGCCCAATTCTCCCACCAAAGCAAACACGGAATATCCAAACACACCAGAAAAGCAAGATCTAGTTTCAAAATCATATTTGATCATGATGCTGGAGGACTTCAAGAAAGACATAAAGAACTCCCTTAGAGAACAAGTAGAAGCCTACAGAGAGGAATCGCAAAAATCCCTGAAAGAATTCCAGGAAAACACAATCCAACAGTTGAAGGAATTAAAAATGGAAATAGAAGCAATCAAGAAAGAACACATGGAAACAACCCTGGACATAGAAAATCAAAAGGAAAGACAAGGAGCTGTAGATACAAGCTTCACCAACAGAATTCAAGAGATGGAAGAGAGAATCTCGGAGGCAGAAGAGTCCATAGAAATCATTGACTCAACTGTCAAAGATAATGTAAAGCAGAAAAAGCTACTGGTCCAAAACATACAGGAAATCCAGGACTCAATGAGAAGATCAAACCTAAGGATAATAGGTATAGAAGAGAGTGAAGACTCCCAGCTCAAAGGACCAGTAAATATCTTCAACAAAATCATAGAAGAAAACTTCCCTAACCTAAAAAAAGAGATACCCATAGGCATACAAGAAGCCTACAGAACTCCAAATAGATTGGACCAGAAAAGAAACACCTCCCATCACATAATTGTCAAAGCACCAAACGCACAAAATAAAGAAAGAATATTAAAAGCAGTAAGGGAAAAAGGTCAAGTAACATATAAAGGCAGACCTATCAGAATCACACCAGACTTTTCGCCAGAAACTATGAAGGCCAGAAGATCCTGGACAGATGTCATACAGACCCGAAGAGAACACAAATGCCAGCCCAGGTTACTGTATCCTGCAAAACTCTCAATTAACATAGATGGAGAAACCAAGATATTCCATGACAAAACCAAATTTACACAATATCTTTCTACAAATCCAGCACTACAAAGGATAATAAAGGGTAAAGCCCAACATAAGGAGGCAAGCTATACCCTAGAAGAAGCAAGAAACTAATCATCTTGGCAACAAAACAAAGAGAAGAAAAGCACACAAACATAACCTCACATCCAAATATGAATATAACAGGAAGCAATAATCACTATTCCTTAATATCTCTCAACATCAATGGCCTCAACTCGCCAATAAAAAGACATAGATTAACAAACTAGATTCGCAATGAGGACCCTGCATTCTGCTGCCTACAGGAAACACACCTCAGAGACAAAGACAGACACTACCTCAGAGTGAAAGGCTGGAAAACAACTTTCCAAGCAAATGGTCAGAAGAAGCAAGCTGGAGTAGCCATTCTAATATCAAATAAAATCAATTTTCAATTAAAAGTCATCAAAAAAGATAAGGAAGGACACTTCATATTCATCAAAGCAAAAATCCACCAAGATGAACTCTCAATCCTCATCTTCGATTGGTTTATATACAAGTGTGCAATTTCTAGGCTTGAAAGTAAAATGATGCTATCTGGTGCTAGATAGAGGAGCCTTATTTTTTATTATGGCAGCTTGCTATTTTTGTAACATGGTGATTTGGTTGAACACAATAAAGTACAGTAGTAACTGATCTCCCCTTCTTCCTGGATGAGTGAGGAGATGATTAAATGTTAATGTCAGCATCCTTGAGCATATTCAGATGAGCTTCTGCTTCTGTTGAATAGGATGCTGTGTTTGATTGTGGTCCAAAGCTTTGAAGCACTACTTGGCATCTCCTTCCTCGGAGGTCTCGCTGTTTAAACATAACAGATTTGATAGCTTGTTGGTAAGGTGAGGTCCAGTTTGTCTCCACTAGGTCATCTTCATGTGAATCCGGTGGTTATACGGTTTTGTTCTAGGGATATTTCATTTTTTTAATAACGGTTTTTGCTGACATTCATGGAGAGAATGAATCCTTAGAACTGTGCCACTAGTGAAAGGAAATCCTGTCTAGAGTATGTTTCTTTACAAAGCTGTGTCACACCATCCTTTGGGCCCTCTGCTGGAAAAGTAGAATCAAGTCTCAAATAATGCCTTTTCAATTGTATCCTCTAGTATTATAGATGCAGGACAGTACTGTATCATACCTCTGTGGATGCAAAATAGCTTGTACCTGCTTTATGATACGTAGTAGTGACCGTGCTTTATCAGAGCTGTTTTTAATGATGTTGCTCAGAATGTTTTCTTTCCAGATGATGATTGAGAAGCTAATTTAAAAAAAATGGTGCCAGGTACCACAAGAGTAACAGAACTGTGCTGTTTTCTTGGGTTTTTTTTTTTTTACTTTTTTTTTTAATGGAGTGTGCTGGATGTCTCTACAGTTTTGTTCAGATGACTGCAGAACCTGGAAAAGCTGTTGCTGCTGTTGATGCATAACACACTGCTATTATTGGTCTTTTTATATAAATATAAATATATATATACAGATATATAATTTGAATTTTTTGAAACTTTAGCTGTGCTGTCAACTTTGGAAAAAAGTATCCCCGTTTACTGTGTTGAGTTTGCACTGTACAGAAATTAACAGCCATATTGGTCTAGAAATGTTGAACTTAAGTTTTTTCCATTTGTACAGGGGTAACACACTGTATTAAATATGTAAGGTCTTATCTACGTGGGTTTGATTACAAAAACTAATAAAGTATTCTCTAAATTTAAAAAAAATGTATTATGTATATCCCTTAAAAATACAAAATGAAATATACTATATTTGAGTTATGATTATTGTTTATAACATCATTTCTTGTTATTCAAAAACACTATCTTGTGGAAATTGATTTATATAAACTATGGCTCACATAAGAAGGGTATTTTGATGGATTATATTAATTTTGAAAAGTTAGGTTTCTTTTTTTTTTTCAACCCTTTAAAGGCATCGTAGTTCTTTTCCATTCAAAAATTATGTTATATGTTAAAGGACATAACAGAATGTCATTGACAATGTTCTTCATAATTCTTTTTAAAATGTGCTAAATGATATTCTATCTGCATCATTAGGTTACCATACAACAATGTCCTTTGAGAATATGGTTTTGCTATCATTTCTAGTTGTAATTACTTCTCACAGAAACGGTATGGGCTTATTGAAACGACTTGAGGTGTGAAGGTTGAGAAGACAATGCCTGTGCGTATTGTAAATAACCACAGCCGGACAGCATGGCGTGTTTATTTCACAGAAGCTCACCCTTCCAAGTGTCCATTTTTTTTAACATTTTGAACCTCTCTGAACATGTTTTTTCTCTATGAAAGCTTGAGTTGGATATGAGCTGTGACTCACATTTTCCTCATCATGGCATTTCTGACTTGATTAGACAGAAAATACTTAGCACCGAGAAGTACATTGTCCCTGGTAGGAGATTTAGAAACAATCTCACACTCTAATCCAGATCTGAAAAAAGAAACAAAACAGCATCCCGAGTGAGGTAACCCAATCACTCACTGATAAGTGGATATTAGCCCAGAAGGTCAGGTTACCCAAGATACAATCCACAAACCACATGAAGCTCAAGAAGAAGGACGACCGAAGTGTGGATGCTTCAGTCCTTCTTAAAAGGGGGAATAAAAATATTCACAGGAGGAAATACAGAGATGAAGTTTGGAGCAGAGACTGAGGGAGAGAAGTTATCCACAGACTGCACCACCTGGGGATCCAACACAGGCAACGTTGCTGATGCCAAGAAGTGCATGCTCACAGGAGCCTGACATAGCTGTCTCCTGAGAGGCTCTGCCAGAGCCTGACAAATAAAGAGGCAAATGATAACAGCCAACCATTGATCTAAGAATGGGGTCCCCAATAGAGGAGTTAGAGAAAGGCTTGAATGAGCTGAAGGGGTTTGCAACCCCATAAGAACAACAATACCAACCAACTAGAGCTCCCAGGGACTAAACCACTATCCAAAGAGTACACATGGACAAACCCATGGCTCCAGTTGCATATGTAGCAGAGGATGGACTTTTTGGGCACCAATGGGAGAAGCCCTTGGTCCTGCCAAGGCTGGGTGCCCCAGTGCAGGGGAAAGTCAGGGTGGGGAGGTGGGAAGAGGTAGGTGGGTGAGGTAACACCCTCATAGAAGCAGGGAAAGGAGGGATGGGACAGGAGTTTATGGACAGGAAACCAGGAAAGGGGAAAACATTTTAAATGTAAATTTAAAAAATCCAATAAAAGAAAAGAAACAAACTTATCAAAAAAGAAAGAAAAGAAAAAAGAAGGTATCTTCTTCCTCTCATACAATTCCAGTACACAAGTCTTATTCCCAGTTTTATAGAGGACCACTTACTGTGGCCACTCTTAACCTCTCTTCACTGTATCTAGTGGATCACAAAACTTTCCTACAGTCTTCTTCAATTACACCACATTCCCTTTGTTTCCGTTCCAAACTCCCTCAGAAACTCCTTCTGGGGATCTGCCAGGCAGTTGCAGTGGCCAGTGAATCATGTAGGAAATCTTCACCCTCCCTTCTCCTCCGTAATTCCAATCCTCATTTGTAGACAATCCTCCACACTATTGCAGAATATCTGCTGTGATCTCACCTTTCTTCCTGATTCTTAATACATAGGGAATCTATGCAATTCATAGTGTAATGGCCAGATATCCTTCCATCTCTCAGCCCCTTCTTTCTAGCACATCCTTATTCCTAGGTCTCAGCTCCCAATATCTAGAAGCACATCCTGCATTTGACCCCCAGTAATACCTGACAATATTCAGGAGCATTCCTTACTAGGCAACAAGAAGGCACCAAACTTTCCTAAAACTCAGAGAGAGCAACAAAAAGACAAGGAATAGAACACTCACACAGCAAACACCAGACAGGATAGTAGCACTTAGAATTACAATTACCCCAACCCTAGATGCCTAGAAACTAGCATAAAATACAGTCAATAACAGGATAATATGTCCATCTAGAGTTCAATAACCATACTAGAGTAGGTCCTGAGTAATTATATAAGAAAAATATTGTTCAAAACATGAAATAGAAATGGAAACAATAAATAAACAGCAAAAACCAAGAAGTTTGATAAACTCAACAATATTAACTAGAAAACAGAGAGTAAAGATTCAAGTTAAGAAATTTAGAAACAAAAAGGGGGGACATAACAACATACACAAAGGAAACCTAAAGACTCCTAAGAACATAGTTTGAAAACTTATACTCTACCAAGTTGAAAATCTAAATGGAAAATGTTGCTATAAATTGGATGAGAAGAGGTACAAGTATTCTTATTTTCAGCTGATATATTTGTTAAAATAAGAAACCATAAAAATTCCACCAAGAAAATTCTTCAGCTGATAAACACTTTCAGAAAAGTGACAAAATACAAAGTTAACTCAGAAAAATGAGTAAACTTTCGAAGTACGAATGGCAAATTATTGAGAAGGATTTCAGGAAATAATACCTTTCACAATCTCCTCACAAAAATATCTTAAGGTAACTCTAATTCTGAAACAGAATAAAATTGTCTTATCAAAAGTTGTTTAAAAACTTGCAAATTCAAAGAGAAAGTATGTAGGTCAGAGACATCTGGCAGTCCAGAAGCCATCAATCCATTGTGTGCGTATTCATAGTTTGACTTTTGTTACAGGAATTTTAGTCATGAAGATGTAGCTTTATGTCAAGGATGTTCTCATTCTTTATTCTGTTTCTACCAAATCTGAGGTTCTAGGGCCTTGATGAGTTAGAATAAAATATCTTTAGGATCTGTTATGATATTACAAATTTTCAAAATTTTGAAGGCAAATTTAGCTATCAAAATTCACTAGACGTTAGTGGAAACTACCACAAATATTTGGAAGCAATAAACAAAGATATTTCAAGCAATGCTTAGGATGAAAACATCCTTTCTTCCTCTCTAAATTAGGAGATACCTTTGAATAAATTTATTTCAAACAGACACCTCAAGTATACCTACTAATCTAATGGAAGTAGATCTAATATGTATTAAGAGTTAAGAAATATAGAAACAATATGTGTTTTCGACAGATCTCAGGTAAACTTTTTAAAAGTTATATTTTAAGTTATTGTTGGATGTTGTCTATACTTTTTGATATTGTATATTCATGTATATAATATATCTTGATTGTATTCACTCTCCAATCCTCTCTTTAATCTTCTCCATAGTACCCCACATCAACTCCCTCTAAAGTTCACCTCTTCCTTTGTATATGTGTGTGTGTAAGTATGTATGTATGCATGTATGTATGTATGTATGTATGTATGTATGTATGTATGTATTTATACAACAAGTATAGTTATTCTGTTCATATTCACATGGATCTGCATTGGCCACACCATAAAATAAAAGTGACTCTTTCCTTTTTACATCATTAGTTGCCTAGTGCTACTCAGTTAGGAATGGGCCTCAAGGGATCTTTAATTTTCTTTGCTTTGCTTTTTAACTGGCTTGGTCTTATGCAAGCATTCTTTAAGTAATGGGAGATGCTGTGAGTTCATGTGTGACAAGACCATATTAAGTCCATAGGATAGCATTTTTCAGTACTCCTCCCAGCCTCTGGTACTTAGCCTTCGTTACATATACTATGCTTTTTTTCATGATCGTCTATGAGCTTGAGTGCTTTAGAGTTGCCACTTCTTAGGGGGATAAAACAAAGGCATCCCATCTGAAAATGTATAAATTCAACTAACTCTCATTTATGGATTCAAGTTGCTCTACTGGTCATAAATAATTTAAAATCAATGTTCAGCCTCATATAAATCGGGCCATTTAGGTCTTTCTTATCTCCCCATCTCTATGGTCAGATCAAGGAACTACAGCATGCAGGGTTGACAGGTCTCTCTGAAATCAAGGAAGGACCTGTAACATTGAGACCTGCTAAGTCACAGTTGATTGCATAGTTAGCGTCCTGATTTCGTTAACCACCTCTTTCTTCACAGTGTTACTGCTGCCCTTTCCTCCTAAGTTACTATTACAGAAGTTACTCATTTAAGTGAAACAATTATGGAAATGGATTATCACTAACACTGCTCTATTTTACTAACTAGCATCACTTCAAAAGTGACACTAAAGGGCAGGAATAACAAAGCTGCTTGTTACTAGGCAATGAGGATACTGGAAATGAGCACAGGGCCATGATTTAAATATAATTTTAATTGATTTCAAGAATATGGTGATTTGTGTATTTTTCAAACAACTTCATACAGTTGTGTTTATGACATGGACAATTATAATCCCCAAGAGACAAAATTCTCAAGTAACAGTCACGAATAGAAGATATATTCTGGAAATGACTCCACACATGAGAATATTATCAGCTGGGTTGCCAGCACCTGCCTTTAATCTCTGGAATACAGTGAGTTCCAGAACAAACCCTGTATAAAACTCCACACCCGCCCAAATATTATCTAACATACTTTTGAACTGTTTAGGGATGAAAACAGAAGAAATTTGTTGTGAAGAGTGACTATTTGTCCTGCATGGGTAGAGACCTCATAATTTTATATAATTATTTGCATGGGTAGAGTACAATTGTATTACTGTATTTAACCTTAACAATAATGATTGGTTTACAGGAAAAAAAGGATATTCAGTACACAAAATACTTGTTGGCTGAAATTATTGTTTAAGGCAACATATCAGCAAAATTCAAGTGCACATCCATAACAGTATGTAGAAGTAAAAATGCAAACAGCCGTACTTTTCAAAAATTAAAAATATTAAGCAAAATGAAGAGATTGCAAAGTGGTTACTAAAAGAGTAACAACACCCTCAAGTATAAGGAATAAATTGTTGAAAAATAGTCTGTCCAATATTTAGTTTGAATATATATATGTATATATATGTGTGTGTGTGTATGTGTGTGTGTATATTATAATCAAACTATAAAACATTATGGTGTGTTTATCATTATCTCTGATGAGTTTTTGGCTCTCTTCTATCTCTCAGTCTCTATCTTTCTATATGTATGAAGGACCTTACTCACATGACACATGTTCACACATATATGTGTATATGTATGCACATAATTATTAGTAACGTATTAGCTAATTTATCCAAAATAAACTTACATAAAATGTGTTCATAAGAAAAGACTTTAGAACAGCATTTGAGGAATTAAATGAAACAATTAAATAATTCGGAAGAAAATGTTACATAAATGTGAACTGGCATGTGGAGAGTAATTAAATTGTAATTACAAAAGGTTAATGTAGCAGTTTACTTGTCCTGATTTTTAAAATTTAGATAACAGTACAGATTTTTGCAATATGGCAAACCAACCTGACTTATTTTCTCTGGGAATTGTGCATCTGTGAAGTTTTTTATGTCATTCTATGAAAATATATTTGACAACAATTAATTTTTATATGCATAGGAACTTGCATGAACACTTAGGGTTCAACGGTTTAAATGTAATCTAATAATATAATCAATTTACATGTCAGTTCACTAATGAATGTCTTTCTAAAAGAGTAAACATTACATTTATTTCTTATAACAATGTCGTATCTCTTTAATTTATCTTATTGACAATTTCTTTTTTTTTTTTCATCTTTATTAACTTGAGTATTTCTTATTTACATTTCGATTGTTATTCCCCTTCCCGGATTCCGGGACAACATTCCCCAAACCCCTACACCTCCCCTTCTCTATGGGTGTTCCTCTCCCCATCCTCCCCCTATTACCGCTCTCCCCCCCCAACAGTCACGTTCATTGGGGTTCAGTCTTGGCAGGACCAAGGGCTTCCCCTTTCACTGGTGCTCTTACTAGGCTATTCATTGCTACCTACGAGGTTGGAGCCCAGGGTCAGTCTTTGGGTAGTAGCTTAGTCCCTAGAAGCTCTACTTGGTTGGCATTGTTGTTCATATGGGGTCTCGAGCCCCTTCAAGCTCTTTCAGTCCTTTCTAAGATTCCTTCAATAGGGGTCCCGTTCTCAGTAAAGTGGTTTAATGATGGCATTCGCCTATGTATTTGCTGTATTCTGGCTGTGTCTCTCAGGAGAGATCCGGTTCCTGTCGGTCTGCACTTCTTTGCTTCATCCATCTTATCTAGTTTGGTAGCTGTATATGTATGGGCCACATGTGAGGCAGGCTCTGAATGGGTGTTCCTTCTGCCTGTGTTCTAAACTTTGCCTCCCTATTCTCTCCCAAGTGTATTCTTGTTCCCCTTTTAAAGAAGGAGTGAAGCATTCGCATTTTGATCATCCTTCTTGAGTTTCATGTGGTCTGTGCATCTAGGGCAGTTCAAGCATTTGGGCTAATAGCCACTTATCAATGAGTACATACCATGTGTGTTTTCTGTGATTGGGTTACCTCACTAAGGATGATATTTTCCAGTTCCATCCACTTGCCTATGAATTTCATAAAGTCATTGTTTTTGATTGCTGAGTAATATTCCATTGTGTAGATGTACCACATTTTCTGTAGACAATTTCTAAGATTCCATTTATTCTGAGAACAGTCACTATCTTAGAAATTTTGGTACTTTTTAAATCTATTTTTCTTTTTCCAGATTACCACCCAGCAGAGCTAATTTTTTATGGAAGTTTATTATTTTTAAAATTTCAAATGATAACATATATGAAAGCAATTTATTTACCATATCAGGTAAACAAAAATTACAAGCTATCCTGCTGTTAATTTTAATTTTGTGTATTCATTCACTTTTTTGTTTGTATATGAATGCATGTGTATGTGTGCATGTCCCATCATATTCATGTGGATACCAAGGAAGTTGGCTTTCTCGTTCCCCTATCAGAGTCTTTGAGCCTGAATCCAGAATGTCATGCTTTGTGGCAAGTGTACCTATCACTGAGCCATCTTTCAAGCCATTATATGCATTTTAATTCTTGTGCTATTTTTATTTTGTTAGAATTCAACCAGATGGCTCACAATGAATTTTTATTTTGTGCTGAGTATATATATGATTGTGTCTATGGATTGTTTATTTCTTTAAAAAAGTTTTTTTAGATATTTTATGTATTTACATTTCAAATGTCATCCCCTTTCCTGGTTTCCCCATCTCCTATCCCCCCTTCCACTGCTTCTATGAGGATGATCCCCCTCCCATCCACCCACTCCAACTTCAATACCCTGGCATTTCCTTATACTGTGGAATTGAGCCTTCACAGGACCAAGGACTTTACCTTCTATTGATGACAGACAATGCCATCCTGTGCTACATATGTGGCTGAAGCCATGGGTCCCTCTATGTGTAATTTATGGTTGGTGTTTTAGTCCCTGAAATCTCTGGGGTGTCTGGTTGGTTGACATTGTTCTTCCTATGGGGCTGCAAACCCCTTCATCTCCTTAAGTTCTTTCACTCCTCCATTGGGGTTCCTGTGCTCAGTCTGATGGCCAGCAGCAAGCATCCTCATCTGTATCAGTAGGACTCTAGCAGAACCCCTCTCAGAAGACATTCATATCAGTCTCCTGTCAGCAAGCACTTCTTGGCATCTGCAATAGTTTGGTGCCTGTATGTACTAGTATAGGTTATGTAAGTACACTGTGATTTGGAAATTAATTTGCTTTTGAAGATGTTCATTGAAAATTAGAAAATGTGCAGTGCCTAATGGGTGGGCTTATTCTGATGAGGCTAGCTGTGGCTGCTGCAAGCTCCTTCATTGAGTTGCCCTGGTCTCCACTATCTCATGGCTGCAATTGGAGTTTAAGTGGGCTACACATCAGTCTATGTAGATGTCTAGAAGGATGGCGGTGCAGAAGTGATTGCACATTATGCAGGGGATAGACTCAGATCAGACATCATTGCTCACTTGGAAAATGAATAGGTAGTTGGGCCTGCAGCAAAAGAAAGCAGAATAAGAAATTGTCTCAAGCACAGTAACGAAAGTAAAACAGATCGTAGCGAGAAACCAAAAGTGTGGTCCTCAGACCTGTGTTCTAAGCAACTAGTTCTGAGCAGAAAAATTGGCTGGATCCTGGAAATGTGCTGAGAGCACACATAACTTCTTCATGCCTTCAAACCTCATCCTTTTTTGTCCAGGAACTGGCTTCAGTAGCCTTCCTTTTCTGCCTACTGTGGCCCATCACCAAGAGCAGTGCAGGCATCTGCTGGTCCAGACAGGCAACAGAAACTCTTCTCTCCATATTACGCAATGTAGAGTACATCCAATGCCTTCAGACTATGGATCATAACACAGATGTCTATCAGAACGAGTCTAAGCAGATGCAGCAACAAGGATTCTGCCACACAAAATGCAGTTGCTGCTCCAGGTTCAACGTTCTGAAGGTCTATGTTGACTATGCCACAAATACGGGCATCCACTGCCCTGTCAATTTTATCATTTGTTGGATCAGCTTCTTGGATATCAGATAGTGTCTGACTCACACAACTTTAAAAAGGACTGCTTGGGTCAAGCACTGTGATCAGAATTTAATGGCTAATGACAACTTAGGGGAAGAAGGAACCAATATTTGGAAAGCAAAAAAGTACTCAGGCAGCTAGTCATTAGTGTGGTTTTTAATAGTTAAGGAATCAGAAGAGAATTGTCAGCTGAGAAGTAACTTTGAGAACTCCTGGGATTAATCTTAGCTGGCAGGGTGCTCTCCAGAGACCCCCAGCTACAGCAGCTCCCACCATCCATTTAGAGGCACAGTTGCTCCCTGTCAGAGCAACCCCATGACCAGACTGGGTGTGTCCAGGGTATGCAGTACCTGACCCAGCACCAGCCGGAACCATCTCTGGATGGCCTCCAGAGCACAGCCTCCAGAATTCTCTTCCACAGTTGGTTTGCTCTCTGGCGGAGATAGAACACTGACCAGTGAGCCTCCTTCACGGTGGGCAAGGCAAAGAACGTGCATGCTCAGTGGCCATAACCGTTGCAACTGAGTTAGCATGAGAACTCTGCAAGAGAGAGGAAGAGAAGCTGGTTGTTATTTGTAAGGAGGCCAGTGCCCTGCAAGACACTGCTAATGAGCTGTGCAGTGATGCTGTTATCATTGTCAGAGCCTTGGTGACAGTAGTGAAAGAAGCAACTGGGGCTTTCCAGCTAGGGTTTGAGAAGCTGCTTCAGAGGTTGCTTTCAAATACCAAAAGCTAGGAGAGGATTGAATGCATATTTTCCCCAAACTGGTACAACCCTGGCTCTGTGTCTTCAGGAAAAAAAATAGATGAACTAATTTGCAGAAGAGTGGTAAATCTCTTTCCCTTAGATCCTCCACCAATGGAAAAGCCTTTGGGGAAGGAAAGGGTGCCCTAGTGGAAACCAGAAGGAACCAAATGCATGAGTTAGCTTGTCCTGGGTTCCTCACTATGGTGAGGCAATTTTCTTTACCTCTATAATAGTCTCCTCATCTGTTCAAGGGAATCAGTAGTTATTCCTACCCTGGCTACAACATAAGGTTGTTTGAAGATCAAGTGGCTTATAGATGTGGAAGTTCTTGTTGCCTTTGCCCTTGGCTAAGGTGACCTGGGGTAAGCACATTCATTGTTTACAACATACAGAAAGGGAGTGGTATCCCCTGACCTCATTGTTTGAATCTTTATCAGTTTAATTTGTTTGCCTCTTAGATTGGGGTCTCAACTTCTCACATCTCTCTGTGGCTTCACTAGTGTAGGCACAACTGCATTTGTGTCTTTGCCTCTTACATTTTCACTACTGTATCCCTGACTTACTGACCAGCAAACTTAGTCCAACCAGCTTCCCCTCCTTCAGTTTACTAGTTCCTGGTCTCTACAGAGTTGTGGTTCTAATTCAGCACTGTGGGAAGTAAACGTTTCCTATTGGCAGACTTTGATATGGTCATATATTGCCTGTTTTATAAAGTAGAAAGCGTTGAGTAAATTATTTGCATTTAGTATTATCTGAGCCTCCTTAGATGCACAAACTGAGTGTTTAAATTGTGCTTGCCACTTGAACATGGACATAGCCTGGATTATATCCATTTCCAATCGGTGGCTGACTGCATTTGTTTCCATCAGCTGGTGTTTGGTTTGGGGCCTAACATGTTATTGAGAGTAAGTCTAGATTCAGGGTAACTTTTTTCCTTAAGTGATAGAAACAGAGTTCTTAGAATTAGTGGGTACGGTGGAAAAGATCATTTTCCTTTGCCCTTCTGCTTGAGGGCAAAGCAAAGCAATAAAGAACTCTGTCCAGAGACAGCTTCTTTAAAAATAAGCCCTGAACAAGGGTGCATCCCTCACACAGGCTCATGTCCTTGAGGGAAAGTAAGGAACCCTTTACACTTCAAGATTATTGGCCTTCACTGAACTGATTTGAGTGTGTCTTATAGTACTCTAGAACACACAAGAACGAATTTGAGGGCTTTAAATGCACTCCTTCAATTAGGGTCCTGGGAGAAAATGAACAGGTGCACTGGGAGGGGTTCGGTTTTAGGGGGAGGGGAGGAAGGGGAAGGTACTTACATTGAAGGTGGCAATGTAAATTAGTCAATAAAAAGACAAAACAAACATCGAATCTCCTGGGACCAGGAATAAGTGGCACAGAGCCAGCTGCTGTAAGAATGAGTACTGGTTAAATGAGCAGAGTGTGCTGTGCAGTACACTAGGATCTTCTCATACCCGTACAACTCCGGGCCAGTCTGAACTGTTTACTTTGGGCAAACCACTTACTGTTTATGTGCCTCAATTTATTTTATATCAAAGTTGAGTAATTATTACTAGATAATTTTTTATAATACCTATCAGTTCTAGAATTTTAAATAACATGGTAAAATGTTAAATAACAAGGTAAAAATGGAGGTTAGCTACCCATAGTATTCTTATACTATAATTTGTTTGAAATTGTGTTTACGATTGTATTTAAGGGCCCTGTATAGATTGGTGTTCATCAGTATACTGGTGAAAAGTTCGAAGCATTATACTAGACATCCAAGGATGGCTTTCTTTCACTGAAGTGGGTATTTAAGTGTGTGATGTCTCTTATTTTAGACCATGACATGGAAAGAAGAAAGATGAATATCTGTTGTAAGCAAATAAAGCTAATGTAGATATTAGTTTTCTGAAAAAAAAAAACTTTAGGGAAACCTAGACCTATGGCATATGGATCTCATGGTGACAGAATATAGATAAGTACCTGGTTGACAGAGGAGACATGTTAAGGAACAGAAGTGGAGTTAAACTTGAGGTATTTTGAAAACCCTGATTGGGAAGACTAGCCAAAAAATTAGATAGACCTCAGGGTCCTGAAGAGTTAACCAGAAGACACACAAAACAGCAGAGGAGACAGTGCATGGTGGAGGCCTGGTGCAGGAAGGCAGACTGGAGGTCCTGTCACATCTTTGGGATTACCAGCTGTGTCCTCCAAACAGCTTTTCACTATTCTGTGACTCAAGTTCTTCACCTAAAGTGGGAAGAGGTAATTGTCCATCTTACCTATCCCACAGGGGTGTTGTAGGGACCAGTTGACTATGGAATGTACCAGGAGTGGGGAAGAGGACCCCATGGGGCTTGAGAACTGGTGTTGCCAAAACCAGGTGCCCTGATCACTGTAAGACCCTTAGGGAGAAGTTGGACATGGCATTGCTGGTAAAAAGATGTCATGTGATGACAGGATCAATGCTTCCTTGAGGCTGCAATGTGAACAAGGTTCTGTGTATATTAGCCTCCAACCTTTGCTTTCCTTAGTTATGTCACTGAATTCTGCTGTGGACAAATAAAGTTTTGACTTGTGTGTAAAAATATTTAGAAAAATTTTAAGTATTAGATGTCTCTCTCTCTCTCTCTCTCTCTCTCTCTCTCTCTCTCTCTCTCTCTCTCTCTCTCGATTGTTTTCCTTTCCTGTCCTGATATCTTTTTCTTTTTTTTTTAATTGGATTCTTTTATTTACATTTTAAATGTTATTCCCTTCCCGGTTTCCTGGACATAAGCCCCCTATCCGATCTCCCTCCCTGTCTTCTATAAGAGTGTTCCCCTCCCCACTACCTCCAGTTTCTGCCCTTCAACATTCCCTACACTGGGGGTTCAGCCTTGGCAGGACCAAGGGCTTCTCCTTCCATTGGTGCCCAACAATGCCATCCTCTGCTACATATGCATCTGGAGCCATAGGTCAGTCCATGTACAGTCTTTGGGTAGTGATTTAGTCCCTGGGAGCTCTGGTTGGTTGGCATTGTTGTTCTTATGGGGTTGCAAGCCCCTTCAGCTCTTTCAATCCTTCCTCTAATTCCTCCAACGGGGATCCTGTTCTCAGTTCAATGGTTCACTGTTAGCATTCGCCTCTGTATTTGACATGCTCTGGCTGTGCTTCTCAGAAGACAGCTATATCCAGCTCCTGTCAGCATGCACTTATTAGCTTCATCAATCCTAACTAGTTTTGGTGACTGTATATATGGGCTATATACCCATGTGGGACAGGTATACTTGTCTAAGGAATGCATTGCTAAATAGTTTTATTGAAGTGCTTAGTTGATAAAATACATTATATAAAAAAGGCATCTTTAGGAATTCCTCTGCTGTTTTAGAACATTTAACATCATGGTTTCTAAGCATATTTGCCAAATCCCTGTTAATTTAAAACTTTAAATATGTAATATAATGTCAAATGATAGTTGCAGATGAAAGGATATTCAAATGGATTCACAAATAGACATAATTTCTGCACAATGTGCTGATAGTTGCTTCTGCAAAGTTATTTATTTTAGTACATTAAGCTTTACAGATGCTGCATAATTTTACTAAAGAGCTTCTCAAAATATAAAAGGTAAAGAATATAAATCTCTGAGAAGAGTCCATAATTATAGGATGGTAATGAGCTCTAAGGAACAGCAGCAGAAAGAAATGTGAGAGTCATGATTTTTTTCTTCTTTAAATCTTCATATTTTCATTTTATACTTTCTTCCAAAAACAGAAAAGTGAATGTTAAAATACTGCTACTAAGACAGAATTTAATGATTAAAGGGTCAAAGGTAAACACATCAAAATTTAATCAGATAATAAACGGATTTTCATTGATTTTCATATTAACAAAGGTGGTAATTGGTATTGTGCATCTTAATACAGTACTAATTACTGCTCCTACAGTTCTGCTCTACACAGAAAAGATGCTCTTCTGAGGGTCAATGAGATGGCTTAATATATAAAAACATTTGTGTCAGGAATGAAGACCTCATTGGGCATTCGGCAAACCTCAGTATGTAAGGAGAACTTACTCATAAAGTTGTCCTCTGGCCTTCAGGTGCATAGCATGGCACATGCACACTTTCATAGTCCACACAAACACCTGTACACACACACACACACACACACACACACACACACACACATACACACACATAGACACACACACACACTAAACAAATGCTTAAAGCAAAGAAAGAAAAGGGGCTGGGGAGATTCATTCAATGGTTAAAAGCACTGGCTATTCTTCCATAATGTCTTGGTTCATAAGATTAATGAAAAAGTCTATTTAAGAAAGAAAATAGAAGTGTTTCTTAGAAATATTGTTTTTCTTTCTTGTATTTACTTATGTGGTTCATGGTATTCCATATGATTTATATCACACTTCACACATTCCTTTGCATGTATAGATTTAATTTATGATATTTTACTTCCTTATGATTTTTTAAAAGAATCTACCTTTATACCTTTATTCCTTTTATTATTATATCTTGTTATTTTTATTATTATTTATTTTTAACTCCTCTCTGATCCCTGGCCTATATAGTTTCAGGCTCTTGGTCACATAAGCACTGCTAGATAGGTATTCTACATACTTGTTGAGTGTGTCTTAACCCAAATCAGTTATTGGTTGGTTAATCTCACAAACTTTGGTCCTTTTGCCCTAGCACAGCATGAAGGCAATACACATTCTCTTTTCATACCATGCAGAGTACTTTCTTGTCACAAAGATACTCCCAAATAGGGGTAAAGGGTCTATGTAGAAACCAGCAAAATATCTCTATGTACAATGGGTTACATACATTTTGTCTTCAGGAATGAGGGTTTTGCTGTCAATTTATGAAGAGCAACAGCCAATGGATAGCCTAGTAGAGTCCAGACTTACTGCCAAATTTGACAGATTTTTCTTTTTAAAGTTTTCTTTATTATTTATTTATTTATTCACATTTCAAATGTTCTCCCCCTTCCAGTTTTCCCCTCTACAAAACACTTATTATATTACCCCTCTACTTCCTACTATGAGGGTTCTCCCCAACCACCCACCCACTCTGGCCTCACTGCACTAGCATCTCCCTACTCTGGAGCATTAAGCCTCCATAGGAACAAGGGCAGCCCCTCCCATTGATCTCAGATAAGGCAATCCTCTGCTACATATGCAGCTGGAGCTATGGGTCTCTCTAATTTGTACTCTTTGGTTGGTGGTTTAGTCCCTGTGAGCTCTGGGAGTTCTGGCATTTGATATTGTTGTTATTCCTATGGGGTTATAATCCCCTTCAGCTCCTTCAATCCTTCCCCTAACTGCTCCATTGGGGTCTTGGTGCTCAATCTGACAGTTGGCTGCAAGCATCCAGATGGGTTCACCAATTCATCTAAAAAAAATATTAACCCAGAATTGCTCCTTTCTAAAGAAAATGGAGGGACAAAGAGTGGAGAAGAGACAGAAGAAAAAGCCATCCAGAGACGGCCCCACCTAGGTATCCATTTCATCTGCAGACACCAAACAAAGACATCATTCCTACTGCTGTTCTGCCAGATCTTTAAAGATAACCGACACAATGTTCCTCATACAATTCCATATTGGAGAAAAGGAAGGAATGCTATTCAACTCATTCTTTGAACTGAATAATATTCACAGGAGGAAATACAAAGTGTGGAACGGACACTGAAGGGAAGGCCATGCAGAGACTGCCCCACATAGGGATTCATCCCATATACAGTCACCAATTACCGACAATACTGCAGATGCTATGAAGTGCATGTTCACAGAAGCCTGATATAGCTGTTGCTTGAGAGGCTCTGCCAGAGCCTGACAATTACAGAGGCAGATTGCAGCCAACCATTGAACTGAGGATGGGGTTCCCCAGTGGAGGAGTTAGTTAAGGACTAAAGGAGCTGAAGGGGTTTGCAACCCAATAGGAAGAATATTATCAAACAACCAAATCCACCAGAGCTCCCAGGGACTAAAGCACCAACCAAAGAGTACACATGGAGCAACTCATGACTCCAGCAGGATACGTAGCAGAGAATGGCATTGCTGGACCAAGGAAAGGCCCTCGGTCCTGGGAAGCCTTGATGCCCCAGTGAAGGGGAAATGCTAGGGCAGAAGGCAGGAGAGAGCAGGTGGGTGGGGAGCACCCTCATAGAAGCAGTGGGAGGGGGGAATAGGACAGCCAGCAGTTTCTAGAAGGGAAACCATGAAAGGGAATAACATTTGAAATGCAAATAAAGAAAATATCACCCCCCCTCAAAAACACCTAGATAATGGCATCTAATGAAGATTGATAAAGGAATCCTCAGTAAAATGCCTATAAACCAAATAACAACTACAAATTACAAACATTATATCCAATGCCATTACTGATATCATTACAGATTGCAATAGAGGCTCAACATACACAAGTCAATTAAATGTAACACAATCTGTAGACATCAAACAGAAATCGTGCAGTCGTATCAATAAGTGTACTTTGCCAAAGTTCAATATCTTTTAATACCTTGCCTGACTTAGTGGGAAAGGAAGAACCTAGCCTTGCAGAGACTTGAAGTGCCAGAATTGGGCTACCTGAGGGAAGTGTGGAGCAAGGGAGAGGGGGAGACCTGCTGAGCGGAGAAGGGGAGGGGGAAATAATTGCATGAGAGTGACCAGGAGATGGAAAGTGAGCAAGCAAGATGTAAGTTTAAATTTAAATAAAATTAAAAACAAAAACCAAAAAAAGAAAAAAATCCACAAAGGTCAAGATACCAATTTTGTCTTGAAAGTCAGCAATAAATAAATAATATATAAAATATAAAATAAATTACAAAAAAGGAATAAATCTTTTAAGACAGTAAGAAAAATCTTTTAAGACAGTAGAGGAAATATATCTTATCACAATAAAGACTTATTGTGCAAATCATACAATCAACTTATATTAAATGAAGTAAAACTGAAATGTTTCCTAGACAATCAGGAATGAGATCAATGTGTCAATTTTTTCTAGTTTCATTATACATACATACATATATATATATAATATATATATATAAAATATATATATATATAAAAGTTTTAGTATTAAAATTCTCCCAGTAGTTTCCATTTCACTTTCTAATTTTAGAGTGATGCCAAATACTTAGCAGAACAAGTAAAAGCTACCAAGGATACAATGTTAATAGTATTCATTGTAGGATAAATTTGATAAATCATTAAAAATTTAAAGCTATGATTACTCAACTGTATAGTTACTGGAGAGAAAAGTAAATCTAGACCAGAGCCTACAGTGTCTATATTGCGTTGATAGAAATATTACCAACTGATGATATGGGAAATATAGGACAAATAGTTATATAAAACATTAATTAATATACTGATATTTTTACTCATTTGGTTTCTACGCACTGAAAATAAAATTCTTCCTTGCATTAAGTCATCGAAAATTCTTTCTTGTAAGATATTGATGCTTATGAACCATGCCCAGACGTTACAAACAAGGTTTACTTAACAAATATACAGGAATAAGTATGGTGATAAAACCTGACATTTTTCTAGGACACTGTTTCTTTCACTTTCATGTTCATAATTATAAACTAATGACCCATAATTCTGTAAATGCTCAATTGTCAGCCTTGGGCATTGATTCAGATCTTCATGGCTTGAGCCTAATAAGTGTTTTTCTACAATTTCCCAAGTTATGGGATAAGTCTGAGACAGTTGTTTTAGTCAATGTCAAACCTACTCATCATTTGCTTGACAACTATCCTTATTAACATTCCCAGTGTACATTGGGAACTTTTATAAAGAGTGTAAGGAACATTTAATTATTTTACATACCAGTGCATGTAGCATCAACTGTAAAAGTTGTATTATATAAAAAAAAAAAAGGAAGAAAGTATCTTTGGATTCGAATGCACTTTACTGGTGAGCACAGTTGAGTGCAAACATGCTTTACTTGCAAATATGTACAGGGCATTAAACTTGATCTTCTTATGCAAGCCCACTCAGTGAAAGTCCATTCATGTCTACAAGTTATAAGTCTAATGAAGATAGGAACAAATCAACGCCTAATTATGTATTTCTGTGAGCTCTATTTTTATGAAGTGGTATTGAAAAAGGGCATCATGGGGACTTCCATGACACAAGATGGTTTAGAAGTTTAACCTTAGATATGGGGCCACCCAACCATCTCAAAATTTTTAACTCATAATTGTTCATGTCTAAAGAAAATGCAGGGACAAAAACAGCACAGAATGAAGGAAAGGCCACCCAGAGACTTCCCTACCTTGAGATCCATCTCATCTTCCCATCTGCAGACTCCAAACTCTGACACTATTTTGTTTTAATTGCAGATACCAAGATGTGCTTGCAGACAACAGCCTTGGATGGCTGTCCTCTGAGAGGCTCTGCAATGCCTGACTAGGATATATGCAGATAATCACAGCCAAACATTGGTCTCAAACCAGGGACCTCAATAGAAGAAATAGGGAAAGGACTGAAAAAGCTGAAAGGGACTGCAACCCTAGAGGAAGAACAACAATATCAACTAACCTCAGAGCTCCCAGGGACTAAACCACCGACCAGTGTATACATGGGCAAGTTCATGGCTTCTTCTATATATGTAGCAATGGACTGTCTTAATCTGACATCAGTGGGAGGGGAGTTGCTTGGGCCTGTGGAGGCTTGACGCCTCAGAAAATGGAGATGCTAGAGGGGTGAGGCAGCAGTGTGTGGGTGGGTGGATGGGTAAGCCCCCTCTTAGAGGCAAAGGGGATAGAGAAAGGGATGGGGGATTCATGGAGGGAAACTGGAAAAGGGGAAAACATTTGTTACGTAAAAAAAGTTAAAAAAGAAATCAACCTTAATTTATTTTTATATTTAAATCAAATGTGAATGTTCAATGAAAGCTGGAAAAACCAAACAGAAAGAAGTCAAGATTAGGAAGCATAAGAAGGAAGCCAGAGTAGGAGTAAATACGGATGGGGACAAACTTCCATGTCTATAATGTAGGACTTTTGGTTTTGTTTTGGTTTCTTTTTAGTAGACTCCAGAAGGAAGGCATGGATATATACGTATTAGATGTTAAGTTTTTTTTTTTTTTTTATAAATTCAAAGTTAATTTTTGCCATTCACTTTAAAGGGGGAAAAACAAATGAACCATGGAATGGATAAACTATTTAGAAGATGATTGGGATTGTCTAACAAATGATGCTACCACATGTCTTCAAGTCATGTTTGCTCATTTGCATTTTCATTAACTGTAAAGTTAATCAATCTAGACTAATCTATCCAATTTGACATATCACTTCATTTAGCAGCTGTTGGATATGCTTATGTTATTTTACTCATGGTCTGTATGAAGTTTTATCTTCAGATACTTCTTTCTCTTTTCTGGTTATCCTGTTTTAAGTTCCTTCAGCACTGGAATTTAAATGTTATATTTACTCAAGATTCCATTTAAATAAATAACAAAGATATATAAGTTCTTTCTGTAGAATATAATATTAACTACAGGTAGTTTGGGAGAATGCACAATAGGCCAGTTAAGGCAATTCATATAAGAGGGGGCATTGAAGAAGAAAGGAGGAGAAGTTATAAGAGATAGGGATGGTGAATGACTGCAAGAAACTGTTTACAGGACACAGCAGGGCAGTTGCACCTAAATGCTCATAACTGTTGAGACAACATGAATAAAACCTGTGCAAGATCAAGCCAGACAAAATCCCAACATGGACAGAGGAGGTGGGAATAAAGTTCCACACTCGATAAGGAACTATTGGCATTGCATAGCTGATGGGAGGAGTGCTAGTTTTCTTTAAGGACACGGTCCTGGTGGGTTGACTATCCTCCAGCAAAGACCATGCATCTAAATGTGCATGAATAACATGAACTGTACTTGGTGAGATCAAAATAAAAAAATGTGACAGTGGCTGTTGCAGGGGAGGGGGAGGCAGGAAGGAGATAACATTTGAAATGTAAGTATATAAAATATCCAAGAAAAAAAAGTATCAGGAATGGTTTTGAGCAGTAGTACGGATTGAAGAGTCAATATCACCAAAATATGCTATATGAAAATCTCAGAAAATATAAAAATTAGAAAAGAATAAATGTAATAACCATGGTGGTTGGGTATGAAATAAAAATAAATGAAATTGGAATTATCTTTAAAATAAAATTGAAAAAATCTTTTAAAATAAGGTCAAAAATATGCCTGTATGGATGTGTAATGAATATTTGATTCAACCCAATATCACAAAGAAATTAAAATCTTAATAAAGCAAAAAGTTATAACCTAAGCACGGTATATTATTAAAGGGTCTTATTTCAATATGGCTTCAAACTTTTGAGTTTCACGTATCCACGTTCATGTTCACTTACTCTCTCTCAATGAGTCCCAAAAACTGCCCTATTCACCAAGGCATTGTGGTAAGTGTTTTATGCAATTGTAGCTCTTTGTTTTGTTTGGTGTTGGCTTTGTGCTGCATTTTACTCTGTCTTTTCTGTTTAAATATGATAATGCAACATTGAAAATTGTGTTAACATTGCCTGTCTTCCAATATTAAATGGAATACCTGCTTTATTAAGCCATGCATGGACTAGGTGTGAGTAGAATTTTCATGTATGTTCAGATAAGTTCTAGATTAGGTTCAAAATATTTGTAAGGAATTTATTTTAAATTTGAATTAGCATTTTTAAAGGCTTTTTTCCCAAAACATCTTCCAAAGAACACTGTATGAATGTTAATTTAGATAACAAAATATTTGGAAATATTTAACACTGAAAGATTACTTGTGACAATTTTACTAATTCATAAATACAAAGAGGAAAGAAACATCTTTAAAATCTGTCTGGTATAAAGTTTGAATTTTTCCACCCAACAGAGTGCAGCTGTATTTAGAACATAAGAGCAGTAGGAATGGAATTTTCACATGGTTGAAAATCTGTCAACAAATATAAAGATCATAAAACAAAACTATCTCTCAGATTTTGTTAAATAATTACTGAGAAGTGTAAGTAAAATTTATATCTGTGATGACAAAACAAAGTCATTTATACTTGGATATGCATTTTCTTTATTTTACATTATATATGTGTGTGTGTGTGTGTGTGTGTGTGTGTGTGTGTGTGTGTGTGTGTGTGTGTGTGTAATGGAGTGTCGGGAGCCATTTTGCCTGCTTCTGTGACAGCCTCCCTGCTAGGCAGAGTCAAGCCAGGGTCTGCTGGCAGATTTCCTGGCCTGCTGATGCTTGAAAGAATAAGAAGGGATACACTTGAAACTCAAAGCAAGGGACTGAAGGTTCTGCTAACATTGGTGGAAGGAACAAGGAGGAAGAGGGAGGCATCAAGATGGTTGGAACTGGAAAATATCATCCTGAGTGAGGTAACCCAATCACAGAAAAACACACATGGTATGCACTCATTGATAAGTGGCTATTAGCCCAAATGCTTGAATTACCCTAGATGAATAGAACACATGAAATTCAAGAAGGATGATCAAAATGTGAATGCTTCACTCCTTTTTTAAAAGGGCAACAAGAATATCCGTGGCAGGGAATAGAGAGGCAAAGACTAAAACAGAGACAGAAGGAACACCCATTCGGAGCCTGCCCCACATGTGGCCCATACATATACAGCCACCCAATTAGACAAGATGGATGAAGCAAAGAAGTGCAGGCCAACAGGAACCGGATGTAGATCTCTCCTGAGAGACACAGCCAGAATACAGCAAATACAGAGGCGAATGCCAGCAGCAAACCACTGAACTGAGAATAGGACCCCTGTTGAAAGAATCAGAGAAAGAACTGGAAGAGCTTAAAGGGCCTGAGACCCCATATGAACAACAATGCCAAGCAACCAGAGCTTCCAGGAACTAAGCCACTACCTAAGGACTATACATGGACTGACCCTGGACTCTGACCTCATAGGTAGCAATGAATATCCTAGTAAGATCACCAGTGGAAGGGGAATTCCTTGGTCCTGCTAAGACTGAACCCCCAGTGAACGTGATTGTTGGGGGGAGGCGGCAATGGGGTGAGGATGGGGAGGGGAACACCAATAAAGAAGGGGAGGGGGAGGGATTAGGGGGATGTTGGCCCGGAAACCGGGAAAGGGAATAACACTCGAAATGTAAATAAGAAATACTTAAGTTAATAAAAAACAGTAATAAAAAAAGATGGGTAGAGATATGAAATGTCCATCACCCATTGCCTCTGCGGCCTTGTGACTTTGTTTCCCATGATACTGAAAGTATATAACATCTAAAAGTATTGAACATGGTGCTGCTGCAGTACTGTCTGGACAGTCCTCCCTATGTCTAACCGGTCTCAGTCTTATTTTCTGTCATTTCTAGAATTATCTCTTCCCACTCAAAGAACTGTTTACCTTTGTACTGGCTGGACAGGTACAAAGGAGTATATGTGAGTGTAGATCTCTCTTAGTTTTATTATCTGTATGTGTGTAATGTGATTTGAGGAGAGACACTCCTACTCTTACACCATTTTAGCAACTTAGTAAAAGAAACACTTAACAAGTGACAATTTGTAGAACTCTTTCTTCTGTCATATGACAGTAGACACTTTTCCCATGTACTATATCACCTCTATATCAATTCACTATCATTAATGCTTCAGAAAAATCGAAAAATACAATAAACACCAATTTAAATTACCATATTTTTTCCAATACAAAGAAACACTTTCTCTTCTGGTAACTAAAATAAAGATATGTGACATTTTCAGTAGCTCTGATGCCTCTTCTTAAGATCTATATTTCTAGATTTTAGAAGCTTTTATGACAGAGTTGTAGTAATATGAGGTAATAGTTTAGTTCGTGTAGTCAAGAAAACAAAAATTTACATTCTGTCCTCTGCAAAACATGATGTTGATTTTTGAATGGTCTTCTACCGAATGAGAAAAATGAATTTCTTCAACTTTTTTTTTTTTACTGAGAATTCATTTCCAGAAATACAAGTTTTAGTGAATACAGAGAACAGTCCCTGGCACTCAGTATACTGACATTTGTAGAATGCACACAATAGTAAGGCATTGCAAACCATTGTGGTTCACATTCAGATCTGCAAAGAAATGCATATATGCAAAGATAATGGAAAACATGTTCTTAAATTCAAATATCAAGTAAACACTGAAAATACATGATTTAATTCAGTTAAGTAGAATTCACTTAATTGTTACAAAAGGTAATCCTAAGGTGTCCTTTTCACCATCATGTTATGGCTACAGAGGTGAATGGACAAATGGGTGCAACATTCGAAAGATTTGTTTTGAAATTTTAAAATTTGAATGTCTAGGATAAAGAGTCATATGCTATACTATGAATGAGGTTTAGACATTTTTTTCCTTGTTTGATTGTGTGCACAGCACATTATGTGCATCATAGCCGAAAGATTATGAAAATAAACACAAAAAACAAAACTAAAGCTTAGGCTTGGATAGCCCCAAAGCATGCACTCTGAACAACACCTTGCATTTCTGGGCAAACACCTTTTAATGTTCTCAAAAACCGGTGCAATGTTTTAGTACATAATTGGTAAAATGAATGAAAAATATCTCAAATGCATTGTGTGATTTTGTAACTCTGTAATACTATTTTAGATTGTCATTACTTTGTCTTTGTTGGTAACCATCCTGTTATCAAAGTGATATTTATTGTCTTCTCAGTTCTCTCCATTAAGTCATATTAAATCAATATATAAAGGTCTACAGTGAGGACTTAAAAGTATACACATTATGTATGAACTTTAAATTTGATTATGTATAGGTTTAATTTGAGAGAATCCTATTTAGACAATGGAAGTCCATCCTCACACCTGTATATGATTTGGGAAGTTAATAATTCAATTACTCATAATCACTGTGGTTCTAAGCACAAAGGAGGAAACGTAATAAAATGCAAGCCTGAAAATATTTGTTTAAACTCTGAGGATCTAATAGAATACATTGTTATCTTTCTTTTACTGTCTGGAGCTTCATAAATACCACTTTTATCAGGCATCAATAAATACTAACTGAACAGATTCGAGTGAATGTTTAGCTTAAACAAGGTCAATAACATGCTATAGAAATTCATTCATGAGGATATTTAAAAAAATATGAGGACCAAATAATAGTAGCTTATACTAATGGATTCTTATACTGACACTACTAAATATTGTATAAGATATATGGTATAATATGCTAAAATAGTGCATATGACCAACGAGGATTTTTTGACCAGGTCCTTATTCATGTAATTGCATTTTATAGAACATTAACTGTAAGCTTAAAGAAGAACCTATAGGGTAACGTATTTCAATATAGTAGAAAAAAAGACTATAACGTTGGAGAATGTAGCACAATAAGAAGATGATATAGGTTGTAAGATGATTTTAATATCCCTTTAAATTCATAGAATTAAAATTACTTTCTTAAATTATTATACTGACAATGTAGCATGGCATTATACAAGTGAAATACTGGAAAAATATGCTGAATCTTTTAAAAAATAATTATGTCAGCATAAAATTTAGATATGGAGGAATAACCAACTATCTGAATAAAATGAATGCATTTTCTAATAAACTATAATTTTAATTGATATGTCTAATTTTACGTTTCATAAGACATGGGAAATATCCTTATGTATTCTTATTTATTTGTTAATCTATTTTACATCAAAAATATTTTCTAATAAAATATTGAAATTATGATTATTATATAATTTCTACATTACTTCACAAAAATAAAAGCTCATTTAGCAAATGCTTTTAATTCTTCACTTTCCCTGACTTCAAATATAAAAGAAAAATATCAGAGATTTTGGTGGTAGACATACTTGCTGAAATATTCAATGTATTTCACTGATTCTGATAGGAACCAGTTCATAGCTTGTATAAACATAGATATGCTTTAGGGAATATAGTCCACTAACCTACAAGTACCATATTTATGAACTTAAAAATGAGCCAGTAACACAACACTAAAAATGAAATATCCTCATGCTATTGAGATGCTGGAGACAGCATGATTATCCTTGGTGATAAAGTTCTGAAATAAAAAATGCATGTAAAAGCTACTTGAGCATGGGACAAACAAACATACATAAATACATACATACAAGTCATACATAATTCAAGTAAAACCTTAAGATCTAAAGATATGTGGTGATCAAACATAAAATTATAAGAAAAGTTCTAAAATATTTTTGACTAGGGGTTAGATTTGGGGTTTAGTGGGTAAATATTTGTGTGTGTGTAAGGATGAGGAATTAAGTTTGGATCCACGGCAACCAAATAATTGTGTGGAACAATTTCACTCATCTTTAATCCCTGAGTTGGGAAAAGAAGATCTCTGCACATAGTGGGCTAAATAGTCTTGTCCAGTTAGGGAGCTCCAGTTTCAGTGGAATGAGGTAGAGGGTGATCCAGGAAGATTACAGCACTGAATTTTAGTCTTCACACATACATATACATGTGCATCAACACACTATGATTGCATACAAATATATGTACATAAAATATTATGTTGATATTGGCCATCATTCAGTTTTGTGAAATTGGCACATTCAAAAGAACCTTGGTGATTGGCATGAATAATGTTTTTTATGATTAACCAAAGCTACTCTGAACAAGCAAACACTGAGAGTTAAAACATTAGAAGACAATATCTTAGCTTAATTTCTGTTCATGTGATAGAATAAAAGCAATTTGGAGATTAAAGTGTCTATTTCAGATTGCAGTTCCATATCATGGTTCATTTTCAATAAGGTTAAAGAAGGATCTGAAAAAGCAACAATCACAAAGAGCTCCTTACTAAATTCCCTTCATTTCATGCAGCCTAATTTTGTATCGTTCCCAGAACCACCAGCACATTGTTGACACCACAGTGAGCTAGGTCCCCCTATATTAATTCTAATTATTTCTAATGTGGTCAAATGATTGTTCACAGGAGAGTATACATGCTTTATTAAAGAACAAAGACTCTTCAACAACTAGATTCAGCACAAATCTGAGTGTTAAAACTTGAACTAATATGCACTCTTTCACTTTTTACAAAATTAATTCAAAAGGCAAATGGGTTAGAACTAATAAACAGAAAACTCTAGAATATCTCTCAATATAATAAAAGAGGTAATAAAGTTGATTTACAATTTGCTGCTTACTTAGGAATAATATGGAAAAATAGTCTAAATAAGAATAAAGACCTTATAAGCTTAACATTATAATTCAATACTACTGCTATATGGAAGTCATTGGAATAGAATGAAAATAAATTCAGAAACTAGAAAAGACTTTGCAAAATATATGTCTTACAAAAGGAAAGATGACAAAATATAAAATAATTAACTTCTTTAAAATTCATCACGAAAAGACAATAACTACAGCAAAAATAAGTCTAAAGTCTAAACACATAGCCCTTGAAGAACACAACTAAAGCACAAAATTATGTGAAAAACATACTTACATCCTTGAGGATCTAAAATCAGAATAAAATGATATATCACCATAAACCTATTACACCTGCAATGATCCTCTTTATTGATATCAAAGACATAGAAGGACGTTGAGCAACTGAAGCTATCATTCATTGCTCACAAGAGAAAGGAAAAAATGGCATCTTACAAAGCTGAATACCTCCGTGTAGCAATTGTGATTCTGCACACTTACCACAAATAGCTGAAATCTTACCTTTAAAGAAAACCCACAAGTAGCCTAGAATGGTGGCTTATACCTGCAATTCCATCACTGAGGTCGAGGCAAGAGGAACCTCAATTTACAGACCAGCCTGGGCTGGTGAGTTCTAGGTCAGACTGAATACAGGGTGAGAGACTGTCACAAAATAAAACTGTTTTAAAAGTTTACAAATAGGCATAACAGATTTATCAATAATTACTAGAAATTAGAATCATTCAAACATCCTTACACATGCAAATGGCAAAAGAGCTGTATCCAGAACACATTTTAATATTTTCAATTAATGGAAATGAAGTAGTAAGAAAGAGTGAGAGATAGAGAGAGAGACAGAGAAAGAGAGAGAGGGAGAGAGATAAAATTCGTATCAGAAAGGGTTTTTTTTTCATATTTCTTGGTTAATTCTTTGATACAAGTGAGACTTATTTGGGAAGTGAAGAACTCCCTTGATAAAATATTGCCTCCCCCTACCCCTTGCCATGTGTGCAGTTGCATGACTAATTTTTTATACCAGAGGGTCCAGTACATTTTGAGTGGTGCCAGCCTTGTTCAAGTGGCCCTACCTATATTGGAAAGCAGGGTATGTAAGCCATTAGGTGTGATCCAGTAAGTAGCTTTCCTCCATGTCATCTTCAGCACCATGTCTCCAGATTCCTGACTTACCCTCCTGCCTTGACTTTCCTTAGTATTGAACTATTTATTACCTAGTAGTATAGTATGAATGGAACCCTTTCCTGTGCCAATTGATTTTATTTTGTTTTGTTTTAAAATGTTAATTAATTTTTTATAATATTTTTCCTCCATCTTTATTAAATTGGGTATTTATTATAGTAGAAAACAAGACTAAGTAATGTATTGTTTCACATCTATAGCATTCTAGACAGTGCAAGCAGTGCTTAAAGCAAAACATGGGAGGAGAGGTCCTTTGTCCAGTGAAGGCTCAATGCCCCAGAACTAGCTAGGGAATTATATCCCAAGGGGAATTCTAGGGCTCTGAGTCAAGGCAGGAGAGGGGTGTGACTGGGGAAGCACCTTAATAGAAGTAGGGTGGAGGGGGATGGGAGTTGTGGAGTTGAAACTGGGAAGGGGAATAACATTTGAAATGTAAATAAATAGCATAACCAAGAAAAATAAAAAAAAAAGTTTTCCAAGGATTAGGAGTTAAGTGGTGCCCAAGAGACCAGGGACAGGGACAGGGACACTATTTTATATTAGGATGTACTAGTAGTTGTGTAATACATTCTCACATTACATGAACTTCTAAAACACAAAGAATAAGATCCAGCAAAAGTATGTACTTTGTTTAATATTTCAAAAGTGCGGGTTCAAATTACGTTAACAATATATCATATCAGTGTGATGTGAACAAAATAGATTAACTCCTTGAACACAGGAGAAAAGTAGAGAGAAATTCTGATTCTTGCTTATTCTGTAACTATAATGTTGCCTTAAAAGTGAAGCATACAAAAGGAAGAAATATAAAAAAGGGTTCACAGCCAGAATACAGCAAACACAGAGGCGAATGCCAGCAGCAAACCACTGAACTGAGAATGGGACCCCCGTTGAAGGAATCAGAGAAAGAACTGGAAGAGCTCGAAGGGGCTCGAGACCCCATATGTACAACAATGCCAAGCAACCAGAGCTTCCAGGGACTAAGCCAGTACCTAAAGACTATACATGGACTGACCCTGGACTCTGACCTCATAGGTAGCAATGAATATCCTAGTAAGAGCACCAGTGGAAGGGGAAGCCCTGGGTCCTGCTAAGACTGAACCCCCAGTGAACTAGACTGGTGGGGGGAGGGCGGCAATGGGGGGAGGATGGGGAGGGGAACACCCATAAGGAAGAGGAGGGAGGAGGGGGATGTTTGTCCGGAAACCGGGAAAGGGAATAACACTCGAAATGTATATAAGAAATACTCAAGTTAATAAAAAAAAAGGGTTCACAAATATTCTCAGAGAAGTAATAAGAAATCGAACATTTTCAAAACTATCTTTAGAGATTAGAGTTTAATATATCAGAGGGATTTCTAAACAAACACAGAAAGTTCATTGCGGCCTTACTTGTGATAGCCAGAGGTTGGAAACAACCCAGATGTCCCACAACAGAAGAATGGATACAGAAAATGTGGTTCATTTACAAGATGGAGTACTGCTCAGTTATTAAGAAGCAGGACATCCTGAGATTTGCAGGCAAATAAATGGAACTAGAAAATAGATGAGTGAGGTAACTCAGACTCAGAAGGAAATACACAGGATGTTCTCACTAATAAGTGAATATTAGTCAAAAAAAGCACAGAACACCAATAAAAACAGATACAGTACGTAGAACTCAAAAAGGGTGACAAGCTGAAGGGCCCAAGTGAAGACGCCTCAGTCCTATTTAAAAGGGAGAAGAACACAGCCACAAAGGGGGAGAGAGAGGGGTGGGGAGAGAAAGAGGATAGGGATAGTGGGAGAGGGGGACATGATCTTGTATGGGATGGGGAAAAAGGACTAAAACCTTAAGGGCCAGCAGAAAGAATGGAAACAGATGACCTCAGGAGGAAAGAGGTTGGGAGAATGCTCTAGAATGTACCTGGGAAGGGACAGATCCTCAGGACTCAAGTAGGGTGGGAATTAGATGAAATGCCTTACACTGGGGAGAGGGAACTTATTGAACCCACTTCCATCAGAAAGACAGGGCATCAAGTGAGGGATGGAGTTGTTCTACAGTCAAAGCTCTGACCCATAATTCTTCCTGTCTGAAAGAAATACAGGGATGGAAATGGAGAAGAGCCTGAGGAAAAGAAGGTCCAGTGACAGGCACAGTGGGATCTGCTCAAGGGGTGTCCCCAGAGGCTGACACCATTACTAAGGTTATGGGGCATTCACAAAAAGGGATCTACCACGATTGCTCTGCAAAAGACCCAAGAAAGAGCTGAAAGAGTCAGATGCAGATATGTGCACCCAACCAGTGAACAAAAGCTGCTGAGCCCTCTGCTTAAATTAGGGAAAAGCTAGAGGAACCTGAAGAGGAGGGCAACCCTGTAGAAGGATGAGCAGTGTCAATTAACCTAGACCTCTCGATCTCCTAGACACATGTTCACCAACCAGGCAGCATGCACCAGCTGAGATGAGGCCTCCAACACATGTACAGCAGAGGACTCCTGGGTCTGGGTTAAGTCAGAGAAGATGCACCTAAACCTCAGGACATTGGAGGCCCCAGGAAGTTTAGATGTCTTGTGGGGTGGGTAGGATAGTGTGACATCCTTGTAGAGACTGGTGCAGGGGCAGAGATCTGGGGGATGTGCAAGAATCAGGAGGGGGTGTGAACTGAGAGGGGAATAAAATCTGCAGTGTAAAAATTAATTAATTAATTATAAAAATGAACATTACAGTCTTGGAAATTGTACTGCATGTTAGTGAGCTATTGTATCAATGATTAAATTAACCTGACAGAAATAACTTAAGCCAAGGAGGTGATTGCTTTGACTCATTGCTGTTCTGACTAATTTAGTTAGTCAAGTTTTTACATATAAGCAGCAGAATCTACCTTTAAAATAAAGCTGATGATAAGAACAGAATAATTATATATCTCTTTGCAGTTTATATGACAGATGAGAGGTTGAAAAACATAAGCTCAGAGTTATCTGAGGATGTATATGCAGAATAGACCATTGCTCTAAAAGAGTGATTGTTTCATAACATCAACATGTTTATAAATACCCAGTTGTCAGAAATCTTGTCATTTGAAGGTTGAGTGTCAGGAATTAAATATGAAAACTTTAACTCTGGTCTGTTTATCCCTAGGAGGAAAAGAAGAAGGATGTGATATGTGTATGCTGTGCTCTGAGACTATTCAAGAGTGAAACTCGGAATTCTAGTGACACCTCTAGAAAGGTAGCTGAAAGGAGTGGATACACAAGGCAAGTGGCTGTAATATCAGGGTAGTCTAGGCTAAACTCAAATATAAAACTGGGATTTTCCTATAGACAATGTTTCTGTTCTCTCTTCAAAAGAGTGTGCTTAGTGTCTCAAGAGAGTTGAGATTTTCCAGAGTCCAAGGTTATGAGCCTTCAGGCACATAAATGCAATATTCCAAATTCGAGTTTATTCCAACTGGATCTGTCCTCTTCATGATTTAGTGAGTAAAGTGCACTAGAATAAATCTTTATCCACATGGAAAGTCTCCAAACTCCATGGCCGCAGGGACACACTTCTCCCTGTTTGGCAACAAATGTTGTAAGTGAGGTCCTTTTACTGTTTGACCAGTAGTCCGAGGACCCTCATCTTTTCTGTGTTAAATGTGACATAAACATGTTTATAAATACCCACTCAGCACATACTTCCTTAGTTCCCACAACCGCTGCTTCTGTAGGAATGACTCATCGTTTTTACACCAAGTTACTGAGCAGAAGAAGCGTCCAAGCCCTTGAATCATTCGGGAGAATACGCTTGATCTCTATTCCCAATAATTAAAAAAAAACGCCTTATGTTTCCATTTCAGCTTTGCCCTTCTTTCCATGTGTATCAGTTCTTTACAGATTTCCACCTAAAATAAATAATTTCATTTTATATAATTTATGTTCTGTAGATCTGTTAGTAGATACTAGAATGAAAAATGTATGCACATTTAAATTTTATGCAAAAGAATCAGAAAATGTTGTAAGCCTATTATAGCATTACAGCTGACTTTTCCTACATTGTGTTCTTTTCTCTTATACCCTTGTCTACTCCCTTTCTACCCTTTCAACCCCTTAACACTAGATGGGAGAGAAAAAAAGGATGGGGGGAGGGGCAATTATTATCCTTCGACTACTTCCTGTTGATTAGGGGCTTAGAGTTTGGGGGCATATTTGATTTTCACTGTCATGATATCTAATTTCATCTTGTTGTTCCTTTTTCATGCGCCTCTATTTAACAAACTGCGACCAACAGCAAACAACCAACCACGCTCCCAGAGCCCCAACATCGATATACTTTCTGAAGAGTGCACAGCATCCAAACATCACACCCTCACAGAAACTACCTTCAGATTTGAAAAATCACAAAAACCTGTTAGAGCCCAAGGCCAATCATAGTCAGCTGCTGTGGACAATCTAAGGCAGCCCCTTATCACACACCTGGGATTAAGAGGAAACCATATTGTAAAAACATTTCTGTGTTTTTCAAAATTCTTGCTACATAGTAAAAGCCTATTTTTTAGCTATATAGCATTGTATTTTTTTTTACATGAACTATCATGCAAATGACAAGATCTCCTGCATCCTCCCAATGTGTAGTCCTTCTGGATGCTGCAGGCCAGTGTTGTCTCCTGGGGCTTCTGCATCTTATCAGACATAGGAGAAGGCTGGATCTAGTCACCAGCTAAGTTTCTCAGTGGGGACCCTTTATCCATGTTCACTCTGCAAGCTACTACACAAGCACATTGCCGTACGTACCTGTAAGAGAAAGCTTGGGATGTAGTCTGGCTGTGTAATAGCCTTTCCAGGAAGAGAAGAGGAAAATGACTTTGATAAATAAGCAGCCAGTCTCTGCTGCAAGTCATCTTAGGCACAGCAGCACTTTAGGGAATTCTGTTACTGATCTTGCAAAGTTTAATCAAAACCTATTATACTGTCTTAACAACAAAGACCTCCAGATAATTAATTTTTAAAACTATCCTTTTAAACACTGCTGCGAATTATCAAGTGATCCTGCTTCCAAGCAGATAAAGTGCCTCATGATAAATATATACTGTCTCTTCTTTGACCCTTTAGCCATAGGGGTTTTAAAATATCAAGTCCTCAGACGAAGCTCTGCAAGTCCTGGCTCTCTTGACAGCAATTCAGGGTAACATGTGCTAGCACCATTTAAATGCATTTTTCCAAAATGTTATAGTTCACCTACAGGTAACTAGAGTTTGTTGTATTTTAGTCCATCACTATAGAGAAAGGATGTACTAAAAGGCCATAAAGATATTTGGTGATCATTAATTATTTAATGTTATTAAATAATAATAATGATGATGATAATAGTAATAGTTAAATGCCTGTTATTTTTAAAGACACTACATATCTCAGAACTGCTTCTAAATAGTCTGGATATTTTATGTAATTTCCAATAAAAAACAATTTAACATTCAGGGATAAGAGATTCTTACAGCCCTGATGTAAATTGAAATTTTCATCACAGACCTAGAAAATACAATGGGATTTAAATTGATGAAATTTGTTGAGAATTACTAATTGAGCTCTGTGTGTGTATGTGTGTGTGCATGTGTGGTGTGTGTGTGTTTGTGTGTGTGTGTGTGTGTGTTTTGTGTATAGACTGGGATGAGTATCGTCTTTCCTTCTGTTTTGTAGAATTTCACATTGAACCAGTGGGTGGGGAGATAGATGAGTGGGTCAAAGGTTTAGGAAAATAAATATGAAAGCATGGATATTTAAAAGCTGGACATATGTTATGAGTGCTTGTCACTTCAGTGTTTCAATGAGTAGATTCTTTAGCAGTGCATAGGCTGGCACTTCGCATATGCAGTAGGTAAATAATAAAATTTATACTTTCTCAAAGTGGAAGAAGACACATGATGCAGTCCTCACATCCTACATACGTCTGTAAATGTGTCTGTGTCTGTGTGTGTGTGTGTGTGTGTGTGTGTGTGTGTGTGTGTGTGGTGTGTCAGAGAGGCTGAGGGAGAACTATGGAATTCCTGTGATTTGTTAATACAGCATTTGCCCTGGATTTCTTTGGGTGATACTAAATTCTCCCTTCTCAACTAGCTTTAAGTGGATACCCATTTTCTACAAATAGGCAGATACTAAGGAATATTGATCATTATCACATTTTCATTATTCTTCTTGAACATACTTTGCCTTTATATGTTCCAGTGTCTATGCTCAAATTATGTAAGGAAAGGCTACTGGTATAGTCCACAGGACTGCCAAATTAGTCTGGCAAGCCAAGATCCAATATTTTTGCATCTCTTCCCTTTTGATCATTTCTCTGATGTCAATGTAAAGTCACTGATTTTTTAAACAAAAAATACACTGGTAACATGTGATGCTAATCATGGGTTCATTTGTTTCATGCAATAAGAGAGATGTAGATAAAAGAATAGTGAACCATACAGCGAGGAAAAGGATGTCAAATTTAGTAAATATTTATTGATCTTTGATTCCAAAATATATACTTCTCAGTGTCACAATATTAAACAACAAAGTGCTCTAAGTCCTTATTTTACATAGCTTTTGTTCTGAGGCAAGGGGAATGGTGCAGATAATTAATAGGATATGATACTGCACGTGACCTAGAGAAACTGCATGTCCCTTCAGCAGACTCTGCCTGACATTCTCCCCATACAGAGCACTTTGGTTTGATAATATCTTTTTAGCAGAGCCCAGTGACTTACTTGCCCAAGAATTTCTGACAGTCAATTTAAAGGCACGTGTTTCTATTTATTGTCACAACTTAGGAATTCTCATAATATTCATACCAAATAGTTACTTTTTGTAATTCATAGCAATTAGTTACTTTTCTGTAGCTGTGAGACACCACCATGGTAAAGTACAGTTGTATTGGAAAGACTTTATGTTAGCTTCTGGTTTTACAGGGATAAGAGTCCGTTATGGAGAGAACCATGGCAGCAGCAAGCAGGCAGCAAGGTAACCAGAAAAAGGAAGCCAAAGGCTCAGATCCTCAGCTGCAAGCATGAAGCCTACAGAGAAAACAGGAACAGTATAAAATTTTTAAATCTCAAAACTTGACAATTTCTAAATCAAACCACAGCACCCAAAGTGAACAATATGGCATCATCGCCGGTGTATTTGATTATTGAACACAGAGTTCTGAACATTTAATTTTGTTTCGAGACTTCAATTTCTGTTGGGAACATCATGATGCTATGTTCTTTCTATTCATGGCATCAGAGAACCAATAATAAGTACTCTAAGGGAATGAATAAAAATTTAAAAAGGAATGAAGGGAAATATTGTCAATTTTAAGTTTAAAGTTGACTGGATTAGGGATATATAAGGCAATTTGGTAAGATATTATAGTAGATCTACTGGAAGTTTTTTCCAGGGTAGATTTGTATGTGAGTGCACTGACGTGGGGCATCACCTCCTCATTATGGGGAGCCACCTTTTAAAATTGCAGAACTGGAGTAAGAGAATAGGGGGAGTGAAGAGGGAAAGACCAGGGTTGGATTGTAATATATAAGAAAGAATAAAGGGGGGAAAAGCCTGGTTTCTCAGGTAATGCAAAGAAAGGTAATGATTCCTGCCCTGCCCCAGCTGAGTCTGGACATTTCACTCTTCCTAATTGGATGTTACAACTCGAAAATTTGGTCTTACATTTACAGACTTTATGCTAATGGCTGCAGATCCTCAGGATTTCAGTATCAAGTGAGGCACAGGGACAATGGTTCCTGGGCTGCCCAGTTCTCAGACTTTGCCCTTGAGGCGACCTTCCTTACCAAAGTGAATGGAGCTTTCCAGCCCGCTCAATTTCTAGAGCCAAGTGTCTGAGGAAAGTTCTCCTCAGATATCTATGGATACAACCCCCCACCCCCTCATTTCAGTTCTTGTTAACTAGAGGAATCTAGCTAGTATAGCACTCTTAAAAAGACCTGTGAATTTTCAAGAGAGATTTCAGAATTGGTTTTATTTAATGATTGTCATTTAATAAAGTTGTAGAGAGAAGGATTGGGGTGGAAGGAGTGTGGGATGAGCAGAAGCCAATGAAGTAAAAGAGATCATTATTATAAGTCATTAGGCTATTTAAAAATACTTTAAAATCTAAGTTTTTATTTAAGATGAAATGGAAATTTCTTATGAAATTTAATCACAGGGATGTTAGCACAAGACTAGTTAGATAAGTTATATTCTGAAATAGGACCTCAACCCTACTCCTTTGGGTGGTTTTGTGAACCCTCAAGGCCCCATTTTAGGTGTTTCTGTAAGTCTTCTTGTGATGTCCTGACCCCATTTGACTCCAACACCACCACCACCACCACCACCACCACCACCACCACCACCACCACCACCACCACCATCACCACCACAAAGAACCCTTCCTTATGTTTGGCTGTGGGTTTCTGTATTTGTATCAGCTGCTATACAAAGCCTCTCAGGAGACAGTGATACTAGGCTCCTGTCTGCAAGTATAGCAAAGTAACATTAACAGTGTCAAAAGTTGGCTCTCTCCTATGAGATGGGGCCCAAGTTGGGCCATCATTGGCTGGCCATCCCTTCAATCTTGCTCTACACTTATCCCTGCATATATTAAAGGCAGGGCAAATTTTGGGTTGAAGGCTTTGTGGGGGAATTGGTGTCCCCCTCTTTCCTTGGAAGTCTTGCCGGGCTACATGAAGTGGTTACCTCAGGCTCCATATCCACAGTTGCTAGAAGTCTCAGCTAGGGTCATGCCCATATCTTTCCTAGAGCCTCCACAGTCCCATGTCTGCTGCTTGTCCCTTAGAAGCACCATCACCAATTTCCCTTCTCTCTCCCAACCCTCTCACCCACCGTCACTCTCGCCATACTTCATTCCCACCCCTGTTCCCCTCTCTACCCACTCTTGTACCAAGTTTCTTCTCTCCATGCACTATCACTGCCTATTTTAGTTCCTCTTCTGAGTGATATTAAAGAATTCTTCTTTGGACCCTTCTTGTTACCTAGATTCCTTGGGTCTGTTGATTATACCATGGTTAATCTGTATTTTAAGTCTAATGTCCACTAGTACCATGAATGCATTTCAGGGTCTGGTTACTGCACTCTGAATGATATTTTTTAGTTCCATGCATGCAAGATTCATGATAACCTTTTTTTTAAAAATAGCTGAGTAGTAACCCATTGTGTAAATTTCCACATACTCTTATTGATTATTCGGTGGAGGAGCATCTGGGTTATTTTCAGTTTCTGTCTATTATGAATAAAACTGCTATTAATATAATTCAGCAAGTATCGTTGCAGAAGAATGGAGCATGTTTTGGTTCTAGGCCCAGGAGTAGTAAAGCAGGGTCTTGAGGTAAAACTATTTCCAATTTTCTAAGAGACCACTAGATTGATTGCCAAAGTGTTTGTACAAGTTTGCACTCCCACGAGCAATGAAGGAGCCCTCTCCTTGCTCCATATCTTCAACAGCATGTGCTGTCACTTGGGTGTTGAAAGCACAATTTTCAACTTCATCTTTCACCCTTCAGATCTCTAAGATCAAAATACCATGTTTTCTGACTGACCAGCAGATCTTAAAAGCATTTTTTATCCCAGGCAACTCCTTTCCCTCTTCCATTCTTCTACAATTTAATGTTTGTTGAAGTTCTCTAGATGTGTTTAACACAATATAACATGTAGATTATGTATTTCACATTTTAATATAAAAAGCTACCTGAAAGAAAAATGAATCATTTTCAAAACAATTATTGGATTCCTATTGTTTAGGAATGTTTTAGATAAAATATCTAACATTACATATAATGATTATCACCAAAAATATATTTAGCATATTTGAACTCTCGTGATATAAGAGATCTAAATCTGGAATACCAAGACAAGGATAAACACATCGAGGAAATAAAACAGAAATAATTCTAATATACTATTTTCCATTTGAAATCAAGGAATGCACTCTATAGTGAAGCCAGGTCTTAAGAAATCTGGATCTCAAAGCCCTTCTGAGGGAGGCATAGTGCCGGATAACTGATAAGAAAGAATCTCAGTGAGAGCCTATGTGGTTCCAAATCAGAGTCTACACTATTGACACAGTTATGCACTCCAGTTCCTTCTCATTGATTCTATCTTTTAATGAGTGTTTGACTTTTCTACTTAACACTGAATATACAAACAGGTGAAGGCATGAAAATGTGAATATAATGAAGGCAGAACAAAGTTGAAGTTGGATTGTTTGCTGTTATATGTTCTAAATACACACACACACACACACACACACACACACACTACCCTACATCCTACATTCCCATATTTATTAAATTGAACTAAGTTGCATGGCTCAGTTGGAAGAACTCTTGGATATGAAAATGCCTAGTGCTCATGTACATGACTAATATGTTGAACTTCATTGGCTTGAGCACTTTATAGAATTATATCTACCTTAGCACCATTAGATGTCAACAGCCACATGTATGAGTCACAAAGATACTTGTAAAGACACTGATATTTATGTCATTATTAAAAATATTTCAAGAGATTTGTCTAGAGTTATTGCAACATAGAATTAAACAAAGCAGGATTTTAATCTTGAAACATGAAGGAAAGGCATTGGGAGCTAGAGTGGGATTGAAATTTGTATTCTGTTTATCGGGCAACTATTATTTTAACTTTTTCCCCTTGATGATAAAAAGGCACAGAAACTTATCTGAGGGAGACAGACTGCTCATTTCAGAATTTCTTCTCACATCCCACGATGCAATCATCTAAAACTGAGATGCACTTATGCAGCACACAGATGAAGTTTCACTCCATATTACAAATGCATTGACTTCAACATGTTCTTCAGGAGAGCATTGGAATATAAAGCTATTATCCTCTCTATAAGAACATTGAAATTTTATTATTTTTTAATTTAACTCTTGAGGGAAAAGTTATAAAATTCTCTTGTGATAGAGATTGCTATTAAAATTTTAACTATTTTTTTGATGTATGGAGAATGTATGGCAGATAACTTGAAAATTTAACTCAAGGTCAAAACACTGGGTCTAGAGAAATAGAGAAAGGAGGAGATGTATAACTCAATATAATATCTGATGAAACAAACTCAGTTAAGTTGTAAGTATAGAAATCTTAATAGCATTCATCTTTGAAAGACTTTTAAGGTAGAATTTTAACTAAACACAGGGACAACTGAAGACTCAGAAATCTATGTTAGAAAAAAATATTCCCCATGGGACCAAATCTTATCTAGTTTGTGTCTCTCTTGATGACCTCAAGTTAAGCTACTAAGGTGAACTCATATTGATTTATTTAACTTTTGGGAGTTAACATCTGGGCAGACGACCAAAACTGAAATGAAAGTAGCTGTGCTTACAGTCCTCAGGCAAAACTAGAGGGGAAATTTAACTTGAGTTGCTATGTATAGTTTTGAAAACTTTCCAGTAAAAGTTATATAAAACAATGACTTTTAACAAGCAATGTTTTAAGATTTGTTTGTAGATGTTGACTGTCTTAATGTTTGTCTTTTTCTACTTTTCAAATCAAAGACCTCACACTATAAATATTCAAATGAGCAGATTATAAAAAAATTTGCACAAAAATACTGTTTCCAAAATATCAACTTATTTTTGACATATATTAAATAAGAATTACTTTTAAATTAATAAAAATGAAAAAAGTTATATATGTTTTAGAAATATATTTGATACAATATTGTTTTTCTTTGGCATATATGTAAGTATATAAATAGATAAATAAGAACATAGAACTGTAATATGTAATTATTTAATTACAAATTTCTTCTCAAAACCATAGATGTGTGTCTGTGTCTGTGTGCATGACTATGTTTTCAAACTCAATCTTCAAATGAATATTTCTGTGAGATGTACAATTCAAGTTAATGTGATTATACATAGAGTGAATGGTTCTTAAAATCTGGAAAGATCATATAACTAATTTTGTAATAATTAGACAAAATTTGACTTAAAATATTTGTTTTCTTACATTTCCTCATCTTTTATATAAACTACATAAACTAGGAGGTCACATCCTGAGTATACTTTTTTATTGACTCCTGGAAATCTGTGCCTTATTCTCTAAATAATGTACAGCATAACTATAGTTATCTCCTAGCCAGACTCTAATAATACATTTGTGTTCAATTTTCCTTGATTCCCCTTTTGAAGTAGATATTGTTCCCTAGTTTACAGTCATTCCTTCTTTCGAAAGTCACTAGGTGTCTTAAATAGGGTTAAGTGCTGTGAACAGACAGTATTCCCAAGGCATCTCAACATATACATATACAACATATACATATACAACATATACAACAAGTACAACATGTAATTGGAGCTGACTTACATGTTCAGATACTCAGTCCATTATTATCACGACCGGGAACACAGCAGAATCCAGGCAGGCATGGTGAAGGAGGAGTGGAGAGCTCTACACCCATCTTCATCTGAAGGCTACTAGCAGAATACTCCCTTCCGGGCAGCTAGGACTAGAGTATTAAAGTTCATACCCCAGTGACACACCTACTCCAACAAGGCCACATCTCCTAATAGTGTCACTCCCTGGTCTGAGCATGTATAAACCATCGCATTCCACATCCTGGCCCCCATAGACTCATATGTTTGAACAAGCCTTTGGGGACCATACCTAAACACAGCATAATGCATAAATAGTCCAACTTCCAGAGTCTTTAACAGTCTTAACAGTGTTGAAAGTCCAAAGTTCAAGGTCTCTTCTGAGATTCATCCACTTAACTGTAATCCTGAAAGCAAAACAGGATACCAGCTGGACAACGTCTAACCTCTACATCTCCATGTCTGATGTCAAAGTGCTCTTCAGGCCTCCAACTCCTTTTTCATCTTTGTTGACTGAAACAAAGCTCTTTCTCCTGGGCTCATTCTGCTCCTTGTTAGCAGCTTTCTTCAGCAGATAGCCCATGTCTTTGGCATCTCAAACATCATGGAGTCTCTAAGGCAACTTCAATGTTACAGCTTCTTGTTTCAATGTCTAGGATCCACACTTGATCTTCTGAGCTCCTCCAAGGGGCTGGCATCACTTCTCTACCTCTGCCCTCTGTATCGGTCTAAGCTCAGGTTGATCCACTCCATTGCTGCTGCTGTTCTTGGTGATCATCCCATGGTAATGGGCATCTCCAATATATTGGGGACTTCTGAAGCAACTAGAATTCACCAATAGCCTCTCATATGTTCTCTTCATAGTGCCAAGCCTCAAATTCTTTTCATGACCCCTTCGGTCAGGGGCTGTCAACTGCAGCTAAGGCTGGACCTTCACTAATGGCCTTCCATGGCCCCTCACAGTGCCAAGACTCAGTTTATCTCCTGAGTTCTTCATGCCTTTAAAACCAGCACCACCTGAGTGATGTTTACACATTACCAACTACAGCTGGAGCATGAGGTACAGCCTTGGCTATCTCTCTAACATAGCCTTTTTTGTGCTCTCTGGAAACACTTCCCAAAAGATTTCACCTCAGTAATTCTGGTCTCCTCTTAATCACCAGTAATTTCTTAGCTCCAGCAGACCAGCATCAATTGTCTCAGTAGTCCCTTCTTTGTTTCACTCTAAAGCCAGAGACACATGGTTGAGGCTGCTGAGTTCTGCTGTTTGCTTGCTGGAACATGGGGCCCTAGTTCTATTATTTTCACTAGTTTTCTCTTTTTTGACTCCTTCCTGCTTAAACTTGACTGTCCTGGATCTTGCTCTGTAGATTGACATTGAACTCAGAGATCTGCAACCCTGTCTCCTGGGATTAAATGTATATACCACCATGTCTGGGTTTATGCTTTTCTTCACCTAGAACTTGCTCTGTCTCAGGCTGGCCTTGAACTCAGAGATCTGTTGACTTTGTCTCCTGGGATTAAAAGTACATAACACCATGCCTGTATCTAAATTTTTATGGGTAGAATCCAGACCCAAAGTGCCATTCCCTTATTTTGTTATCTTCTTGGACACAGGATTCAGCTCTATTTCATTTCCTGATATCCCATAATTACTCGAACCATATATATATATATATATATATATATATATATATATATATTTTCTCTTCTCAGCTTGTCAAACTTGTTTAAAATGCTCCTCATGAGACTTAACCAGAGAACAAAGTCTATAATAGGTATTTCTGAGGCTTTCTGTGCAATTAATCTGAATCTCTTCACCTTAGACCCAGGCATACTCTTCAGATACCAGCAAAAAGTAACCACATTTTCACCAAAATACCAAAAAACAGTCTCTAGGCCACATATTAAAATTCTCTACTTTCCACTTTGGCCATTTCTGCACAATTCAAACCACTGTCAGTGACAAAGACTTCTGCATTCCTACCATGATAGCCCATTAAAATCAAATATGTTGGTTCATCTTCAACATCTTATCTCAGTGAGCCCATCAGTTCTTCCCTATTTTAAATTTTGCCATAGTCTTCCTACTAGACTGGGACTTCCATGAGAACCTATAGTATGATCCTAGTGTGGATCACAACTCAAACTAAGTCATTCATCAATTTTAAATATTTAACAGCACCAATTTCATTTTGACTATAGGAAAAAATTCAAGCTTCTCTGTAAAATTTAAAATATGTTAGCTGGAAATGTTTTGATTTCTAGTAAGTATTTAGTTAAATATTATGTTCCAGAAATATGAAGTTATATAAAGTTCAACATAACATCTGTTATTATGTTTAAGCATTATACTTCATCTATTTATAACTTACCCAATTCCTTTGTAAATTTTTACTAAACTTTTAAACTTTAATAAAAATATTCATATCTGTTATTTATGGCATGGACAGTTTTTCTTTCTCTTTAATATTTGTAGAAGATACCTCATGTGTGAATCCTTTAACCAATTCCAGTATAACTTCTTAATAATCCTTACCTAAGGGTTCATCAAGAGTATTTGTTCATTATTTTTTAATAATTACATAGTTGAAAGTTTAATATACTATTTCTCCCATTTACTTCTTCCTTCTAAATGCTCTCATATACCCTCCCCCTTATAAAGTTCAGGGAGACTTATCCCTAGACAAATAACTCTGGGTATCTAAAGAATGGTGATGCAGGAGAAATGACTTTCTCTGAGGCAGAGCACAAAAACCAGTTTTCTGATACCAATGGGTTAGTCCTGAAAGCATATATGTGAACATTCTTAAATGCTCAGTGTGTAAAGTTCCTGGTTGTATAAGCCTCACAAACTGAGATTGAGAAACTCATTCAGGAACATTGTCTTCTTACCTGTAGATGGAAGTCCCATCGTGCATGTGACCTCTAACATATACTAATACAAAAATAATAAAGAGTATCATCAATATCCCCTGTTTTGGATCATGATCCAAGAATGGAGTCATGTGAAATATCTGACTGCTTGCGCAAAAATCTCCAAGAAACCAAGAAAACCGTTTAGTGACTTCAGTTCCTTCTAGAACATGGGAATAATTTTGGAATATATATTTTCCATCTCTTATAGGTGTAGCAGATAGGAGGGGGTTTACTTCAGACTATCTATTACAGTTGACTTTTGTTATTTGCTTATATGCCTTTAAAAATAAAAAGAAACATGTTTTGTCATATACAGCTTGTCTACCATGTTCAGGTTGCACTTTTGATTTTATACTTTATTTTATATATTTTACACATGTAAATCCTCTTAACATTCAATGCATAAATTGTCTGATGCTCTGAATACAGTTGACTATCACGTGATACTTTAGACTATTTCATTTGCCCTATTCTCCCAGGTCCTACTGCCTCTGGAGTAGTAAACAATATATGATGGAATATTTATCTGTTTAATACATTGAATACGTCATGTCTTTACCTGGCAACAATATTTGACCTAGAAAACATGGCTTGAAGCATCTGGGAAACCAGGAAAGTGAATAAAGTTTGAAATGTAAATAAAAATGTCTAATAAAAGAAAGAAACTAATAGAAAACAAGGATTGAGGAAAGACTAATTTTCCATAGTGAATTCATTATGTTCATAAACTTGCAATTGATATATCAGAACCTCAGTAAACATTTTAAGTGATTATAATTATATTCCACAGCATCAAATAACCTAAGAAGATATGGAAAAATATGTGGACCACTGCTTTGGATTGAATAAAAATTGCTTTCATAGGCTTGTATGAAGGACTACTAATAGGAAATGTGGTCTTGTTGGAGTAGATGTAGTATTAAAAGAAATATGTTTCATTATTTTTCCCCTGCATGCAGATCAAGATGTAGGACTCTCAGCTACCTCTCCTACCCCAGGTCTACCTGCATGCCACTATACTTCTGACCATGAGATTATGGACTAAACCTCTGAACTCTTCTCCAGCCCCAATTACATGTGTTCTTATTTATATATTTATTTATTATTTATTTTTACAGTTGTCATAGTCGTGGTGTCTCATAAAAGCAATAAAACCCTAAGCATGGCAGCTGTATTGCAATTTGTTCACAAATACCATTACATGTTACATGCATAGTTATGTAATACCTACACACATGCGCTCAATGTGTTCACTGCTTTTGGGTTTAGTTCTTCCACTTGCATTTTAGATGGAAGAGTTATGTTATTTAGCAGTGTTCCATCATTAATTGTAAATACGTTCCAAGATCTTTGAAATATTTCAAACGCTATTCTAAGCACAGCACTGTATGTGATACTTGCTCCCCACACAAAGACCCACAAACGCATGGGACGTTCAATGCTTCTTACATCTTTATATAAGGTTGAACGCATGGAGTAGATTTCATTTCTTCTACTTGATGTGTGTCGGCAAAACTAGCACAAATTTCATTTCCTTCACAACTTCACAGATTTCCTCTTGTTCTATATTTTAAAGCCCTCAGGATACTACATTTTATCAAGTCAAGAATTTTCATCCTCTCACTTAAAGGAAGACTTCCTTTACCCGTTATATTACTACTCTTTCTGTTTAGGAAACTTTAGTGTTATGAATGAGAAAAATAAACAAAAGTAAACTACATTTTGATCACAATGAGTTGGGTAGATGACACAGATCCACAAACCTAAAAGTTAAGTAACATTTTGAGGTTATGGTCAAGGCACAAACTGTAGTTTTTAAAATTAACAAACTTGTTGACATTTGTAGTATTTTACTTAGTTTTTCATTTGAAAAAATTATTTCTTAAAATAAGTAGTAGTCTGTAATAGTTTATATGAGGCATGAGGAAGTTAATTTTACCTTCTTAGAAAGGTTTTACTAATCTTTTAGGTTTTTCCCCGACTTCAAACATCACTTTCTTGACAATTGTATATAAATTATTTGATATTAAAAATGTAACCAATCTTAAGCCAATGAGACAGCTCAGCTCCTATAGGGGCTTGCTGCCACTGTGGTGACTTAGATTCTAGCTTGAGGAGTCCCAATCTGAAAGGAAAATTCAGTTCTACAAGTTACCCTCCGACCTCCATACAGAGGTTTGTGAATGTTCACTACTACACTGCAGACACAAAAATAAATATAATACATTATTTTTAAAACCACATATAGCCAATCTGTATCAAATGTTTACTTAGTTTGTAAGATTGGAAGTATTTTCTGAAGACATGACATTGCTGTGGTTTGAACGTCTCATATATGCCATAGGGTTATATTTAGATATTTAGATATTTGATCTTCAGCCAGTTAAGTATTGTAGAGTAATTTCTTTGATTTTCTTTCCACTGAATCTGCTAAGAACAATTGTGTAAAGGTAGGCAGATTCTATGACCAACTAGGAAGAGCGAGGATTATATACATAGGGATTGAAAACATCAAGTGACCACGCAGACTTCCAATCCTTTCCCTCCAGTACATGTTTCTTAGAATACCATCCTCAGTTCCTTGCCTTAACCATATTGCCATAGTGAATTCTGCTCATTCATTCTGTGAGTGAGTGAAGTATCAAGACTTACAACTAGGGGAAGGGGGAATCTTCTCTGGCTGTCTTGTTTGCTTTGTGGATTGTAATTGTACCTTCCTTTGTTTTCAAATAACTTTCCACTCCTCTTCCATATTTCTGCCTTTGATACTGTGTATAAATATGTCTTTAACTATACATTAAACATATTTACCCAGTCCAGAAGCATTAGACTTTAGAGAAGAAGGTATAAAATTATAAATAGGTTTTTGCATTATTTTGAAACAAGACATAAGTTTAAATAGCCTGGGTTGATCCCCAGTCTCCCAAATTCTAGGATTATAGGTAGAACACTTTGATGAGCTGCTTTTTTAAAAGAAAGTTCCAAAAAACTAATATTATTATGTGTATACCCTTGTCCTACTGAGGACAAAGGTTTACATAAAAAAGTGATACAAAGAAGACTTCATATATTCACTTATATTTTGTGAGTTACAAGGAACATATTGAATTGGGCTGAGGATTCAATTTTCTAAGCATTTCTAAGAATATATATTCAATGACAAGTCTCCCTTTCCATATGCTGTCATTTGTATCTAGAAGAAGAAACTCTATACATTTAAAATGGCCAGATGGCAGCTATTTTATTCATGGCTAAAATGAAATAGTTAATGGATAAGTTCCCTGGAGAAAGCAGGCTTGGGTATTTTGTTTTAAAACATATAGTTTTATAGCGAGAACAAGCTTTCTCTTTGTTTAATAGTTTTTCCTCCTTCAGAGCTGCACTGACAACAAAAGAAACATACTGAAACGGGAAAACCGGTTTCTAAAGTAAAATGCTCAAAGCCAAATAATATTAGCATAAACATTTGCAACTGTGACCTAAGAGAATTCTGATAGCTGCCTTGATTCTCTGTGTGAAATCATTCTTGCATGGCATTTGTAATTGTTTCTGTCAGGAAAATGGAAACCTTGCAGATATTTACTAATGTGCCTTGGAGAGCATGGAACCTTGGAGATTTGTGTAATATACCTTTGGAAATGGAAATTCTACAGATAGTTCATAAGAGAACTTGTCAGCTCATGATAGTGAAAATCATCCTGAGGCAGTATTTGTCCTTGGGAAAGCCTGCATTATTACTCTTCAATTAATAAACAACTGAAGAGACTGGATAGTTGAAGGAAACCTGACACATATATTAGAAGAGTTGGTATGGATCATATCACTATGATTTTTATGCTTGTAACTGTCCTTTGTAACTCTGTAACTACTGTCACAATGCAGGAACATGGGAAAGGACTCACTATATCATTCTCTATGAGAGGTGCTGCAATTAAGACATAAGACAATGAAACTGTGTTATTTGAAGGAATTGGCTTCAATAATGTAAGAGAACCCCATTGAGGCACTTTCTATGCTGTCTTTTCTTTATTTAAAATATGTCTATGGTTCTGTGCAGTCATCACAGATTTTATTTCCGATGTGATTCATGCAAAATGAAACTACTAAAAAAAAGCAATTAGTGTTTCCAACACTTGAGCTGCCAGAAAGTTGTCAGTGTGAAAATAAAAATAATGAGAAGCATGAATTCTATGAAATATATATGATATGTAGTCCAAAGCTCAAAGGCTTATTTATATTCTATATTTTCCAAATAAAATTTAAAGTACTAGGATTATTCTCTATTTTAATATTACTCTCTAAAATTCAAAACATAAGTGGACATAATCTCAAGTTCACTTAGGATAAACAGTTGACATGAGTAATCAAGAGGTGAGAGTTAGCTACATTTTTCCCAGGGAAATCACCGAAATAGAAGATATGGAAATAATCATACAGAATCTCCTACTGAGAATATGGTGCTGAAATCCTGTCAACATTACCAAGTTCTTCCAATAGTAAGCAGAGATACTCATATTTTAATCTAAAATTCATCCTAATAAAATAAGAATGAGTCTAACACATACTTCCATTTAGGAATTTATTTTTGGTATATGAATATTAATCTATGTTTAGACATTTGTCTATCATAACAGAAAAAGATATCATTGCAACTGTCAAAGGGATATCCTTGTCTTGTTAGAGGTTGGTTTCTATTCTAGACCTCTCTAGAGTTGGGTGCTTAGAGGGATGTGGAGGGACAACCAAGACTTTCTCTGAGCTTAAAGGCCCAAATCACAGTTTCTTTTTTAGTTTTCAATTTTCTTGACTTCTCACTCATAGTGTGCCTCATTATAAACATAAATATGAAAAGCACACTGATGCAGAGCAGAAGTCTACAGATTTCCACTGTCCTTTCAGAGTAAGATTCAAACTAAGGTTTTAGAAATAAGCCCATAACACATTAATCACAGTAGATATTTGACTTTTAGAATAGAAAATACAACCATAATTTTGGCATAGACCAGAGGAGATAATAGATGCTCTTGGGGAATAGGGAGATATTTAATCATTAAAACTCAGTGTCTTTTAAAGTTGAGAAAAGTTTAGCCAGAAAACATTACTACTTAAAAATTTAACTTCATGTTCTAGATATAAGGTTTTCCAAGACCTTATTGCTATGTGGGCTCAGTGTTTCTTTGGTGGCATGATCCATTGCTCCCTCTTCTTAATGATCCTGATGGAAAGTTATACATGTAACAAGGGACACAAGTTACAAAAAACATGTAATTTTCAAAATTTGAGATCACCTCTAGCAGAACCGCAAAATAAAAGGTAAAAGCACAATAGAGATAAACTACGGGCAAATATAAATCACATATTTATCTGTAGTTTACTGTGTTAAAGCATCTGTCTTTTTTCCTTTTGATTGAAAATAAATATATTTTTCTCACATAATATATCCTGATTTCACTTTTCTCTCCCTCTATCTCTCCCAGTTTCTCCTTGCCTCCTCTCCTCTTTCTGTTTCTCATTGAAAAACAAGCCATATAATAATAATAATAATAATAATAATAATAATAATAATAATGATATATGTTTTTATGATATAAAAGACAAAACAAAAACTAGCACATTGGATTATGATAAAACAAACAAAAGAAGGAAAAATACCAAGAAACAGAGGCCCATTCTTTTGCAGTCAAGAATCACATAAAAACCCTGTATTTGCAGCCAGGTTTCAAATCTATTATCTCAAGAAGATTCTAATCTCTTCTGTGTCAAAAATAAGAGTTGATATGACATGAAGGCAAGGAAGGAAAAATACAGCTCTACTGTGGGAATATTGTCCCCTACACTGCCTTCAACTTCGTTCCCTTCATTCTTCAAAATGCACTACAAAGTTCCTTCTACCACAGCTGCATAAACATCACCACTACTGTGACCTCTGCTTTCAATGGTAGTACTTTCTTCCATTGTAAGTTTCCAGTCTTAAACAGTTTTTCACAATGACTTTCACTGAACTCATTCAAGCCCACAAACAGACAAAAAATACACAAGCAAACCCCCTTACCTTCACTTCCCCAGAAAGTTGCCACAGCATTTAAACAAAGCACAGGGGTTCCTCCTGCAGAGCCGATGCTGTTTTCCTATGTATCTAGGCATAATTGCAGCAAGAAGCGAGAATCACAATATAATTACATATGAATGTCTGTTTTCTTTGGAAATAAAAACAAATACAACTAATGAATTTAAATACTGAATTGATTTGCAAGTAAGTTTATATGTAATTTTAGTCATACACATACTACTATATTTACTAAATTTAAGTCCCTCATAATTATTTTATATCAATAAGCTGAGATTAAATTCTCAACTGAGGAATACTAAATGGCTCAGAAGCACTTAAAGAAATGTTCAACATTCTTAATCATCAGGGAAATGCAAATCAAAACACCAGTCTGAATAGCTAAGATCAAAAACTCAGATCAAAAACTCAGATAATGGAAGGAGGTCAAAGAGATACAAAAAAAGTTAAAAAAATCTCGGGTGACAGTAGATGCTGGTGAGGATATGAAGAAATAGGAAGACACTTACATTGTTGGTGGAATTGGAATTGCAATCAGATACAACCACTCTGGAAATCAGTCTGGCAATTACTCAGAAAATTGGACATAGTAATTCCTGAGGACCCAACTATACCATTCCTGGGCATACACAGTAAAGATGCTCCAACATATAACAACGACACATGCTCCACTATCTTCATATCAGCTTTATTTATACTAGCCAGAATCTGGAAAGAACTTATATGCCCTTCAACAGAGGAATGGATGCAAAAAATGTGGTACATTTACACAATGGAATACTACTTAGCGATTAAAAACAATGACTACCTGAAATTATCAGGCAAATGGATAGAACTAGAAAATGTCATCCTTAGTGAGGTAACTCAGTCACAAAAGAACACACATGGTATGCACTCACAGATAAGTGAATATTACACCCAAATCTTAGAATGCCTAAGAGAAATTCACATTATCTTATGAAGCTCAAGAAGAAGGAAGACCAAAATGTGAATGCTTCATTCCTTCTTAGAAGGGAGAACAAAATACTCAGGAGAGGAAATAGAGGGACAAAGTTTGCAGGAGATATTGAAAGAAAGGCCACCCAGAGAATACAGCCCATATGCAGCAACCAAACCCAGTCACTATTGATGATACCAAGAAGTGCTTGCTGACAGGAGCTTGATATAGCTGTCTCCTGATAGGCTCAGACAGAGTATGACAAAGAGCCAGGTGAATGCTAGGATTAGTTAGAGAAAGGTTCAAAGGAGCTTAAGGGACTTGTAACCCCATAGGAAGAATAACAATGTCAACCAACAAGAGACTAAACCTCCAACCAATGAGTACACATGGAGGGACCCAGGACTCCAACCATATATATAGCAGAGGATCACATTGTCCAGAATCAATATGAGGAAAAGCCCTTGGTCCCATGAAGATTCATTTCCCCAGTGTAGGGAATGCCAGGGCATTGAGATGGGAGTGGGTGGGTGGGAATGGTAGCATCCTCATAGAAGGAGGCGGAGGATGGAGGGACCATGAGAGAGGGGGGAAAAGGGGATAACATTTAAAGTATAAGTACATAAAGCATCCAAGAAAAATAAAATTAAAAAAATTCAAAAACATGATTCTAATTAACAGAGACTATTAGGTCCAAATATTTTTGTAAAAATGTAATACTTTCTATAATTTTTTAAATTAGAACATGATAAGCCTTTTAAGAAGTCAAGCATAGGTCAAGCACTTATTCATCATAGTAAGGACCATCATAAAAATCTGAAAGTAAAACTTATTCAACAGGAAAAAAGGCAAGGACATATCTCAGTGACCTCTCTTCATACAAATATTAGCTTCATGCTTACTTAAGCTTATTTTTGAAATTGCAGGTATATCATGAGATTTAAAAGAGAAAAATCCATATGCCATAGGCCATTTTACCAAAAGCAATCTACAGATTCAATGCAATCCCCATCAAAATACCAATCCAATTCTTCAAAGAGTTAGACAGAACAATTTGCAAATTCATCTGGAATAACAAAAAATCCAGGATAGCTAAAGTTATCCTCAACAATAAAAGGACTTCAGGGGGAATCACTATCCCTGAACTCAAGCAGTATTACAGAGCAATAGTGATAAAAACTGCATGGTATTGGTACAGAGACAGACAGATAGACCAATGGAATAGAATTGAAGACCCAGAAATGAACCCACACACCTATGGTCACTTGATTTTTGACAAAGGAGCCAAAACCATCCAATGGAAAAAAGATAGCATTTTCAGCAAATGGTGCTGGTTCAACTGGAGGGCAACATGTAGAAGAATGCAGATCGATCCATGCTTATCACCCTGTACAAAGCTTAAGTCCAAGTGGATCAAGGACCTCCACATCAAACCAGACACACTCAAACTAATAGAAGAAAAACTAGGGAAGCATCTGGAACACATGGGCACTGGAAAAAATTTCCTGAACAAAACACCAATGGCTTATGCTCTAAGATCAAGAATTGACAAATGGGATCTCATAAAACTGCAAAGCTTCTGTAAGGCAAAGGACACTGTGGTTAGGACAAAACGGCAACCAACAGATTGGGAAAAGATCTTTACCAATCCTACAACAGATAGAGGCCTTATATCCAAAATATACAAAGAACTCAAGAAGTTAGACCGCAGGGAAACAAATAACCCTATTAAAAAATGGGGTTCAGAGCTAAACAAAGAATTCACAGCTGAGGAATGCCGAATGGCTGAGAAACACCTAAAGAAATGTTCAACATCTTTAGTCATAAGGGAAATGCAAATCAAAACAACCCTGAGATGTCACCTCACACCAGTGAGAATGGCTAAGATCAAAAACTCAGGGGACAGCAGATGCTGGCGAGGATGTGGAGAAAGAGGAACACTCCTCCATTGTTGGTGGGGTTGCAAACTGGTAGGACCATTCTGGAAATCAGTCTGGAGGATCCTCAGAAAATTGGACATTGAACTGCCTGAGGATCCAGCTATACCTCTCTTGGGCATATACCCAAAAGATGCCTCAACATATAAAAGAGACACGTGCTCCACTATGTTCATCGCAGCCTTATTTATAATAGCCAGAAAATGGAAAGAACCCAGATGCCCTTCAACAGAGGAATGGATACAGAAAATGTGGTACATCTACACAATGGAATACTACTCAGCTATCAAAAACAACGAGTTTATGAAATTCGTAGGCAAATGGTTGGAACTGGAAAATATCATCCTGAGTGAACTAACCCAATCACAGAAAGACATACATGGTATGCACTCATTGATAAGTGGCTATTAGCCCAAATGCTTGAATTACCCTAGATCCCTAGAACAAACGAAACTCAAGACGGATGATCAAAATGTGAATGCTTCACTCCTTCTTTAAATGAGGAAAAAGAATACCCTTGGCAGGGAAGGGAGAGGCAAAGATTAAAACAGAGACTGAAGGAACACCCATTCAGAGCCTGTCCCACATTTGGCCCATACATATACAGCCACCCAATTGGACTAGATGGATGAAGCAAAGAAGTGCAGACCGACAGGAGCCGGATGTAGATCGCTCCTGAGAGACACAGCCAGAATACAGCAAATACAGAGGCGAATGCCAGCAGCAAACCACTGAACCGAGAATAGGTCCCCTATTGAAGGAATCAGAGAAAGAACTGGAAGAGCTTGAAGGGGCTCGAGACCCCAAAAGTACAACAATGCCAAGCAACCAGAGCTTCCAGGGACTAAGCTACTACCTAAAGACTATACATGGACTGACCCTGGACTCTGACCCCATAGGTAGCAATGAATATCCTAGTAAGAGCACCAGTGGAAGGGGAAGCCCTGGGTCCTGCTAAGACTGAACCCCCAGTGAACTAGTCTATGGGGGGAGGGCAGCAATGGTGGGAGGGTTGGGAGGGGAACACCCATAAGGAAGGGGAGGGGGGAGGGGGATGTTTGCCCGGAAACCGGGAAAGGGAATAAAAGAAATAAAAAAAAAAAAAAATAACTACCTGGTATAGAGTTCTTGATGATCTTCCTTGGATATTTTTCCCCATAAGGTGAATTAAAATGCCCCTACCTGATGAATGATCACACAAACAGATTGTTTTGTAATTCACAGCATGCTTTGAAACCATAGTCCATCTGTCTACTTCTCTAATATGATTCTCACTTATGCATTTGTTCACATCTTTTGTTGTGTAATTTCTTTCTGGTGATGTCAGTAACTGTCAGTTTGCCTCAGATGTCCACCAATAGAAGACCAAAGATGATTACTTCTAAGGGTAGCTTAGTGAATTTGTGGTGGAGAGTTCTTCTAAGAGCATGGGTTGGAGGTTACAGCTTATGGGTAAATCAGAGGCAGTAACTGTGGGAACGAGCTCTTACTCAGCCTGTGTGCTCAGGAAAGACTCAATTCTTAGAGAGCAATGGGCAAGTTGAAGCTGCTCCATTGACCAAAACTTCTCTCCTTTACAGTAAATTAGTTACTGAGATATGATGACATTGGCATGTGACCTTAGGAATCTTTTAATCCTGCCAGTTCATGAGCATGAAAGGTCTTTCTATCTTCTGAGATCTTCTTCAATTTCTTTCTTCAGAGACTTGAAGTTCTTGCCACACAGATTTTTTTACTTGCTTGCTTAGAGTCACACCGGGATATTTTATATTATTTTGGACTATTGTGAAGGGTGTCATTTCCCTAATTTCTTTCTCAGCCTGTTTATCCTTTGAGTAGAGGAAGGCTACTGATTTGTTTGGGTGAATATTATACCCAGTCATTTTCCTGAAGTTGTTTATCAGGCTAAGTAGTTCACTTAAGTAAACTATCATATCATGTGCAAATAGTGATATTTTGACTTCTTCTTTCCAAATTTTTATGCCTTTAACCCCCTTTTGTTGTCTGATTTCTCTGGGTAGGACTTTGAGTACTATATTGAATAAGTAGGGAGAGAGTAGGCATCCTTGTCTAGTCCCCGATCTTGGTGGGAATGCTTCAAGTTTCTCTCCATTTAGTTTAATGTTTGCTATATATTGCTTTTACTATGTTTAGTTATGGGTCTTGAATCTGTGATCTTTCCAGGACTTTTATCATGAAGTGGTGTTGAATTTTTTATATGATTTCTCAGCATCTAAAGAAATGATCATGTGGGTTCTTTTTTTGTTTGTTTGTTTATATAGAGGATTACATTGATGGATTTCCATATATTGAATCATCTCTGCATCCCTGGGACAAAGGCTAATAGGTCATGATGGATGATCATTTTGATGTGTTCTTGGATTGGGTTTGCCAAAATTTTATTGAGTATTTTTGAGTTGATTTTCATAAGGGAAATTGGTCTGAATTTCTCATTCTTTTGGGTCTTGTGTGGTTTAGCTATAATCAGAACTGTGGCTTCATAGAAGGAATTGGGTAGTGCTCTGTGTTTTTATGTTTTTTGGAATAGTTTGGACTGTGTTGGTATGAGGTCTTCTATGAAGGTCTGATAGAATTCTGAAGTAAACCCAACTGTCCCTCAGCTCTTTTGGTTGGGAGACTTTTAATAACTGCTTCTATTTCTTTAGGAGTAATGGGGTTGTTTAGATATTATCTGATCCTGATATAACTTTGGTACCTTGTACTTGTCTAGAAAATTGTCCATTTCTTTCCAGATTTTCCAGTTTTGTTGAATATAGGCTTTTGTAGTAGTTTCTGATGGCTTTTTTGAATTTTCTCAGAAATGTAAAGAAATGTTCAAAGTCCTTAGTCATCAAGGAAATGCAAATCAAAATGATCCTGAGATTCTACTTTGTACCAATCAGAAAGGCTAAGATCAAAAACTCAGGTGACAGCACATGTTGGTGAAGATATGGAGAGAGAGGAACACTCCTTCATTGTTGGTGTGATTGCAAACTGGTACAACCACTCTGCAATTGAATCTGGAGGTTCCTCTGAAAACTGGAAATAGATCTATCTGAAGACCCAGCTATACCACACTTGAGTATATCCTGGAGCAGACGCTTCAACCTACCACAGGAGAATATGTCCCACTATGTTCATATTCATAGTGGCCTTATTTTTGATAGCCAGAAGCTAGAAATAACCCAGATATCCCAAAACAGAAGAACGGATACAGAAAATATGGTTCATTTACACAATGGAGAGCTACTCATATTAAAAATAATGATATCATGAAATTCCAGGCAAATGTATGGAACTAGAAAATATCATCCTGAGTGAGGCAACTAAGAACCAAATAGACATACACAGTATATACTCACTAATAAGTGGAAAATAGCCAAAAAAGGTACAGTATACCTAGGATACAATCCAAAGTATTCAAGAAGCTTAACAAACCAATGGGCCCAAGTGAAGATGTCTCAATCACATTTGGGAGGGAGAAGAAAGCAATCACAGGATGGGGGAGGGAGAGAGGGACCTGGGTTTGAAGGGGGACAGGGAAGGGAAATGGGGAGTATGATCAGGTATTGGGGCAGAGGTGACACAGATCTGAAGCCCTGGAGGCCAGCAGAAAGAATGGAAACAGGCAACCTTTGGAGGTAGGAGGTAAGGTAACCTTCTACAATGTCCCAGAGACCTGGAGGTGAGAGAAGCTCAAGAACTAGAGGGAAGGACTTTAGATCAAATGCTCGACAGTGGGAAGAGGGAATTGTAGTTTGCCTCCAATAAAAAGGCCAAACATCAGGTAGAAGGATGGGGTTGCCATCCCACAGTCAAAAACTCTGACCCAGAATTGTCCCTGTCTGAAAGAACTTGCAGGAACAAAAATGGGGAAAAAGCTGAATGAAAGAAGTGACTAGTGACTGACCCAAGTTGGAATTCAGCTCAAGGGAAGGTTCCAAGGCCTGACAGTATTATGGATGCTGTGGTGTCCTTCCAGACAGGAGCATTGGCTGCCCTATGAGAGACCTAACAAGCAGCTGACAGAGTCAGATGCAGAGCTACTTACCCCCAACCAATGGACAGAAGCCGGGGAACCCTGTAGTTGAATTAGGAAAGACTAGATAAAGCTGAGGAGGGCTACTCCAGAGGAAGACCAGCAGTCTCAATTAATCTGGTTTCCTGAGACCTCTCTGTAACTGAACCACCAACCAGGCAGCTTACATTAGCTAATACGAGGCCCCTGACACGGAGACAGCAGACAACTACCTGTTTTGGCCTCAGTGAGAGAAGAAGCACCTTGAGAGACTTGTGGCCTCAGGCAGTTGGGAGGTCTGGTGGGGTGGGTATGGGGACTTTCTATTGAAGATGGAGGAAAGAGATACAGGACGAGGAACTGTTGGAGGGTGGTCCAGGAGGATACAATGACTAGATTTAAAAAAGACTAAGTAATAATAATAATGATAATAATAATAATAACAGGAAGCTCAAGAAGAAGGATGACCAAAATGTGGGTGCTCCCACTCCTTCTTAAAAGAGGGAACAAAAATATCCATAGGAGGGGATATGGATGCAAAGTTTAGAGGAGAGACTGAGGAACGGTCATTTAGAGCCTGCTCCACATGTGGCCCATACATATACAGTCACCAAAACTAGATAATATTGATGAAACTAAAATGTGCACACTGAAAGGGACCAGATATAGGTCTCTCCTAAGAGACACGTCCAGAGCATGTCAAATACAGAAGTGAATGCCAGCAGCAAACCACTGAACTGAGAACAGGACCCCCTTTGGGGGAATTAAAGGAAGGATTGAAAGAGCTGATGGGGCTTGCAACCCCATAAGAATAACAATGTCAATCAACCAGAGCTTCCAGGAACTAAACCACTACTGAACGACTATACATGGACTGGCCCAAGGCTCCAACTGCATATGTAGCAGAGAATAGACTTGTTGGGGCACCAGTGGAAGGGGAAGCCCTTGTTCCTCCCAAAGTTGGGCCCCCAGTACAGAGGAATGTCGGGGGCAGAGGACAGTAAGAGTGGTCCATGCAGGGGAACACTTGTATGGAGGAGGGAGAAGGAATGGGGGCTTATAGACTGGAAACCAGGACATGGAATAACATTTGAAATGTAAGTAAAGAAATATATCTAATAAAAAAATAAAATTTCAAAAAAAGAAACTAATAATAAATCGTGACACAATAACTCAACATTTATGCACATTCACATTCTCACCTGCACACGTTCTTACTCAGATATTAAAGTCCTTTTCTTACTAAGTTTCAACTCCTAAGACTACCAAGTACAAAGGATAAAATAACTTAGAGGTACAAATCAGAGATGGAATGGAAGAATGCCATCCAAACAGTTGCTCGAAGGAATGGAGCTATCCTGTGTCAATCAACTATACTTAGTGTATTAACAGCCCACAAAATCATAACTACACACTGCAGAAATAAGTGACACTGACTTTGATAAAGATCACACACAGCTTATTAAAGAATTCTGGGGTCACCAAAAATTTCAATCTGTGAAGTATGAGTGAATCATTACGTAAATATTGTTAGGTACTCTACAATGAATCAAAACTACCACTCATATATATTTATTTCCTGGTTTAAAATGGTTTTTAATATAATACATAAAAACTTTGAACTACTGATATAATAATATTGGAGGTGAAAAATAAAACCAAGATTCATATTACTCATTTTTAATACTTAAACAATGGTTAAAAACAAATGTTACCGTTAACCAAGGAAGATATCTGGACTTCTTTTTCATGCAGAAATCTATTTCATTTTTTGCTTTTCATTTTACTGTATTATTTCAAGTATATTTCTTTTATGACTTTTCTTATTGTATTGGTGTTATAAATATGTATTTTTGTCTCTACTAATTTTAGAATAGATGCTGGTAAAATAGATTTTCTTTCAATTTTATTTTTGTTGTAATTTTGCACAGTTCTTTGCAAATGTAAATACTGATAGTCTTGCCTATGGAAAATAATTTGATTTTCCATAATGTTGTTTTTCTTTTGGATTGACATCATGTATACCTATAATTTAATTTGAAATAATAATAAGTCTATTACATGAAATACCTCAAACTTAATCTCCCTGAATCCTATAATCTACCTGAATAAATGATGAGGTCTTACTATGAATAGTAAAAATCAATCACTGGAGAGTATCTTGTCAGGATTATATTTTTCCTTTCTGACAGATGGTTCTCACTGTTACTGGGGTATTAAGTGTTCGTGGTGGGTCTAGTTTTTTTAGGGCTTGAACACTGAGCCTCATGAATATTACCACTTGGCTTACTGCAGTTTGGCTTATTCGTTGGTATTCCCTTTGTTCAGTTGACATTTGGACAGCCGTTCATACTGCTGAAACATTATGTGTTAGCTTCTGACTTTGCTGTGCAACACAATTAGATTTACTCTTCTCAATTCAATGGTTTGCTGCTAGCATTTGTCTCTGTTTTTGTCATGCTCTGGCAGAGTCTCTCAGGGGACAGCTATATCAGGCTTCTGTCAGCATGTACTTCTTGGCATCAGCTATAATGCCTGGGTATTGTATGTATATGGGATGAATCCCCAGGTGGGGCAGACTCTGAATTCCTTCAGTCTCTGCACCAAACTTTGTCTTCATATCTCCTCCTATTAATATTTTTGTTCCCCCTTTTAAGAAAGACTGTAGCCTCTGCACTTTGGTCGTCCTTCTTCTTGAGCTTCATGTGGTCTGTGGATTGTATCTTGGGTAATTCAAGGTTTCGGGCTAATATCCACTTATCAGTGAGTGCATAGTGTGTGTGTGTGTGTGTGTGTGTGTGTGTGTGTGTGTGTGTGTGTGTGTATTTTTGTTTTGTTTTGTTTTGTGATTAGGTTCCCTCATTCAGGGTGATATTTTCTAGTTGTATCCATTTTCCTACAACAAGATATGAAGTGTATCAAGAATATCAAAGGCAAAGGGTTACTACCGAACTGACTCAGTGTTTTTTATTAAAATTAATTTTAACAGGAAGTTCATATATACTTAAGACTAGGAGAATTTCAGGAGCATTTCAAGTATTTGTCTGAATGAGATTTATCTTAGAGAGGGTGTACCCTTGTGGTTGTTTAGTTATGCTTGGCTCAGGGAGTAGCACTATGAGGAGGTATAGCTTTGTCTGGAATTGTAGAGAGACTTTGAGAGACCCTCCTCACAGATGCCTGGCAAGCAATCTTCTGTTTGTCTTCAGAACGAGATGTAGAACTCTCAGTTACTCCAGCGCCATTCCTGCCTGAACACTGCCATATATCCTTCCTTGTTGATAACAGACTGAACCTCAGAACCTGTGAGTCAACCCCAGTTAAATGTTGTCCCTTATAAAAGATGTCTTGGCTGTGGACTCTGTTCCCAGCAGTAAAACCCTATGATAACCCTATTTTGTTCCTAATATGAGACATTTGTATCTTTTCTCTTTTTGTCTCCAAAAGTAATAAACATCATAAATGTTTTTTTCCAAATAATGTGCTTTCTATACTCTGCTTGGCTGCTCATTTTTTGCCTGCTTGATGTGTGAACAGGTGCTCAAGTCTTCCATCAGCTGGGGTATAGCTACTCTTTTTCTGTATATTGTTGAGATGACCTTCCTCCTTTTATTCTTTTTGGTTGGTATTATGCATGTTAAGGAATCTTAGAACCTCTTGAATAATCAACATTTGTGTTACTATATAATTCTCCCTGACATTATCAATATATTTTGTTCTTTGTTTCCTGCTAGTTTGCATGGTTTCTGTGAATTCTTTATGAATCATATCATTCTTTTGAGATAAGAATTATGCTGCCCATACACATTTTTTCCTGGAATCCTTATTTCTTTGTGGACAGTCTCATATGTTTTCTGGTTTATTAATATAAAATTATGCTTAGGTAAGTGTCATCTATATTGTCTGTTTGGTGTTCTATCCTGAATCCCCTATATGTGTGATTGAATGTCAGGGATTAAATTGGGAAAATCTTAGCAGTTGTTAGTTTTCAGGTTTCTTCTTGCTCTTTCTTATTGCTCCATAAGTGCATTCATGTCTACATCTATTGAAATTTTCCCGGCATTCTAGAATGTTCTGTTTTTCCCACAGTTGATTCTCTGTAAATTTAATTTATAAAGTTTCAACTATATATCTTTGAATCTAGATATTATACCCTCCTTTGGGTGTGGTCTTCTGAGGACCCAGTAAGATTCATTCCTAGGTAACATGGGAAAGCTATTGTTCATTAAAATTGGCAATTGACTTCCATTAAGTTACATAGGAGTTGGTCAATTCTCTGTCTATGGATAGTAGGACTATATAAGAAATACTTTAAGCATTTTAAGAGTTGATATTTTTCCTTGAATAAAAGCCTGAGGTACTTATTGAGGACATTCACATATTGGTATATGTGGGGTTATTCTAGGATGCTGTCCAAAAGACCTAGTGGGACTTTCAATGAAGCTCAACATGGGGGGGATACAGTGAGACTTCATCTAATGAAAATATTTGAACATTTGGGACTCAACTTAGTGGTGGCCCCACAGGAGTTTCTCACTCCCAAACTAATCAATCAGAGCTTCTAGCTATTCAATGAAATAATTATTTTTTAAAAAGTTTTAAATTTTTCTTGGCAGTTCTTTGTTATAGCATGTTCTATTCATAGTAAGCTGTGAGGTGGTTTGGGATATATTTTCTCAGATTTACCAGTTTCTTCTAATTTTGCAGTGGCATTTTACTTTATAAGTATAATTTTCTGACAGGTATAAGAAAAATTATTGAATATTAGATTGTTCAGTCTTTTTATTTTCTGTGCAAAGGATATCGGGAACAGCTTTCAAGTTATTTCCATGTCAGAACTGAATCCACAATTCTCCTTCATCGCCTTTCTATTATGCAAATAGATGTGCTTCATGACAACATATTAAAATCCATGTCTCTTCTGATGAGTTTAAATTTCTAAAAACCATTTTCTGTTTTGCTGTAGTCATTTGTTTTATTGTGCTTGATAGGCAAAGATGCACAGCATCAGAATGTCTGATGAGTTGTTGGTTCTGGTCTCAGAGACTCCTGATAGAATAGGCACTTTCAAAGATCATTGCCACTTGTTAGCATGGCTGATCAAACTTTATGTTTGAGGGAAAAGTCAGAGACAGATTCTTAGGTATTGTTTCCAATGAAAAATCTCTCTTTCGACTTCTTTCTTTGCTTAAACACATTGGTAAAATGCTTTTCTGAGAAATCCTCATTTTACTTTTTTATGTAGTGTTTAATGTTATCTATTGAACTTTTTAAAGTGACTTCATGTTGGTCAGAGTTAAGGATTGGCAGAGAAAATATAAGTGGTGCATCCATCCTGTCAGTCTTAAGTCTTGAAAACACATGAAGGAATTCTTGATAGATTCTGCTTTACTTTAGATAAGTCACCGGTGAGATCACAGTTTATTCATTTATGATACTTATAAATTATCAGTTCCTTTCAGATTCTTGTACATCGTCAAGGCTACCTGAATCATTGCTCCCTGTGGAGCACAAACTATTTCCTTTTTAGAGTTGTTTCTCTTGGGTAGAAGAGTCATAATGATGTTTGTCTGTATTTATAAATTTATAAATATATAAATTGATATGTTCAGGGTTAGGCCTGAGAAGTATGAGCTTCAGGTTTGAGGTAGTTATCTCAAACAGTTATATTTTTAAAATTATTTTACCAGAGTCTTGAAATAAGCCTGCAGCTGCCACCACACACTAGAGACTATTAATAGGGCTCAGTGATATTGTGGACTCCAAGGATCTCCAGCCGTGATCATCTTCCCTTACATCCTCCTCCCATTCCATAGAATCCATAGAGTTACTTTTTTTCTTTAATTAACTTGAGTATTTCTTATATACATTTCGAGTGTTATTCCCTTTCCCGGTTTCCGGGCAAACATCCCCCTCCCCCCTCCCCCCTCCCCCCTCCCCTTCCTTATGGGTGTTCCCCTCCCAACCCTCCCCCCATTGCTGCCCTCCCCCCAACAGTCTAGTTCACTGGGGGTTCACTCTTAGCAGGACCCAGGGCTTCCCCTTCCACTGGTGCTCTTACTAGGATATTCATTGCTACCTATGAGGTCAGAGTCCAAGGTCAGTCCATGTATAGTCTTTAGGTAGTGGCTTAGTCCCTGGAAGCTCTGGTTGCTTGACATTGTTGTACATATGGGGTCTCGAGCCCCTTCAAGCTCTTCCAGTTCTTTCTCTGATTCCTTCAACGGGGGTCCTATTCTCAGTTCAGTGGTTTGCTGCTGGCATTCGCCTCTGTATTTGCTGTATTCTGGCTGTGTCTCTCAGGAGCGATCTACATCCGGCTCCTATCGGTCTGCACTTCTTTGCTTCATCCATCTTGTCCAATTGGGTGGCTGTATATGTATGGGCCACATGTGGGGCAGGCTCTGAATGGGTGTTCCTTCAGTCTCTGTTTTAATCTTTGCCTTTATGGGTGTTCCCCTCCCCATCCTCCCCCCATTGCCGCCCTCCCCCCAACAATCATTATTTCTCAACAATGCCTTGAAGTCCTCTTAATTTTGTAAGGAAAAAGATGCAATTATTACATTTAAAGAATAGATATTTTTATTTAGTTTGTTTTTCCTTTAATAAAATTTAAATATTACCTGGGCAGTAGTGGCACAGGCCTTCAATTTCAATATTTGGGAGCCAGATGCAGGGAGGCGTCTGAGTTTGAAGTCAGCATGGTCTGCAGAGTTAGCTTCACGACAGCCAGGACTACACAGAGAAATTCTGTTTTGAGGATGATTACAACAAAATGAAAATCGACTATAAATTATGTAGAGATTCTTTAGAAGGTTTTAAGAGTTTATAATTTTTTGATGATAGTTTATAATTTTGGATGCACTATTTATATTTTTTCAGTTTTCCCATGAATTAAAAATCAAAAATTGCGTTGGGGATTTAGCTCAGTGGTAGAGCGCTTGCCTAGGAAGCACAAGGCCCTGGGTTCGGTCCCCAGCTCCAAAAAAAAAAAAAAAAAAAAAAAAAAAAAGAACCAAAAAAAAAAATCAAAAATTGCATCCTTTATGTCATTTATTTGAATTATTTCTTATCTTGCTTTTATAGTCTTTAATGAATCTTTGTCAAGACAGTAAAAGAAAGAAAAGAAAAAAGGAGAAGAGAGAGAAAGGAAGAAAGAGAGAAAGAAAGAAAGAAAGAAAGAAAGAAAGAAAGAAAGAAAAAGAGAGAGAAAGAAAAGCATTTTCACCTATATGACAACACTTCTTACTACCAAAGCCTGTACCAATTCCATTTAGTCTCTGTAAGGTCTATAATTCAAACCCCTTATATACTTCAAATCTACTACTATTAACTGTACTAGCAAGGTGGGCATTGCATCTAAGACTAATTCTTGCTATTTAGCAAATATAAGCCAAACTATCCAGTACCTGACTACCAAAGTAACGTGTGCACATTCTTTACCTTCCGTTACTACAGTATGATCACTGAAATTGTTTCTCTCTTTCTCTCAGAGGCACAACTGATTGAAATTTCTGTAGTTCCTGATCCTCTAATTAATAGATTATTGTATTTATAATGATCAGCAATTCTACCTGCTGGTATTCTTCTGTTTGCCAGCATTTTGAGTCACCTCTCCTTTTCCTCCACTTCTGAAGCAGCTTCTAAGAAAGGTTTACAAACTTGAATGTACTCCCATGTCCCATTTTCAACATTCATTGTTTATGACACTGATCCATGAAGATGTCTTTCATTTCTTTGAACAGACTCGATGTTTAAACCATTCCACCACGAACAAACAGTATACGACAGTATCCAGTAAGTGTTGAGTGTTCCATTTATTTTTTACTTCACATTTTAAATTGTGGCTGAGAGATGGGTATGTTTTCATTTTGAGAATTGTGCTGGGTAAGGGGTTTTCTATGGACTCAAGCAAAAATCAATTCTATGAAAAGATTTACAGCATCAGTAAGGATTCGATACTGGGTGTTGACATGGGTCTCTGATTTCTTAAGGAGGAGTCTTGCCACATATCTTATTAAAAGAGATGCTGTGATGGCATAGCCAGCATTCATGCAATAACAGGAGCAGATAGGTTCCAGCTGCTAAGACTATATGATTATCTTGAATATCTACAACAAGATAATATGTTAATAAAATATCATTGATGTTTAAACATGCTTGACTCTACTTCAGCCAAATATAATTTAATTAAGTCTGTGTTAGTTATATAAAATTTCAATATTTATGTATCCATTAACTTTCTTAGTTTAGAAATACTTGTGTAAAAGAAGAAAGACTATTAGCGTTGGAGAGCTGTTGATAACGGTGCAATACTTGGAGCTGGAGAGATGTCTCAGCAGCTAAGAGTGAATGCTGCTGCTCACATAGAGAACCACAGTATGATTCTTACTATCCACAAATGGTCTCTCCCATCTTCTTGTAATTCCAGTTCCAGGGGATCTGACACCTTCTACCCTCCGTGGGTAAGTGCATACACACATCACCCAGAAACACACACAGATAATCACACATGCATATGAGTTAGAAAGAATGGAATATCTAACATCGATATTTGATTAAGAGTCTTCAGTGAAAAACAATGTTGAAAGTAATTAGTCTGCAATCCTCAGTTATAATTTGCGAAGAAGTTTCCTATAAAAGTAGAAGAAAAACAAAGCAATGGTTATAATTATATCTTTGATTCTCCAATTACTATTAATAAAATGGTAATATTAAAACAAAATACTTGACTTCTGAACATAGTGAACCATTCGTGTTTGGTTTTTTTTTTTTCATTTTTTTCAGATTATAATGCAACAGAATTACATTACTCTCTTCAAAACAACCTCCCTCATTATTTTTCAAATTCATGTCCTTTTAATATTAAGTGTTTGTGTGTGTGTGTGTGTGTGTGTGTGTGTGTGTGTGTGTGCACGCATGCAACCTGTACAGTTTGTAGTATATTTTTAGGTCTGATCAGTTGGTATTGTATCTCCAATAGGAGTTCCCTAGCCAAAGATTATATTTCTCACTCTCAGAGTTCTTTAGTTGCTTGCCACTCTTTGTGTAGGTGAAACTCTTGGACTTTCCTCCATGTACTGTGCCATGACTATTGCTGGTATCCATATTCAGTTGCTTTCTAGGCAGCAAGGTTCATGATACTCATGGGTGTAATAATACATGTCTCTAGAAGGCACTATCTTATAGCAAAGTTCATATTCCTCTGACTCCTGCAATCTTCACTCGTTTTATTTTACACGGGTCCCTGGGTCTTAGAAGAGGAGTTATACTATCTATGTATCATTGTTGACTGTGCTTCATAACTCTGCATTTTGATGGGTTATGGTTTACTGGAAAAATATCATAAGGAACTATACTCAATGGTTAATACTATCTACCTAAAAATACCTGCACTAGATAGGACAGGGTAAAAATAACCTATATAGTTTCAGCAAAATTTTCCCATTATTTCTAACAAAATACCATATAAGGGATGAAGACTGTTTTAAAAAATCCAATACTTAATGGAGAAACTCTCTTTTGGGTTATTGGTCAGGGTATTCGAAGGGGCAGCCAAAACATGCTAAAGTATTTTTATTGTTCTTGGTTTGTCCCCAGTAGGTAAGCTTAGACTCTATTGATAAAGCCACCATACACATCGGACACAAAGCGTGGAGGCCACTGAGCTAGAATTGACCTTAAATCATTTATCTTGAATACTAACCCCAAAGCCCCTTGCAAACCTCTAAATAAAGGAAGCAACCAAGAGTTCCACCCAGCTCTGATGCTTAGACTGTGAACCAAAACAACAACTAGCATATTATGATAATTCCAGGGGTATAGTAGTAGAACACATGCCATGGCCTAACCAAAGAGTTCTAAATAAACTAAGACCTGCTCAACAGCAGGAATACCATGTCTGGTACTGTGAGCCCAGCCAACTACCCAGAGCTAGTGAAATCATGGAGAAGAATCTACAATTGTCACTTTACTAAACCAGAATAACCATTAACTATATTCTAAATATTTGGCATTGTACCCATATTTAAGTTTAGTCTTTACCATCATCAAGAAACTTTTCTTCAAAACAAAGAGAACATAATGGAAAGCTATGTGTATTCAAGATGTCATAGTATTTATGTCAAGTGTTTTATGTTAATATGGTTTGCTCTGTACATATTCTGTAAAGCTAAACTCTCTTCCTTATCAGTTCTTTAGAAGGAACTTAATTAGCTGAAAATTAAATCTTAGAATTGAATCCAAATCTTTAAGTTATCACCTTAGAAGTTGATTAATTTATGCTATGAGTTCTTGAATCGTATCACAGGCATTCTACCTATTATTTTAAATGCACATGATTATCTTCCATAAAATGTGGGACTAGAGATAAAAAGATATAATTTATAATGTAGTAAAAATTATATTGGTGTAGGAAAGTAGTAGTAATGTACTTTCTTCTAATATCTCTTATTTAACTAGCCCTGGGATGTTGGGTAGGTTTCTAGTAATGTGCATAATTTTTGTCTTTGTGAGTGAGCATGAAGTTGACTTAGATATCTGTTGGTTACCCCCAACATATGAGATAGGTTAGGTAGTTATCAGTCCTTCTGAAATGAATTTCTATCTACAGGAAATGGAGAGCATTACAGAAAAACCACAACAGTACATAACGCAGTGATTAACAGAGTGCAGGTAGAGCAGACCAAATAAATAACCCTGCATGTAGCATAGCTCCTGGAGATATCCCTGGGGAGGGGTATATCGAATAAAAGGAATAAAAGATTCTAAGACCAGAAGAATAGGAAGTAGAAAGTCTGGTGTATAATTGTCTATTTTAGAAATGTACATGCTAATACAGAAGAGGAAAAAAACCCAAAGGCTCAAAAAACAACAAACAGCTAATAACTGCTTAGAGATGGAGAATTAGCCTATCCCCAGGAATAATTCCCACAATTTGGTATTAAATAAAATGCTGTCAGCCTAGAAAAATATACATATATTTCCAATCATATTATACACATATATATGCATAATACGATTGAAACTATATGTATATATATGAAATTTATGTGACATTTCATATATATACATATATACATACATATATAATCCAAAAAGAGCTAGCAGTCAGCATTCATATAATATTGTTCATATATTTATATACAGATACATAGATACATGTAACAATGATCAAACAAGAAGAGGCTTCCAGTTTGAGAGTGGGTATGGAAGTAGCAGGATAGCAGGAGAGAGGAAAGAGGCGGGCGATGTCATATAATAAGATTTTAATTAAAACTGTACAAATGTAAAGAAAACCATAATTACACACAGCAGAAGAACAACACAAAGCAAAACAGCATTTCTGACAAATGGTGCTGTTCCAACTGGGTATGTACACGTAGAAAAGTGAAAATAGCTACATCTCTCTCTCTCTCTATGTTAATGCAGAAAATTCAACTCCAACAGGATTAGGAGCCTCCACTTCAAGATCTCATATCCAAAATCTGATCTAAGGGAAGGTAAGGAATGTGTTTAAACTCGCTGTGACAATAAAAAACTTTCTGAACATGGACAGTAAGGTCTTATGGACAACTAATAAATGGAACTTAATGAGGTTAAAAAGCTTTTATGAAGCAAAGGCAACATCATTCAATTAAAGCAGCACCCACCTAATGGCAGAGATGTCTTTATCAATAATACACGTGAGAGATTATTATCTAGAATTTACAAAGCACTCAACCACCTGAACATCAATCCAGAAAACAAATAAGCCAATTTAAAATTTTGGTACAAAACTAAACTCCAAAGAGGAAGCACAAATGCTTGGGAAACACAAAACTATCTAAGATCCTTAGTCATTAAAACCACCTTTGAAATGTTATTTATAGACCCTGTGATCATTTATGCCTGCAAGATATATCGCTACAATAGTGGCACAAATATTATGGGAGTAATCATTCAGTTCTTAATTGGATTTATGATCTTTCAGTAAGATGAAGCTCATTGCTGACACGGGCATAGGGACAAAGAATCGGAGAATAAGTAGACCATGGATGCTATGGGAAAACTTATTATTATGTGCCAAAGGAAAACAGGAATAAAATGACTACTGATTGTTAAGTGCATCACTCAAGTCCATATCACAGAAGTTTCTTCTTGCAGAAGACTGTAGTAACACAAAGATCCACAATTGACTAATATGTAGGGGCCGAGAGACTTTGGAATATTCAGACATAAGTAGGATCCCTTTATCAAACAGCTTCCCTCAAGGCTCAGGGTGGCTGGAAGATTTTTAAGATATTGAGGTGGATAATTCCAAGGAAACAATGTCTTCAGACATATTTGCCTGAGCAAATAAAAGTTCACAGAGGGCTTGAAAACATGCATTAAATATGCTTGCTTATTTATTTATTCAATCCTTCATTCACTTTTTATCCAGATTGCTCTCCAAATTCCTGTAGCTCCCTCTCACAGTCCCTCCTTCACCACCACCCCCCTTTTCTTCTTTTCTGAGAGTGGAGGCCTCCATGTTGTTGTAGAAATATTAAAAAATAAAAGTCTACCCACTCTAGATCCGGCACTGCAGTGTCCCAAGATATCTAATTGATATCTTAATCTCAGTCAGCAAAGCGTCTCACCTGCTCTGCTACATTCCATATCACACAGCCAAAGGCCTCTCTCTGAGGCTGACAGCAGTCTCTTGACCTATCTCATTCCCAAGGCTGGTTTCCATGCCAGAAACACACATCCCAACTCTGTGGCATCCCACACACTCTCCCAAATTCAATTCTTCACTAGAAAGAACACACAACCCAATAACCTCTGATCCAATTGATAAGATATAATTGCCCACCTAAACATACAAAGTCCTGTTCACATCCCTTCCTTAAGAACACTCATAACAACCTATAAAGGTACAGCATGGAATCTTAACGTCAGCCTCCTTGTTCTCTCTCAACGTCTACTCGGCAGTCCCTCCTCTCTTCCGTTCCCATCTCTTTCTCGTCCTTCAAACTTTTCTCCCAGCCATCCTTCCTTCTCGACCAATGACAGGCCTCATTCTATGTTGTGCCTGACTCACCTGTGTCATTATCCCATACCTCCACTGGGTATCCAAACCAGCCTTACACATCAAGTTTCTTCAGGGCTAGGTACTTCTATTGAGGCCAGACAAGGCAGTTGAGTTAAGGGAACAGGTTCCACAGACAGACAACTGCTTTAGGGATAGACTGCTCCAGTTGTTCAGGATCCACATGGAGACCAACATGCATATCTGCTACATTGGTGCAGGGGACCTAGGTGTACTCTGTGTGTGTTCTCTGGTTCAGCTTCTGAGAGCTCCAAGAGTATAAGTGAGTTGACTCTGTTTGTCTTCCTATGGGTGAGTTGGGACCCACAATTCTTATTCCAACTCTTCCATAAGAGTCCTCAAACTCTATCCAGTGTTTAGTTGTTTGTCTGTGCATTCATCTGTGTCATCTGGATGAAGTTTTTCAGAAGTCAGCCATGCTAGGGTCCTGTCTGCCAGCTAAGAGAGTATTACTAACAGTGTCAGGGATTATGCTCATAGGATGGGTCTCTAGTTGGGCTGGTTATTGCTTGGCCATTCCCATAGTCTCTGCTCCCTTCCTTATCTCTCTGCATTTTTTGTACACAGGATAATTTTGGGTGGCTTGGTGTCTTTATCACTCCACTGGGGTTCCTACATGACTACAGGAGGGAATCTCTTTGGGTTCCATATCTTCACTATAATGTCTTGGCTAAGGTCATCCCCATTGATTCTTGTGAGCCACCCTTATCTTAGGTTGCTGACATATCCTTGAGATGTCCCCTTGAACTTGAAACAAGCTCAAACCAGACTAAATCCTAACTCTGAGAAGAATTAGATGCAAAGTCCCACCTCTAACCAAGAAATTATATGCAATCAATATCTGCTGGGAAAGGAGTCTCCTTCACTTCATGTACTGAGCTCTTATCAATCATATGCCACAGCACACTTCATCCCCAAAAGTAGATGCCCAAGACAAAAGAAATCCCATGTTTTCCTCTTATTGTTTTATTTTTGTGATTTTTTATTGGATTTTTTTTTCCTTTTCTTTTTTTGGAGCTGGGGACCGAACCTAGGATCTTGCGCTTGCTAGGCAAGCGCTCTACCAGTGAACTAAATCCCCAACCACGGATTTTTTAATTTATATTTCATTTTTTTATTAACTTGAGTATTTCTTATATACATTTCGAGTGTTATTCCCTTTCCCGGTTTCCAGGCAAACATCCCCCTCCTGCCTCCCCTTCCTTATGGGTGTTCCCCTCCCAACCCTCCCCCCATTGCCGCCCTCCCGCCATAGACTAGTTCACTGGGGGTTCAGTCTTAGCAGGACCCAGGGCTTCCCCTTCCACTGGTGCTCTTACTAGGATATTCATTGCTACCTATGGGGTCAGAGTCCAGGGTCAGTCCATGTATAGTCTTTAGGTAGTGGTTTAGTCCCTGGAAGCTCTGGTTGCTTGGCATTGTTGTACTTTTGGGGTCTCGAGCCCCTTCAAGCTCTTCCAGTTCTTTCTCTGATTCCTTCAACAGGGGACCTATTCTCAGTTCAGTGGTTTGCTGCTGGCATTCGCCTCTGTATTTGCTGTATTCTGGCTGTGTCTCTCAGGAGCGATCTACATCCGGCTCCTGTCGGTCTGCACTTCTTTGCTTCATCCATCTTGTCTAATTGGGTGGCTGTATATGTATGGGCCACATGTGGGGCAGGCTCTGAATGGGTGTTCCTTCAGTCTCTGTTTTAATCTTTGCCTTCCCTTCCCTGCCAAGGGTATTCTTTTTCCTCATTTAAAGAAGGAGTGAAGCATTCACATTTTGATCATCCGTCTTGAGTTTCGTTTGTTCTAGGGATCTAGGGTAATTCAAGCATTTGGGCTAATAGCCACTTATCAATGAGTGCATACCATGTATGTCTTTCTGTGATTGGGTTAGCTCACTCAGGATGATATTTTCCAGTTCCAACCATTTGCCTACGAATTTCATAAACTCGTTGTTTTTGATAGCTGAGTAATATTCCATTGTGTAGATGTACCACATTTTCTGTATCCATTCCTCTGTTGAAGGGCATCTGGGTTCTTTCCAGCTTCTGGCTATTATAAATAAGGCTGCGATGAACATAGTAGAGCACGTGTCTCTTTTATATGTTGAGGCATTTTTGGGTATATGCCCAAGAGAGGTATAGCTGGATCCTCAGGCAGTTCAATGTCCAATTTTCTGAGGAACTTCCAGACTGATTTCCAGAATGGTTTTACCAGTCTGCAATCCCACCAACAATGGAGTGTTCCTCTTTCTCCACATCCTCGCCAGCATCTGCTGTCACCTGAGTTTTTGATCTTAGCCATTCTCACTGGTGTGAGGTGAAATCTCAGGGTTGTTTTGATTTGCATTTCCCTTATGACTAAAGATGTTGAACATTTCTTTAGGTGTTTCTCAGCCATTCGGCATCCCTCAGCTGTGAATTCTTTGTTTAGCTCTGAACCCCATTTTTAATAGGGTTATTTGTTTCCCTGCGGTCTAACTTCTTGAGTTCTTTGTATATTTTGGATATAAGGCCTCTATCTGTTGTAGGATTGGTAAAGATCTTTTCCCAATCTGTTGGTTGCCGTTTTGTCCTAACCACAGTGTCCTTTGCCTTACAGAAGCTTTGCAGTTTTATGAGATCCCATTTGTCGATTCTTGATCTTAGAGCATAAGCCATTGGTGTTTTGTTCAGGAAATTTTTTCCAGTGCCTATGTGTTCCAGATGCTTCCCTAGTTTTTCTTCTATTAGTTTGAGTGTGTCTGGTTTGATGTGGAGGTCCTTGATCCACTTGGACTTAAGCTTTGTACAGGGTGATAAGCATGGATCGATCTGCATTCTTCTACATGTTGCCCTCCAGTTGAACCAGCACCATTTGCTGAAAATGCTATCTTTTTTCCATTGGATGGTTTTGGCTCCTTTGTCAAAAATCAAGTGACCATAGTTGTGTGGGTTCATTTCTGGGTCTTCAATTCTATTCCATTGGTCTATCTGTCTGTCTCTGTACCAATACCATGCAGTTTTTATCACTATTGCTCTGTAATACTGCTTGAGTTCAGGGATAGTGATTCCCCCTGAATTCCTTTTATTGTTGAGGATAGCTTTAGCTATCCTGGGTTTTTTGTTATTCCAGATGAATTTGCAAATTGTTCTGTCTAACTCTTTGAAGAATTGGATTGGTATTTTGATGGGGATTGCATTGAATCTGTAGATTGCTTTTGGTAAAATGGCCATTTTTACTATATTAATCCTGCCAATCCATGAGCATGGGAGATCTTTCCATCTTCTGAGGTCTTCTTCAATTTCTTTCCTCAGTGTCTTGAAGTTCTTATTGTACAGATCTTTTACTTGCTTGGTTAAAGTCACACCGAGGTACTTTATATTATTTGGGTCTATTATGAAGGGTGTCGTTTCCCTAATTTCTTTCTCGGCTTGTTTCTCTTTAGTATAGAGGAAGGCAACTGATTTATTTGAGTTAATTTTATACCCAGCCACTTTGCTGAAGTTGTTTATCAGCTTTAGTAGTTCTCTGGTGGAACTTTTGGGATCACTTAAATATACTATCATGTCATCTGCAAATAGTGATATTTTGACCTCTTCTTTTCCGATCTGTATCCCCTTGATCCCCTTTTGTTGTCTGATTGCTCTGGCTAGAACTTCAAGAACTATATTGAATAAGTAGGGAGAGAGTGGGCAGCCTTGTCTAGTCCCTGATTTTAGTGGGATTGCTTCAAGTTTCTCTCCATTTAGTTTAACGTTAGCAACTGGTTTGCTATATATGGCTTTTACTATGTTTAGGTATGGGCCTTGAATCCCTATTCTTTCCAGGACTTTTATCATGAAGGGGTGTTGAATTTTGTCAAATGCTTTCTCAGCATCTAATGAAATGATCATGTGGTTTTGTTCTTTCAGTTTGTTTATATAATGGATCACGTTGATGGTTTACCATATATTAAACCATCCCTGCATGCCTGGGATGAAGCCTACTTGATCATGGTGGATGATTGTTTTGATGTACTCTTGAATTCGGTTTGCCAGAATTTTATTGAGTATGTTTGCGTCGATATTCATAAGGGAAATTGGTCTGAAGTTCTCTTTCTTTGTTGTGTCTTTGTGTGGTCTAGGTATAAGAGTAATTGTGGCTTCGTAGAAGGAATTTGGTAGTGCTCCATCTGTTTCAATTTTGTGGAATAGTTTAGATAATATTGGTATGAGATCTTCTATGAAGGTTTGATAGAATTCTGCACTAAACCCGTCTGGACCTGGGCTCTTTGTGGTTGGGAGACCTTTAATGACTGCTTCTATTTCCTTAGGAGTTATGGGGTTGTTTAACTGGTTTATCTGTTCCTGATTTAACTTCGATACCTGGTATCTGTCTAGGAAATTGTCCATTTCCTGAAGATTTTCAAATTTTGTTGAATATAGGTTTTTATAGTAAGATCTGATGATTTTTTGAATTTCCTCTGAATCTGTAGTTATGTCTCCCTTTTCATTTCTGATTTTGTTAATTTGGACGCACTCTCTGTGTCCTCTCGTTAGTCTGGCTAAGGGTTTATCTATCTTGTTGATTTTCTCAAAGAACCAACTTTTGGTTCTGTTGATTCTTTCTATAGTCCTTTTTGTTTCTACTTGGTTGATTTCAGCTCTGAGTTTGATTATTTCCTGCCTTCTACTCCTCCTGGGTGTATTTGCTTCTTTTTGTTCTAGAGCTTTTAGGTGTGTTGTCAAGCTGCTGACATATGCTCTTTCCTGTTTCTTTCTGCAGGCACTCAGCTCTATGAGTTTTCCTCTTAGCACAGCTTTCATTGTGTCCCATAAGTTTGGGTATGTTGTATCTTCATTTTCATTAAATTCTAAAAAGTTTTTAATTTCTTTCTTCATTTCTTCCTTGACCAGGTTATCATTGAGTAGAGCATTGTTCAATTTCCACGTATATGTAGGCATTCTTCCCTTATTGTTATTGAAGACCAGTTTTAGGCCGTGGTGGTCCGATAGCACGCATGGGATTATTTCTATCTTTCTGTACCTGTTGAGGCCCGTTTTTTGACCAATTATATGGTCAATTTTGGAGAAAGTACCATGAGGAGCTGAGAAGAAGGTATATCCTTTTGCTTTAGGATAGAATGTTCTATAAATATCCGTTAAGTCCATTTGGCTCATGACTTCTCTTAGTCTGTCGACATCACTGTTTAATTTCTGTTTCCATGATCTGTCCATTGATGAGAGTGGTGTGTTGAAATCTCCCACTATTATTGTGTGAGGTGCAATGTGTGTTTTGAGCTTTTACGTATGTAGGTGCCCTTGTATTTGGGGCATAGATATTTAGGATTGAGAGTTCATCTTGGTGGATTTTTCCTTTGATGAATATGAAGTGTCCTTCCTTATCTTTTTTGATGACTTTTAGTTGGAAATTGATTTTATTTGATATTAGAATGGCTACTCCAGCTTGCTTCTTCTGACCATTTGTTTGGAAAGTTGTTTTCCCGCCTTTCACTCTGAGGTAGTGTCTGTCTTTGTCTCTGAGGTGTGTTTCCTGTAGGCAGCAGAATGCAGGGTCCTCGTTGCATATCCAGTTTGTTAATCTATGTCTTTTTATTGGGGAGTTGAGGCCATTGATATTGAGAGATATTAAGGAATAGTGATTATTGCTTCCCTTTATATTCATATTTGGATGTGAGGTTATGTTTGTGTGCTTTCATTCTCTTTGTTTTGTTGCCAAGACGATTAGTTTCTTGCTTCTTCTAGGGTATAGCTTGCCTCCTTATGTTGGGCCTTACCATTTATTATCCTTTGTAGTGCTGGATTTGTAGAAAGATATTGTGTAAATTTGGTTTTGTCATGGAATATCTTGGTTTCTCCATCAATGTTAATTGAGAGTTTGCTGGATACAGTAACCTAGGCTGGCATTTGTGTTCTCTTCGGGTCTGTATGACATCAGTCCAGGATCTTCTGGCCTTCATAGTTTCTGGCGAGAAGTCTGGTGTGATTCTGATAGGTCTCCCTTTATATGTTACTTGACCTTTTTCCCTTACTGCTTTTAATATTCTTTCTTTATTTTGTGCGTTTGGTTTTGACAATTATGTGACGGGAGGTGTTTCTTTTCTGGTCCAATCTATTTGGAGTTCTGTAGGCTTCTTGTATGTCTATGGGTATCTCTTTTTTTAGGTTAGGGAAGTTTTCTTCTATGATTTTGTTGAAGATATTTACTGGTCCTTTGAGCTGGGAGTCTTCACTCTCTTCTATACCTATTATCCTTAGGTTTGATCTTCTCATTGAGTCCTGGATTTCCTGTATGTTTTGGACCAGTAGCTTTTTCTGCTTTACATTATCTTTGACAGTTGAGTCAATGATTTCTATGGAATCTTCTGCTCCTGAGATTCTCTCTTCCATCTCTTGTATTCTGTTGGTGAAGCTTGTATCTACAGCTCCTTGTCTCTTCTTTTGGTTTTCTATATCCAGGGTTGTTTCCATGTGTTCTTTCTTGATTGCTTCTATTTCCATTTTTAATTCCTTCAACTGTTTGATTGTGTTTTCCTGGAACTCTTTCAGGGATTTTTGTGTCTCCTCTCTATGGGCTTCTACTTGTTTATTTATGTTTTCCTGGAATTCTTTCAGGGATTTTTGTGTCTCCTCTCTATGGGCTTCTACTTGTTTATTTATGTTTTCCTGGATTTCTTTCAGGGATTTTTGCGATTCTTTCAGGCATTTTTGAGATTCCTCTCTGTAGGCTTCTACTTGTTCCCTAAGGGAGTTCTTCATGTCTTTCTTGAAGTCCTCCAGCATCATGATCAAATATGATTTTGAAAATAGATCTTGCTTTTCTGGTGTGTTTGGATATTCCATGTTTGTTTTGATGGGAGAATTGGGCTCCGATGGTGCCATGTAGTCTTGGTTTCTGTTGCTTGGGTTCCTGCGCTTGCCTCTCGCCATCAGATTATCTCTAGTGTTACTTTGTTCTGCTATTTCTGACAGTGGCTAGACTGTCCTATAAGCCTGTGTGTCAGGAGTGCTGTAGACCTGTTTTCCTCTCTTTCAGTCAGTTATGGGGACAGAGTGTTCTGCTTTCGGGCGTGTAGTTTTTCCTCTCTACAGGTCTTCAGCTGTTCCTGTGGGCCTGTGTCTTGAGTTCACCAGGCAGCTTTCTTGCAGCAGAAAATTTGGTCTTACCTGTGGTCCTGAGGCTCAAGTTCGCTCGTGGGGTGCTGCCCACGGGCTCTCTGCAGCGGCAGCAACCAGGAAGACCTGTGCCGCCCCTTCCGGGAGCTTCAGTGCACCAGGGTTCCAGATGGTCTTTGGCTTTTTCCTCTGGCGTCCGAGATGTGTGTGCAGGGAGCAGTCTCTTCTGGTTTCCCAGGCTTGTCTGACTCTCTGAAGGTTTAGCTCTCCCTCCCACGGGATTTGGGTGCAGAGAACTGTTTATCCGGTCTGTTTCTTTCAGGTTCCAGCAGTGTCTCAGGCAGGGGTCCTGCCGCTCCTGGGCCCTCCCCCACGGGAGCCCAGAGGCCTTATACAGTTTCCTCTTGGGCCAGGGATGTGGGCAGGGGTGAGCAGAGTTGGTGGTCTCTTCAGCTCTGCAGCCTCAGGAGTTCCCACCTGACCAGGAGGTTGGGTTTCTCTCTCACCGGGTCTGGGAGCAGAGAGCTGCTGAGGGCAGGGATCTGCGGGTCAATTTACATTTCAAATGTTATTCCCTTTCCCAGTTTCCCAGACATAAGCCCAGCCTATCCCCCTCCCTTTCTTCTGTAAGGGTGTTCCCCTCTCCATCCATCCCCTTCTTCTCCCCCGACATTCCCCGCCACTGGGGTTCCAACCTTGGAAGGACCAAGGGCTTCTCTTTCCATTGGTGTCCAACAAGGTCTCCTCTGCTACATATGCAGCTGGAGCCATGGGTCTGTCCATGTATAGTCTTTGGGTAGTGGTTTTGTCCCTGAGAGCTCTGGGTGGTTGGCATTGTTCTACTTATGGGGTTGCAAACCCCTTCAGCTCTTTCAATTCTTTCTCTAATTCCTCCAATGGAGACCCCATTCTCAGTTCAATGTTTTGCTGCTAGCATTTGCCTCTGTATTCTGACATGCTCTGGCTGTGTCTCTCAGGAGACATCTATATCCAGTTCCTGTCAGCGTGCCCTTCTGTGAGACTTGCAACTCCATGGAAGGTGCGAGTCGGGAGAAGGAACACAGGCCATGAAAGTGTAAACATCCTAAGTTGCAATGTGCAAACAGACAATAAAAGCAATTTAATCTAAGACACATGGACAACGATGTGGTAATACATTTTAATGTATCTGAAGCAGCTACATGGTATTAATGATGAATATTACCGTAATGTGGTAAATCCTTTCATCTGAAAGTGTTCTGTTTATTTGATGGGTACAGACTAGATCCTCAGAGCTAGTGCCAAATATGCGAGCACACAATACCCAACATCAGACAAATGAGATGTGTAGCAGTGTATTGTTCTATTACAGCCTGGAAAACGAGCATACTGCATGCAGGGACACTTAATGTTTTCACTCAGAAACAGTAAAGGGAAATGAATTTTAAGCGACCGTTAGTTAGAACAGTTTTACTTGAATAAGTGTCTGCCATGAAGAGAGCTCAGGCTCACTGACAGGGATAAGCAGGCATTGTGTTGGTCCCTATAATAAGACAGAACTTTTTAATTCACAGGACCTTCTGAGGGGAACAGAGTGAAGGGAGACAGTGTTACTTTCATCATCTTAAGCTTTCTTGAATTTCCCGACTATCAAGATAGCACTTACTATTGAATTTCAATTTCAAAAACAATACCATGTCTTCAAATAATTTTTGAGTGAATATACAAACAAATCCTGTATGATTTCCCTCTGTTTGATGAGCACAGCAGTGGTAAAGTACCTGAACTCCAACTAATATATGTGGAATTCTAGGTTTTGTCATTGTTGCTTATCTGTTCCTTTCATCATGTAAGTAATATTTATTTATGTGGTAAAGGAATATTGAATATTATCAAATATCACATAGTTTATAATAGTAGGAAGTACACATTCTATTATATACCTAATAGACATGTATAATGTTGCAATATAAAGACTGGTTTATTTGAATTTTGCTTTCAGTAAAATTAGTCAATGCTTGGTTATTTTTTAAATATTTTCCTAGTAAATATATTTTATAATTATGGATATTTAATCATCTTTCCTTACATTACCTTTAGTTTGCTAATTTAATTATAGAAGGTGATATTTTTGCAAGATATACTCAAAATGTCTTATTACATTTCTTTTTGATCTAACAGTTTAGAATTATTTCTCCTAAGTCATAAAAATATACAGTGGGGACATTTGACATCCCCATGTTACATGTTTTGTTTATGATACACTTCAGAAGTCATTTGAGTCATGGGCAGTATTTCCTAGAGTTGCATGCAAAAATCCACATTTCCACTATGTTTATGTGAGAATAATTTCATCTCGATATACTAAATATTGAACTACACTCTATCAGATACACATCATTGTGATCAAAGGAAAGGAGATACCTTCTATGTAAATTACAGCAACAGTTTATATTCAGATGTAGAGGACTAAATTTATAAATTAATTTCCTCAAATAAAACATAGCATTTCAAATTAATGACCTGTGCAACATAGAGCTTTTAACCTATATTACATGATTCAAAAAAATAATGATGACTGTAGTTCAAATTTACATAGACAAATAAATTACTTCGATAGAGCACATGTCATACTGCAGGGTGAATATGTCATAACACACTGTGGTGGTTTGATTAGGAATGGCCCCCATAGACTCATGTGTGCAAATGCTTGGCCCATGTGGCCTTGTTGAGGGAAGTGTGTCACTGGAGATGGGTATTGATATCTCCTTCATATGCTCAAGCTAAGCCTAGTGTGTTAGTCTCCTGCTGCCTGTGGATAAATATGTATAACTCTGTTACCTCTCCAGCACCATTTCTGCCTGAATTCTGCCATGCTTCTTGCAATGATGATAACAGGCTAAACCCCTGAATTACAAGCCAGCCTCAACTAAATGTTTTCCTTTATGAGTTGCAGGAGCCATGGTGTTTCTTCACAGCAATAGAAACCCAAGCTAAGATACATCTGTGGCTACATCACTGCTGCCTGTGCTGACAGGAGTTACGTTAGTGACCTGAAGGGTTTCATTCATCACAGAACCACAGCTTAATAAATTCAGGTATGGAAATTAAGAACTTCACTCTAACACTAAATGTATGTTGTTTGAGTCATCTCATGAAAGTGAATTAACAAACTTAAGATGACTTAAGCAACCCAAATTTATATTAGACTGATAGAACTAACTGTCCCAGGTTTCACATAAAGGAGTCCTGAGATCTAGGCAGGTGAGTAGAGTGATGACAAGTGCTTTTTGCTCTTCTGCATGACTGACTGCTAGTAGAGATTGGAACCACAAATACTAGGGTTTTTCATATTTACAGAGAGGCGGAGAAGATTTTCATGCTGTCCTACAAAACATCTGGCTAAAGTCCTACTCCTTCCAAACCAGTTCAGCCTATGCAGGCACTGCTGACTAGAAGTTAGGTGAATTTAAGGACTCTCCTTCCTTAAGCTTCTTGATTAAGGAAATGTCATTGTCTTAGCAGACTTAGCACATCAAGGAACCTATGGGAGGCTGAGGAGTGGTTCAGATGAAATTATTAAATACTACTCTCAATATCTACACTTTTGTGCAATGACAAAAATGAACATTCTAAGAGGTGTGCTATAAGTTCTGGTACAACTATAAATAGAGAGAGATGGTTCAGCAGTTAAGAACACTGGGTTTTCTTTCAGAGGACCCATAATTGAATGCCTTTACCTATATGGCAGCTCACAACTATGTTTAACTCCAGTTCTAAAGGATCTGTTCTCTTTGGGCATCACAGGCCCTAGCAATGTGAGTGCACATGAATGCAAGAAGTCAAAAAACATATAACATAAAATATAAACATATATATTTTATTAAAATATGATTTTAATGGCTAGCATTATTAAATTTCATCTTTCTGCTGTTTGAAAAATGAAGTACTTTATGTGGAAAAATTTTTGCAAGCACTGTTTTATTAAATAACATTACAATTAAAATAATGCAAACTAATTTAAGGCAGTATGGAAATACAGGCACCAGTAACATTCAAATAATGTCAGAGTTCATTTAGACTTTTGTAATTTAATTATGAGTATACGGTAAAAGGTATTTATTATTTCCCCTTGTATTAGAAATAAATATTAAAACCAATATATATGAACATACAGTTTATCTTTTCTCAAGCCATGTTTTCTTTAGTTGGAACAATCGTAAATATGATAAGGTCACATTTTTCTTGAGAGTCTCCTTAGTCATTTTATAATAGATTTGCTGTCGTGTATTTTACAGTTTCTTTTACTCTTCAGTGATCGTCCTCTCACTGCAATTATCACTCACACTGTAAGTCTTTCCCATGTCCTTGACTGTACGTTATTTTAGAACTTTATTTTTGTAGCAATATAAAATATATCTCTCTAGATTTAGTTTCAGTGTGTTGCTCTGAATACTCTGTATTTAAATGAATCCATCTGTCTTTCCCTTATTTTAACTAGAGTTTGTAATGGAATCCAGATCTTTGGAGATGTTATGTAAACTTTCTACCACTTTCCTATAACCCCCAGGCTCTTCCTGGTTCTGAGATACAAAAACTTGATGATTTCAGGTGTCACACTTTGATATGAAGTGAGGTATCTTTCAAAGGCATATATCATTTACTATGGTTTGAGAACAAAAATGTCAGCCAACCTCATGAATCAAATAGCTACAACAGAATCTAATTGTTTGGGGGTGAATATGGAAGAATATGTTGGGCAGTGTACAATTGGGAGAGAATATGGTAATACTCTACAAATCTCTAATAATTTACATGAAATGGAGTATCAGTAGTTCATGTCAGTAGTTTGGTTGTATATTCTGGCAGTTTTTAATCTATATTCAAATCAAATAGAAAAAATTTTTCATTACCAGGACATATTTTATTCATCTAAATTCTCAAAACATATTTTATAATTTCTCAGAAATTAAGCTTTTAAAATGACACATGGAAAAATTGCTTTTTAGTACATCCAGAAATAGGCCCAATGAGTAAGAAATTGTTTTTATTTTATTAAAATATGAACTATAATTTTACTTTTATTTTTAATAAAATGCATGTGGGTATATGGCTTTGGAAAGTAATACAAGGCATTGCTTAGAGACTGGATACATATTCCACACCAGCATTTTGTAACATGAGATGCAATATTCAACACTCCAGGCTTTTGAATAAAGCACTATAGTGTTATTCTCCTGTTTTCTTCAGTATCAAAATAGGCTGACAAAATAAATAACATACTTTGTTAAATTCCAAGAGAAAATTCAATATCTATTGTCATTTTGAATGGCAAGACATTTATCTTACAAGTTCACATGGTAAAATGAAAATGGAAAACAAGCCTGGTGACTAAATATGGATTTGTCAAATGTAAGAAAGATACCTCAAAATTATAAAGAAAAATAATTGCAATTATCTGTGTTCAATATGAAATTAATCTATCCAAATTGCTTTTTTTGTTTCCCTAGCCGCCTGTCCTTCTATCTGAATGAAGCAGGTATTTATAATTACATGCCGTGGTGTTCAGGGTCCTCCTTCCTCCCTGATAGGGAGCTTTAATGAATTTCATTATTCCTTTTTAATTTACATAGTCTCGCAGAATAAAGATTCCCAAATCATTAACTAATTTGATACGTCTGAAATACCAATTCAATTGTCTGGTCTCCTGATATTTTCAGATATCTTGTTCAAATACCTCTTAACTTAGTTTCTTAATTAGATACCCTGTGATGGATGGGCGCTTAAACCATAGTCTCACAGGGAGAGTGAGGCAGCCTAATTTTTGTGATAATTTTGGACACTTTACATTAAAAGTCATTTAAAACAATCTAGAGTTCATTAGAATAGACTCAGGGTCCATGAATAAGTGTCAACGTTATACAGATCTGATATAACATGATAAGAGCTAACAATACTGCTTCAATGAATAAGAAACTTTGATAAATTAAGGTTTAAAATACATGATACTTATTATATTAAGTGTTTGTATAAATATATCAGATTTAAAAATAAAGAATTTTAATAAAAGTATTATCAAAATTAGTTAGAATTGCAAAAGGTCCATGTTTCTAACCTAACCACTTTAAAGGTACTCTTAAAAGTATGTGATTTAAAAGTACATTTTAAACCTTTCCTCAAGTTTTCATTTTTTCCTTTCAATAAGCTGAATATAAGGTAGTATATCCACATTAAAAACCAAATGTTTGGGGCTGGAAACATGGCTCAGGGGTTAAGAGGAGTGGCTACTCTTTCAGAGGACCTGTAATTTCCAGTACCCATACTGCAGCTCGGATTTGTCTGTAACTCCTGTTCAAGGAGATCCAACAGCTTCATACAGACATACATGCAGGCAAAAGACCAATGTATTTAAATTAAAGCTAAATTATTTAAAAAGTTTAAAAGTTAAATTTATTGTTAAATTTGATTGTACATTATAACAATGTTATAAGCCATAACACTTTATGTAAAATATTGAAAATCCATTCTATTATATTTCTAATTTTTAATTGAATCTTTTAGATTTGTTTTTATTTTATTTTGTCTTTTTTTTTTCAGAGCTGAGGACTGAATCCAGGGCCTTCCCTCTCTAACACTGAGCAAAATCCCCAACCCCTCATTTTTATTTTAAATGTTTTAAATTTATTAATTACTTTGTTCTACCTGGGAAAAAGAAAAAAGGTACTCTGTACATTGTGTTGCCGTTCCCAAACTAATTAATAAAATGACTTGAATATTATAATATTAATAACCATAGAGGAACAATGTAAATATTAATTCTGCCACATTGTATCAATTTTTATGTCTTATGAAATACATTATAATAACTATGAACTACATGAAATAGTCACTGAAGTGCATTTTCACCAGCAACATATCCACTTAAATGTTTATATTTCCATTCTAATAAGGTGTTGCAGAGTTTAGTGAAATTGTAGAGTTATAGTGAAAAAGTAATGCATTTGTTTGTTGAAAACCAGAATAATTAAGAACAAGGATTCAACTAACACCTTTATACTTACTTAATATAATAATAAATGGTTACAGTATGGTCCTTTTCACATTTAACTCCAGTGTGGATGAATATTTGTGTTAGGTGGGAAACAACACAGCTGATTGATTAAGGCTTCTTAGCTCAAAGCCTGTGGGGTTAGTAGTTTCCAGACACAACCTGCAGGAAGCTATTGGCAAGATAGTATGGTAGACTAAAGCTGCTCCTAAATAGAAGCCAGAAAGAGAAGCAGGAAGAAGAAGGGTCCAAATACCTCCACCCCCTTCAAGGAAATTAATCTACTGCTGTGAAGTGGTTTCACAAGCTCACAACTAAAGGTTCCAACACTTGTCAGTTTTCTGGAGGCCAGCAGCCAAGGATCTAGATGTGAAATGCCAGAGAACACTTAAAACTCATACAACCATTAAGTGGACACATCACTGTTCTTAAAGATATAAAAAGGCTGATCACTTTTACAAATAGTGCATGTGAAATTTTCTTCAGAGATAAATTAACAAGTAGGACATGCTTTTCTACAAACGACTACAAATTCAAGAAGGGCTTTCAGAAATACTGTCCTGTCTACTCTTAAATAAATTATGCTTCTCTATGTGCTGCTAATTTAATAGAGAATAATAGCCATTAGCTTTGAAATTAACAAACATCACAGCTGGAGAGAAGTAAGATACTCAGATATGCTGCTGCACATCGCTGTGACTACATAAGTAACTTGATGTAATGCACAATATACACATAAAGCATTGAGTCAGAAATGTCATATATGGGCATTTATATGTGTACTCTTTAATGTTTTATATATAATTTAAAATGAAAAACAATTTAACGCAACTTGTAGGGGTATATCTATATCTATCTATCTATCTATATCTATATATGTATCCATGTATTAGTACATATGTGCATATGTGCATATGTGAGAACACATATTTAAGCACATATGCATGTGTGGAGGTCAGAGCCATATCTCAGGTGTCTTCCTTTATTACTTTCTATCTAATTTATAGGGCAGAATTTCTTGTTGGACCTAGACTTAATCAATTTTGCTACTCTGGTTCACCAGTTAGCACCCAAGGACCACTTTTCTCATATTCTAGAATCATATGCATGTGCTCCATCACCTTAATATGAGTACTAGGGACATACTGTAGTACCTAATGCTTGAATGGTGAGCACGTTACCAACTGAGCAATATCAGCAAGCCCTTCCCAAACAAAAATGTTTCTTAAATACAAGTGCGCTAACTTAATTGTGTACTGTAAAGAAAATATTGTTAAGAAAATTTACTTGTAGAAATTTATTACTAAAATTACAAAAATTAAATATTAGTGATTGTGTTTGGAATTATAAATTGATTCAAGAAAGGAAGGAAGGTAAGTACAGTACCATTGTTAATGATAAAAATGTATGAGAGTATGCACTCAGAAAGTTTATGAATATTTTCATCATCAGATTTCCATTGCTGTGATAAAGGTCATGGCCACAAGCAACTTCGGGAGGAAAGTGTGGTTTTGACTTGCCTATACCAAGTCACAGTCCAATGCTGAAAGGCTAGGCACCAACTTAATGAAAGAAGCTTAAGTAGAAGCTACCGAGGGATGCTACTTACTGGTCAGCTCCTTATGCATGACTAAGCTTGCTTTCTTACACCCAGGACAATCTTCCCCATGACGGCAGATCCTACACCAGACTGGGTTCTTACACAACAAAGATTTATCAAGAAAAAGCCCCAGAGACAAGCATGCAGGCCAGTTTGATGGGGGTAATTATTCAATTGATATGCCATCTTTCCAGAAAGGTCAATTTTTGTGTGTTGATAAAAACCAAGCAGCACACTAAGAATAAGAAGATGCACTTTTATGAAGTGCATGCTGTAATCAAAGTATGTAATGAAAGTTTAGGTTATTGCATTCTAAAGAGGTTGTACACTACATGAAATTCTCCAGTGAGAAATTCCCTAGATTTACAGTGCAATAAGATACTACTTTTAATCTGAAAGTAGGAGGGAGGTCGTTTAAAATGGATGAGTGTGCACCAGGAGTCAGCTATTGAATTCTGGCTAATTCGGTTCTCTGTTACTAAGTCTACATCAGGTGAAGCTAACGGCAGAATAAACACCCCCTGTTTACCTCCTTCCATTAGACTCTAAAATTAACCATTCTTAACTGCCTTGGAGACCTGACTACTGAACAGAGCTGATGTCTTTGCACTTGGCTGGTTCCTATTCTTCTTACAAACTGACTTCACTATTGTCAACTTTGCAATGAATATTCACAGTGACTGTCATTCCAGATAGTCTAGTACTGGGCTTTTCACAGTACAGTAAAATGCGTAGCAATTAATTTCTAATTTTTTGACTGAAATTTACAAAATATACTCAAAACATAGTAAATTACTTGGAGGACAATCCATTGTGCTGATTATCCTGGAAAATTTCCCAGATGCAAATATTTTCACAGGGGATAGGTCTAAATCAAATGAATAAACTTTCCATTGGCAGTGGTAAACAATTTTTTTCAGGAATATTGGCATAGATTTTAACTTATAGAATAAAACCCAAACTGTCCTCACAGAACACAACTGCTAATGAATTGATCTAATTCTGAATTGTGCAACCTTATCTACTTGCCTATGTAATCCTCTAAGAGAGTCATAGCACATAGCTTTGAAAATAATGTATCTTTTTCCTTGTTCTTAAGTATGACAGTAACACTTATGTCTTGTAATTTACTGCCCCATTTAGAATGCATTGCATCATACATGGGAAGGTTTGTGGAAAGAAATAGAAGGGAGAAATGAAGCGATTATATTGTAATCTGAAAAGATGATATCATCTTAAAATATGAACATTTATATTATGGAATGTGATAATTATATGAAAAATATGAACATTATATTTATTATAAAGCTTAAAATTTATATTATGGAAGAAGTTTAAACGCACAGTGTCCAAATCAAGATGCAATTACTTTAATGTATTCAATTATTTTCAATCTGTTGCACTTTTGTGGATCTCCTTTTCTACTATTTAAATTCATGACAAATTGTCACTGTTTCCAAAAGTCTATAAAATAGATAGTGTTTGATAAAGTTTCACTTACAGTAACTTTGCCTGTCTTCCACTACTTTTAAACTCAAGTGGCATTTTCCTATTAAATATTAGTTGGATCATACCATATCATGTTAAATAACCAACTGATTTCTCTTTTCCTTTCTATTTCATCTCCTTACCCCCTTGGCTGCCTTATGTTCATTCTGTGGGAAGTGCCTTCTCTGCCCTGCTCCTCCTTGTGGGTGCTACTATGTTAAAATCTCTACTCATGCTTACTGTCTCTTTAAAATAGTCTACATTTTATTGTGTCACATGCTTACATACTTCAATCATTACATTATATAATGCTAATGCCTAGTGAGGTTTGTGCGTCCATTCTATTATGATACTACCCTGATTTTGTCTATCATCCTATCTCTCTATGTTGACGTTATTTGGTTAGGATTTGCCACAATTTAACATAATATAATTCTCCCTGCTTATCTTGTTCTCTTCCTATTTTAGGTTGTCAAATGTAGGCTCCAGATAAAAACGTTCATTTGTGGTCTAATGCTAGACTCCCCATGCCAGCAGATATGTCTGCTATGCAGGGTGCTCTGATACACATTTCTAGAAGATTCAGTGGCTAACACTGCACATAGGGCACAGATTTAGGTACTGAGATTTGTGCATTTTCTGACATAGTCACACACTTTCTGCTTTCTACTCTCTGTTCTCTGCTCTGATTTCAGAAAGACTCTCTTCTTTGGAGGGGACAGGGCTTACAGGCAGACCTCACTCGGGCTTGTCCAGTGGAAATCAATGACAGGAAATGGAAGAGCAGGACAGAAGTCTTCACTTTTGAACGTTCTGTTCTGGAGTGCTCTGACCCGCCTTTGTTTCTTAGGCTACAGTTCCTCTCATTCTTCAACTCCTCTTCTTCTGAAATTCTCTCCTCGCATTCTCTTTCAAGTCTTGCACTGATGCTGTCTACTGCAATTGCTCATCATTTCCTATATATTGTTATATATATAGCTGATCCCTCTGCTAAGAATTTCTTTGTCCCAATTTCTCTTCATCTGTTTAAATTTCCGAGAACCCCTTTTTGAGACTGTTATCATTTCTTTGCCTTGATCCTGTTTAAGAAAATTCTTTAGACGGTCGAATCAATGGTAACATGTGTAATTGTAAACGAGGCATTGCATCCCCAAACAGGCTACATAAGTCAATAGCTTACTCTAAAACCTGAGGGAAAATGCTTAACTCCTCAGACGTCTATTAACCAAATGAAATCATTGGCTAAACACAAGAACTTCTCATTCATCCATGAACAACAAAATAATTCCCAAATAAATATTAACGAGCAAGATTCGGTAGAAGTTAGCTGCCTTAACTTTGCTAAGTGACACACAAAACCCATTATATCTGAGGAAACGATTCATTCATCACTTCCGTCTTATGGTGGCATGGCATAGCTTTGCCATATCTTTGCCATACTTTTGCCATTTCTTAAATCCTAAGGAATTCAATAGGAAGAGGAATTTGAAGACTTACAAATTGGCTTCTGGAGTCTTAGGAGAAATTTGGGCTGGCAAAATTCTGATGGGCATACTGATCAGATAGACAACCCTCAAAGGAACCCATTGTAAGCTTTGAGAATAATGTACCATACTAGCATAAGGCAAGTGGGGAAACTCAGAGAACTGTTATGTATCTAGAGACATTAGAAGCAGCTCATCTATATCCTTAGGAAGACTTAGCTTATCTCACCTAATGTTGTATATGTACAAGATTTCAAACAAGTTTACGAGGGAGTGTTTGATGCCTGAGAGCGTCTTCTGTCCTTCAGAAAGAGTGGAGTTTAGATCCCACCACTCATACTCAGTGGCTCACAGCTGCTCATCATCATAGTCTAAGGCACCTGACTTCCTCTTACAGTGTCTGCAGGCACCCACAATTGTATGCACAAACACATGAACACACACAGCATATGTCTATGATTTTAAGCACTTATTTATTTTTGAACATGGTCTCTCTTTGTAGATAGTATCAAACTCAGACTCCTTGGGCTCACCTTTGTGCTGGGATGACAAATATGCATCATTCTGCTTGGTTAAGTCCATGGTATTTTTAAAATTACTGTGCATTGAAGTTTACCAATGTGCAATGAAAATCTCTTTTACTAAATGAATACTAAATCAATACAAATTAATAAATGTTTCCGTTTAGATTTTATGTTAACATAGATGAGAGAAGTGGCAGTGATCTCATCAGTGTCCTTGGGCAAGTCTGCTGGGTTTCCAAACATCAGGGTAGGATAAGATGTGTCCTGTTTTCTTATGTCATGTGACCCCAGACTTGGCAAGACAAAGCCCCAGTTTTGGTGGAGATTCCAACCATTATTGAGACTTCATGTCTTAGCTTATGGATAGGAAACACGGAAGGGGAATAACCTTTGAAATGTAAGTAAAGGAATATATAATAAAAAAAAATTAAAGAAAGAAAGAAGCCAAAACAAAACAAAATCCATCTGGCATTGGAGTATACAATGTCTAGGGCCCTATCCTGCAGGACAGACCTGCTTAGACCAAAGTAACAAGTGTTTTTGTCAGTCAGGGAAGAAGCCCAATAATGAGAAATTAACTAGGACCAGACTCCTCATTATATAATAATCAATTAACACATTGTAGATCGCACATGTGACTATTATCAAACTCTGAACTGTCCATAATGCAGTTATTCATAAAAGTACTGAATGCAATAAGCACAAAATTTTGCAATTTTGCCTGACTTTCAGCCTACAGACTAATTCCAAACATCTCATTCAAGCAACAACCAGAACACAATATTTTTGAGGGAAAAAACATTTCGGACGAAAGAGGCCACTGGAATAATAGCTAAACACCAAATACGAGAGAGGAATGAAAAGAAAAAGATCTACAACTGTGCAGTTGGATTTTCTAAATCTACCTAAGTGCTTCATTGCAAAAACATGAATGAAAATTTCAAAAATTTATACACAGGGTAGTTTAAACAACAAGAGAAGATTATTATTTTTGTAGCATATGTGAAATTAGTTTCTTAAAGTTTATTTATATGAGAGCCATTATCTTCTACTTCATGATATGTATAGTAAATGTTACATTCCCTTGTAAATTGATGGTTGTAGAATGGTCATTATAATACAGACACATATTAGAATTATTGTTTCATTAATGTTGTAGTTTTAAAATAAATCTTTTTTAAAAGGCAGCATAAATTTCACATGAACTAAAATGTATCATTGACTGATTAATACTGTCATTGTGTTTAGCCTATAATTATAAATTTTTTCTGAATAACCTGGAGTATAGCTAGATTAGGAGGGAGCTTGCCTAGTATGAATGAAACTTTTGTTTAATTTCCAGCAAAAATTTAACACAGAGAAGAGTAGGCCTTCATGAGACAGCAAACAAACAAAATGAAATAAGAAACAATAAGACAATGAAGAAAACCCTCATATAGAGGCTGGCCGCATTTCAAAACAGTGTTGTGATGCATTATTACACTTAAGCCATTTTATTAATACAGTGACAAATTTTAATATTTGTGCATTTTATTATAGAGAGGATGTTTTGTTATCATGCTAGCCTAATAGCTGACATTTCTTTCAGCAACGTCACTTTTACAAGAAGAAAGCATACAAATCATTTAACATACATGATATTAGTTAAAACAGTTTTAGGTGACATAAAATCACATATTTGTTGTTGGAGATTCTCTAGTTGAGAATATTGTGCTGTGTCCAATCCCAGCTAACATCATGCAAGAGAGGAATTTCACAAAATGAAAACCCAAAGAAACACTACGTTTGCATATTTTATGCTTAGTTTTAGTGATGTGTGTACAATTGTGAGTACTTGGATTGACAGACAAAGTTCCATCTAGTGAGAATTTTCCTGGGGACGTTGATGTCTTCTTTGCTCAGATATTTCAGTCAGTTCCGAGTCTTTAGAGTTATGAATGAATATGGGAAGGGATCCTTCAGAGCGAGACTTCACAGCGTGTTTTTGAAAAAGAGGGGGGCAGGGTGGTGCATGTCCCAGACTTTATAATCTGCCTAAGAGATTGTACTTGGGGAACTGTTTGTAATCATGTGTTTCTGCTGTTTTCTGAATATCAACATAACACATTTTATGCGCGGCATGTCTTGAAACCCATCATTATCAAATCAATTTTCTTAAAAGTTACGTCTTTTCTATTCCCAATAAAATTTACTTAACTTTTGGTAAAACAATAAAAGCTTGCATCGAATTTCATACAAGGTAATGTAAGAGAAGAAATAGTGGTTGAAAAGAACACCAATAACTACTTTCCCTAGAACTCCAGATGGAAGTCATTCAAGTGCAGACTGAAGTTGCTCTTAGAGTTTTCTAATTGGAAGTGGCAAAAGCTCCTGATTAGAAGCTGAACGAATAAGCAGAAGCCAATCTAAATTAGACTGGCATGGAGAGTGTTATAAAGACCATGGAATTAGAAGGCAGAATAAAGGCTAAACAAAGGCTAAACAAAGGCTTCAACATTGTCAGAAGACACAGAAATAGTCTCTCTGTGGGACATTGGTAGCAATAGCTAGCCTTGTACTAATGGAATAACAATGCATAAAAGTGATTAAAAAAAAGAACAAAATGTGCAACTTGCTGGAAGACATGTGCTCCGTATGTAAAGCACAAGAAAACCTGCCCTTAACTGCATGCTTCAAAAGGTAGTATTTCCCTGGGAGAAAGGGGGAAGAAAGCAAGAGATACAAAGAGCATTTTCTTTAAACAGATGAAACAACCTAGTAAGAAAAAGGACTTCTTTTGCTATTTCCAAATGGAACACTATAGAAAGTAGAAAATAGAACGTTTTTACAATTTATATTCTAATATAGCTATGTGCACTTTCCCATTTTAAAAGAAGATAATTTTTGCATAAAGCAGTGAGATATCAAAGATAAAAGAGAGTAAGATTGAGCCTTTATTTAAACATGAGGGACCAAATGAAAGGTGGCTAAAATAATATGAATTAATTCACTCTCGGTTCAGACTTCTGACTTTGTGTGAACACGATGTCAAGAGTGACCTTGTTCACTTATGTTCCATGGGGAAAGTAACCAGGCTACACAGGTAAAAGAGTGACTTGAAAACTGTAGCTTGTCTTCTAGCAGATTTGAATGACCGGGATAGGAGCACTGGGGTGCTCTTGTCATTTGATTCTGAATATGAGCACATGGAAATAGGACATTGGAAATGTACCAAATATGGAAATATTTTCTCTCTGTCTTTTATATGGTTCTGTCTCAAAATTAAGCATTAGTCTAAAGAGTACATTTAGAAGAGAAACTTGTAGCTCATTGTGACTTCACTCTGTGGCCCAGTTACAGATAGAAGAGGTTGTAGTCCTTTGTAATTTACTGCCTTTCAAACAAATTAAGTATATGCTGTTTTGCAACCTTGTATAATATAGCGAATCTTGCCTGTAGAATCAAGTAACAGTGGGTCTGTCTGTAAAATAGTCAACTAGGATTAAGTGAACTGAAAAGACTCTTTCCTAGCAAGGGCAGAACAAGCCAAAGGTTGCTCAAATACAATGAAATCTGAAACAAAAGCCTCTATTACTTACCTATCTCTTTCCCTTACTGGTGACAATTTCAACCCTGTCGCCCCATTTGGTGCGGCTACTGTTGCCTCCAACTTTGTTGAATGAAATCTCCTTTCACAGCTATCCAACATGGATTAAAGACCTGAACTTCTCCAGAAATCCTGTAATCCTTAGTGCCAGACTGAGACTGCTGAATAAATGGAGACTTCCTTAGTGAAAACAGGACATTCTGCTCTGACCCATTGATTAAAACAGAGCATAGGGCTTTCTCTTGCCTAAGGGTTTTTTCAACTCGGCTTGCAAATAACCTGGTGAGGCTGCCAATCACCTCACAGGAAATGATTTACCTAAAGATATGCTAAAACAGAGGGAAGAATTGTTATACATGCTTTACCCTAGGGTAAGTACTCCTGGCTTATGACTATTCTCTGGAGTCGATCTCCCTTGACCTTAGAGGTGGTCACTTACTTCCATTGCTTAAAATCCATTTCATTGGATTTTAAATCAACAAGGCATGATATCCTGATTTTACATTTCCCTTCTCTCAGAAGTTGTAAAAACTTACAGCTTGCCAACCCTGTTTTCTCTTCTCTTTCTCTTCTCTCTCTTTCCTCTCTCTTCTCTCTCTCCCTCTCTCTCTCCCTCTCTCTCTCATTTTGTTTTTTTTCTCTCAAAGTCTAATAAAATGGTACTAAAGCCAACGCCAAGTACATTTTTTTAATTTTAAGGAGACAACGAATTCTCAAGAAGACCAGGATTTCCCTGCTAATAATCATACAGTCTTGTTGTATAGTAACAGTCTTGGGCAGTTAGACTTATCACAGGCTCACAATATATACAGCTAAAGTTGTTATCCATATTGTCTAATATAACCACAAACAACATATTTAGAATAACGTAGCTCAAAGTGCATTCCTAATGATTATCTCATAAAATAATATACAGTTTTCTTGATTGTTGTGGATAGAGTCACTGATTCAATTTAACAAGTTTTTCCACAGCTATTCTTTAATATCTTAAATGTATAAAAAGATCACACAGAGATATAGATATTATAATGATTTTTGGGGCATTTTGGAAGGGGAAGTATATATTTTTACTAACAGTCATTAAAGTCATAACATGTAGAAAATAGTTTTTTACCCTAATGCTATCAGAAAAAGCTTTCTGGTTAGAATAATTTTTCCTGTTTGTAGGGGTCTGAGCATATGCTTACAATCCCAGCTCTATTTGTGTGAATGATTTCCTAAATGTTTACGACTCAGACTTGGTGAATTTATCTATCTTGACATTATATCTGAATGCAATTTAGAGTATGGCACTGGCTGTGGTAGGACATGTGTAAACTACAGAAGCTGAGAATTGGAAGCAGGGCATCAGGAGCTCAAACCCTGACTACATGTTGAACTCATTTCGAGACGATGTCTCAAAGAACAACAACAATGATGCAGATAAAATGATAGAGTTGGGATTGAAGGACTTTAGTGCTCTTGCTAAATATTAAGTCATTGCATTTTCTGTGCATAAGAGATGACAGGAACCAAATAGACAACAGGACAATAAACCTTAGAGTATTCTCAAAATAGGAATGACTTGAGTTTCAGTGTAGAATTTGTATTTGATTGGTTATTCTACCTTCAATAAAAATGGTGGAATGTGACAGAAAAATGAAAGTTGTTTGCATAATATTATTTACTCTGCAGTAAAAGTGTTTTGTTGTCAAGCATTACAAATTCAGATTGCATGGCTTCCCAGACAGAATCTCTGCTTTTCTTTCTGATCAAACACTTAAAAGAAAGCTGCATTTGAACCTCTGCATTTCCTCCCAGCAGCTAAGGAACTCACAGTAACAAACAAAGCAGTCACCTTGGAATGCACCTTTACCAGCAAATAGGGTCCTGTTTATTTGTAGAAGTTGTTGAAATGTAATATTTTTATATCTAGGTATTAAACCAGTTGTGATTCTCTGAAAATATCCAGAAAAGAAGTTCATAAAGATCGTTTTTGAAGAATAAAAAATAGCCGCTTTAAACCCTTTTAATTTATGCCCGAAGCAGCAAAGGTAAGAGTTCATAACATAATTAACTTAAAATATGCCCTCAGACATATCTGACTCACCATGCTTTAATGAGTCTACATAAGTAGATGATCTTTGCAAAAAATAACACAGAATGCTGATTGCAGGGACTTTGACTCCCACCTGAGCAGGGTACTTGTTGGGTACATCCTTGGAAGAAAGTTTAATGTCACTGAGCTGAACTAGGAACAAATGCTGATTTAATTTCCTTGATTTGCCAATGAGTGAGAAAGTACATCAATGAGATTTTAATGTGTAAATAGGGGCATATATTGTTTTTACACACAAAATGAAAGTATAATATATTCTGTGCATATTTTTACAGAAAAAGACACTCAGAATCCCAAATCTACATTTAAGAAGCTAGAAGATGAAGTGATTGGGTTGTTCATATGTTGACATAGACTCGATGTACCAGATTTGATGCTTTGTGTAAGTGCCGTGGTTTGGTATTGTTGGCATAGCTTTTGGCTTTAAAAGGCAGTGCTGTAGATCAACCCACCAGTGTACCTTTCTCTATAACCATTTCCTGACAGTGTTAAACTCTCACAGTAATGACTTGTAAATTTTAATGAATTGTTTCCAAATATGATATTCTTTAATCTATAAAATGTTGAATCATATATCAGAAACTTAAATTAAAAAAATATGATGGAAAGGACTGTTAGAAAAATTATTAATATTTAATCTTTTTAATCTTCTTGATGCGCTCTTTGAAAAAAATTGCTTTAGACATTAGGGAATAGGACACAGGAGAAGACGTGAATGCATGTGGCTTCTGGGGCTTTATAAAACATCTGTTCGAAATACATTGATGGATTTTCCCCTACGGAAGGGGAACAGTAAAGAAAGACTAATACAGTAATTATAAAGTTGATAGAATTTTTGTTTATATCCCTCCTGACTGCTAAGAAGGAGTACTTTGCATTAAATAAGATGATTATTTTAATATTTCTTAAGGATATGTTTGTTTGTTTGTTTGTTTGTTTGTTTGAAAAACGGTCTCTCTCTGTATGCAGCCTTGGCTATCCTGGATCTCACTGTACTGTTGACCAGGCTGGTCACCATGATCTGTTTTTGATGTGGTTTTTAAGAACAATATTGATGGTTACCAACATCATGGATATTAAAAGTGGTAGAAGACTATTATTAGGCCACAGAATCTTCCTAGAGGAAAAAATTTAACTAATACAACTTTTCTGCCAGTATCAATGACAAAGCCGTAATAAGATAACCATGAGGAAATTGAAATCATAGTTGAGTTTTCATAAGGCATTTGGAATTACTATTATTTACCAGGGGGGAAATGTCTAGTAAATAAGAGAAGGTTATCATTCAGCATAGAAAAGAGGGCAAATATGTTACACATTGGAACAAAATTCGGCATTACAGGAAGTCAATATGTTTATACAAATAAAATGTACCCAAAGAAAAGTAAGCAGCTGAATGACTTATATAATGGAATAAGAGTTTGACTTAAATTAGAATAAAAAGGATCATCTCTTAAGTGGGAAGAGCAGTAAATGTTCATTAAAGTGAGGATAGAAGAATTAAAGAACTACAAAGTTCCTGAAACTGTTGATGGCACCAGAGAATCCAGAATTCAGAACAGTGCCCAGTGATCAGATGACTTTATCGAAAATTGAAGCCCCAAACATGGACATGGTGTCCTTTTTATTTGGGTTATCGTGTTAAAATTCAGATAGGCAAAAAAGTCAAATAATGATGGATTTTATCAGGAAATGTTAGGAGCTATGTGGGGGTGGACTGGCAGTATATTCAGATGCCATCAATTAAAAGAAAACTCATTCTTTTTTTTTTTTTCAACTTGCCAATCATCTGGAAGGGATGAAAAGAGAAAATAGGGTTCTTCCCTAAAATTTGTTGCAAAACTCATTGTGGTAAGAATCTTTCAAGTGATGAATTCAAGGTAAAGAAATATTGATTCTCTAACAAGACCTGAAGCTGACAGTCTTTCAGGAAAGGAAATGGACAATAGGTGACCCAATGAACATATATGAATAAAAATTGAGTAGTGGTGAAACACCTACAGGCTCTGAAGGATCTGATGTGCCAGCAGAGAGGCAAATGGAAAAGATAGAGAAGTCCATATTCACCAGAGGTCATGTATAGATGTGTCTAAACACTTCTTAGCAATGTTTTGAAATACACACACACACACACACACACACACACACACACACACACTCAGTGTTTATTCTTCATAAGTCATGACATAAAGATCTTGGTGAAATGACATAAAAAGATTTTAAACTGAGGCTTTATATTAGTATTCATTTGCCATTTTCCATACATGTGCTGTTGTCTATTTTCCTCAGTGAAATCTTTCTTAGGCTCTGGATTTAGTCATGTTTGCATTCTCTAAATCATGCAGTCAGATCTCTATGTCCTATCTTCCACTGGTTTCTGGTCATTGGAAGTCTGTGAGGTCTTCAGTGTTCTATGTGTGCTCTTGAATTAATGGCAAAAGCATTGTTAGATGCTCATAGAGACTCACTAACAACCTGGCTGACTAGATGCTCTAATGGCATGCAGATACGAAGTTAATGATTCAAGGCTGGCTATAGTTTAGTGAGATTATTTTAATTCACTTCTTTGTACACCTGTCGTCATAGATAAAATGTCTTGGGAAGCCAACGGGTTCTCCATCATTGATTCAGAAAATTGCATTTGTTTCACATTTACAAAATAGAATAAGCGGCTGGATTTAAATTGTTTGCAGAAAGAAAGATAATCTTGAACTGTACACTCTCTAGCATTACTATGAGAAGAATAACCATTATGTAATATGACCAAGACTTAGCAGAAGAAGAGTAGATAGAAATTTTAAGTGCCTAGGAAAAAGAAAAGGCCAGGTATTTATTAGTCTAGAAATATTCCTATTTCACTTGAGTGAGCCTCCTAGGTAGAAAACAAATACATTCACTTAATGACCTGATGTGGTTACATTTTCATAAATGGAGATTCACTTTCAATTTAATAAATACATACTGAGTCCTAGTATGTGGTGGGCAACATTTTGTAACTGAAATATAGTCAGAGGAAACTCTTAATCTGCGGTTATCTCTACTCTCTATGTAGTGGGATTAAGTACACATTTTATAAATATACGACTTCTCATGTCAAACATTCAATTACATTATATATTATAAATATACATATCCACATGTGTCTTTATTTTATGCATATTTTTAATATCCACAGCATACATTCAGTGGCTTCTTTGTACAAAATGTTAGCATGATTTTTTTCCTAACCATTTTGTACTAATGTTATCTCTTCACCTTAAGATTTTTTTCAAAAAGCTCAAATTTTCAAATTATATCGCTCTGAGAATATTATTAGCTGTGGGTTTCACTGAAAGGAAACTATTTAATTAATTTGTGGTTAGGTCGATATGTCCACAGAGTATTCTCCCCCAAATCATTTTGGGATCCGTCTTTGTCCTTCATTGTTCTTGAAACTTCATCAGATATTTCAAGACAATCTCTCTTTATAAATTATAAAGGCATAGTTTATAAAACTGAGTGATAGAGACTTTCCATTTTTATAAATATAAACACATTTGCTACTTTAAAAAAACTAGAAAAAATATTACAAATCCTTTCAATCATTCAAAAACATTTTTGATGCATTATAGTATGCATTATAGTATGTGGGAATTTAAGTGATATTTGGAAAAGTTAGTTGATATGTGAAAATGACAAAATGAGAAAATAAGCCATTTAACTAATTTTAGGCTTCTTTTATATATCTGAGTTAATGAAATATTTACTTGTAGCAGGCATTCATTATTTATATTACTACTTTTTAAAATTATTTACTACTACAAGTAGTATTTGTAGTGATATTTGTTAATATCACTAACCAATTCTTTCAGGTGAGTCATATGCTTAGCTGAAATTAGATTGTGCAATTTTAATCATAACACTCTACCAAGTAGATAGTAAGTGAACATGACTACAGAATCTTACATACTCTTTTCTTGATTTGGGGATTCTGTATTGGATCATGTTTTCTAGATTCTATACAAGAGGGTCATTTCTTCACAATGTCCCCATTAATGCTCAAAAATATGGCCAGACTTTCTAGTGCACATTCCTCACAAAAATTGTCATCCTTGTACTTCCTGTTTAAACATAAGGAATTTTGCAACTTCTTCCAGTTATGTTGTATTTTCACTAAGTTTGTCTTCTCAGCGCAAATTATAAAGGGGTGTCTCTAACATTATGTTTGCAAACATTGGCTGTGGGACACTTCTTTCATGTGGGAAGTTTGAGTCAAAAAATATTCGTTTTTATTTCACAAAATGCTAATGATACCCGAATTATAATAGCCTTCAACCATTTTTACAAAATGCCACACATTTTAGTGATACTGCCTCCCAAACTCTGCCAATTTGAATGACACCATTGACCTCTTCAATGCTGCATGGATCTGAATTATGCAGACAGCTTGATTTGAGTTCTTCCTATATGAAATTATGCAATGTAATAAAATCATCATTAGTTTAGTATGGCAACTTTTAGGGATGGTGGCTATGCGTGAGTAGATAACTGGGGCCTTGCCCATCTAACTTTCCTTGACTAATGAGCCTTTTAGTTTGCTCACACATCTTTACTTGGAAGATTATTCTCTGTCTATCCGTATCATAAAACACATTTTCAAATGTTAATGATTGATGATAGGGATTTTAGTATTTTTTGCAGGATCATCCATGCATAAAGATTTGCCAGTATATGTAGTCTAATTACACAATTTTTATGAATAGATTGTATCTATAAGAATTGGAGGAACATAGGAATATTTCAAAGAACAAAATGTTTATCCAGGGACCATAGGAGATGATTCAGAAAATAAAGAGTGCTCACTTCATGGGTTCACTGAACCCATGTTAAACTACTCAAAACTACACTTAAATACAACTCTATAGGAGACTTTCTTCTGATCTCTCTGGGCATCTACACACATATCACACATATATAAATACATATACACTGTCACACACATATACAAATAAATAAAAATAATCCAAATTTATAAACATTGTCTATTGAGATACTAAAAATCTGAATTTGAAGTTATTGATCCCAGTCCAGGTGCTATGGAGGAGCTCCAGAGGAGAGGGTGTTTTCTTGAGCATGTTTCTTTCAGAACTGTCAGAAGCTATATCCATAACATTTCTCCACCATGACTGCTTAAACATGACAACAGTAAACTTTCTAACAGGAAGGAGGGAAGCTTGGGAGGACCATAAATAATTGACTACAGGCAAGTAAAGATTGACGATATAGCAGGAGAAATAATCTTCCAGGAGGAGCATAGCAATTTTTAACCCAATTATAAAAGGTTGACCCTGAAAAGAAATATGGCAATTAAAAAATGAGGACTTTGAAAGAGAAAAGTGAGAGGAAATGCATAGAAGTTTGGATGAAGGGAAGGAAAGCAGACAATAAATTAATTACATTTTATTCTAGAATTATTAAAAATGTTAAACTGAATGTAAACACATTTAAAGTTTTATTTTCAATTATATTTATTAAACAGTTCAATTCATTTTCTGTTTTAACTCTAATTTAATTTGTTTACTTAACTTCAACATAATATAATAAATATTGTGTAAATTGTGTATTTGCTGATTGTAGTTGACAATGTTCTTTATGGCATGGTTCTGCATTCTCCCAAAACATTATCTCCTTAGAATCAACATGAACAGCAAGAATGAGAATCCCGATTATCAGTGAAATTGCACCTGCATTTGGAAAGTGCAGGATGGCTTCCAGCATGGGATTGTATGAATGTTTCAGAATACAGGACTACTGTGCCATAAACTGCTTTCCGGCATTGGGCAGCAGCACAAAACTCATGTGGGATGTGGGTAAAAGGCATGGTATCCTTGGGTAGATCCAATGAAATGAAAAGGTTTTTCTGTGTCACCTGCTTTACAACTCTCTGTAAATATGAATTTAAATTAGTTAATGAAGCTTGAGGAATGAGGCGGCAGTTGAAAGCACTTACGGCTTCTGCAGAGAACGTGGGTTCCATTTCCCAACAACCATGTGACAGTTTACAACTATCCTTACCTCTGTTTCCAGGGGACCCAATTTTACAGACTTCTGCAATTATTGCTCTCAAGTGATACACAGACCCAGTGGACGCCAAAAAAGCCATTCCTATAAAATACAAATAACTAATCCATTTTTAAAACTTCAGTTGATAAAATACTGTACTGAAAACTGACCTTATTATCAGATTGTTTATTTTGGAGGTAATCCAACTTCAAATTTCTCACTCGAGTAGCCCATTCTGAATTCTAAGACTGCTCATAATATTCCAAAGGAATAATCAGAAAAAAGCCAAATTTTAAAATAATGTAAGTCATATCACCAAATTCTCTTTAGAAAGTCTTCATCACAAGTGTACCCAGTTGAAGAGGGAAGAGACACAAAATGTGATTACGTACTGGAAATAAATTAATAGAAAACAGGAATTAGGAGACTTGAAATGCCAAGGTGGGAGTATACCCAGGGGAGAGGGCCTCACCCCATCAAAGGAGAAGGGGAAGAGAGAATTGAAGGAGTGTGGGAGGGGATGCCTGGGAGGAGATGTGAGGAGGATTTAAAGTGAATAAGTAAAAAAAATTAAGTTTAATAAAAAACAAGAATTAAGACAAAACTGTTAATAAATAATATAGTATACTACTATTATATCAAGCAGAAATGAAGTTAAACAAAGCAAAACAAAGCTCAGCTATTCCACAAATAAGGATAAGGCTATAATAGTGAACTTAGTGATTTTTCTGATTAAAAACATGTACAGCCTGTGTGGTCAATATTAAAATAAATAAGGAAATGAGATGAAAGAGAAAAGGGGTAGAAGAATCCAGAAATTCCTCTTCACCGGTATATTCATGACATAAGGTAAAAGAGATAATCTCAGGTAGGGTAGGCAGATCTTGTCCCTCCATTTAATTTGTAAGGAATAAGAAACTGCAGGAGGCTGCATTTATTGAAACAGATATGCCATTAATGTAAAAATTAAATGCTGGATTGCAGAGCATGCTTATCTTAAAACTGCTAGATATGTTCTTCAAACATTAAACACTAATGTCTTTTCCACTGATTACCCTGGATCTATTTTATGTGCAATAAAAGTTATCTGAGAATGATAAATGACTTAATCTCTAATGCTTTTCATAGGTCAAGTGTGACTATTTCAAAACATTATTTAATCAGAATCTGGATAACATGAAATCTATGTCACAGTTAAGGTAAATGCCAACATTGGGAAATTAAACATTTAGGTTGTCTAAAGCAATGCTTAAAAAATCTTTTATATCAAGCAATGCCAAAGAAAATGATCACAATGAAGGAAGAAACAAAGCAAGCATGTACACTATATCTGTGTTTTTAAATAAAACTACCCTTGTTATACAGATTAAGGTAGGACTGCTTATAGTCTACTTCAGAGGTTGTGGTGGATATTGGTGCTACTAACATTGTGGTAGTGGTGCTGAAGAAAAACATTCAGAATCAAGAATCATTAAAAGCAGAACTCAAAGAATTAGGCAACTGGTCAGGTGTGATTGTGAGAAAACATAGGGCATTGAAAAGAATTCTGTGATCTCACAACTGATTCCATTAATACTAAATGTCCCTTGTAGAGTCTGAAGCACAATGTTGCAAGTGCCATGATGTTGTCAAAGAAAACGAGCCAATAGCATTTCTCCAGAGTCAACCTTGGAGTGCTGATTTCCAGATCAGAAAACTTCCCCTTTGGTTTACAGTGAAAACAAAGGCTTATAGGTCAAACATGCCCAGTCCTCTAGCAGCTAAATATCTACTCATTTGTTTAACATAATTATAGAAAAGGAAAGATACGCACTGGTTACTTTATTAGTAATACTTCAAGAATGTTTTCAATGGAAAACATACTTTCTGGGTTACTGAGTTTGTGTGTTTACTTTGTTTTGTATAATTAGTAAGTTGTAAAAAGTTACTTTGTCATTTTTCATACAGTAGTAATACATAGTTTACATGTATAGTCAATTTTTGAGAAACTGAATTGTCACTTTGTTTTAAATTGCCCTTTAACTTTCTGGTTCCTGTCTTTGACCAGATCTGACCATGTGCCAAAACTCTTTGTAGCCAGAGCATGCTGGGAGAGAGCTGGTTTCCCAGTAGTGCTGACACATAGGCTTACAGGAGGGGCAAGCCACTGTCAGAGACATCAAGATCACCTAACACTAGAGATAAGCAGATGGCAAGAGACAAGGGCAAGAACTTAAGCAACCGAAATCAAGACCACTTGATATCATCAGAACACAGGTCCCTCACCACAACAAAACCTGGATACCTCAACATACAGGAAAAGCAAGATTTTGATTTAAAATCACAATTCATGATAATGTTAGTGGATTTTAAGATGGGCATAAATAACTCCTGTAAAGAAATACAGGACAACACAGGTAAACAGGTAGAAGCCCTTAAAGAGGAAACACAAAAATCAACCAAACGGGTGAAGGAATTGAACAAAACCATCCAGGATCTAAAAATGTAAATAGAAACAATGAAGAAATCACAAAGGGAGACAACCCTGGAAATAGAAAACCTAAGAAAGAGATCAGGAGTCATAGACGTAAGCATCACCAGCAGAATAAAAGAGATTGAAGAGAGAATCCCAGAGACAGAAGATACCGTAAGACAGGCAAGGAAACTGCAAAAACCAAAAAGCTCCTAACCTAAAACACCCAGGAAATCCAGGACACAATGGGAAGGTCAAACCTAAGGATAATAAGTATAGCAGAGAGCAAAGATTCCCAACTTAAAGGGCCAGTAAATATCTTCACAAAATTATAGAAGAAAACTTCCTTAACTTAAAAAAAAGTGATGTCCATAATTACAAAGAATTCTACAGAACTCCAAATAAATTGGACCAAAAAAAAAAAAACCTTCTCCCTGTCACATAATAGTCAAAACATCAAATGCAAAAAAAAGTGCTATTTTGGTTGTTATTGTTTGCTTATTTCTTTATCTTCAGCTTGGTCATCTGTATAACATGCCAAGGTTTCTTAAGATGTGAATTCTAGTTGAGTAAGACATCATATGCTACAGGTGCAGTGTGTATTTCTGTCTTGAGGTTGCACTGTTATGAGAAAATGGAATTTAGTAGCTTATAATAGTAAAGAAAAGCACACTATGTAATTGGCCTTAGGAAAATCTGGAGACAAATAAATAAACTAAACTTTGCTGTGGAGTCTGAGTAAAGAGGAATGTTCTATATTTTATTCCTTTGCTCTTAAGGATCTCAGCATTTTCTCTTAGAATTATTCACCGTTGACATATTTTTATACATTTGTCATAATCATTATGTTTCATAACTCCCATGGGGAACTTATCATAAATATGACTCGAGGTTTCCAAATAGATCGATGTATGTGACACTTATTTGTACTATCTGGGAGAGCAATATTTCTGTTTTGTCACATACTGGATAGTAATAACTTTGTAATCATAGCCTCCCTGAAGAAATCCTGTTTTCAAAGAACGCTAATCCATTGTAACAGATTGAGTTTTACTGACAAATATTAGATAGTTAAAAATGTTGGTTTTGTCAAACATTTTAGGGGTTTGTTATTGTTGCTTGATTCTTTGGTTTGTGTCACTCAAATGGAAATAGAGCATCGGATTCCATATCTGAGCGCTCTACAACATGGCTTTAGCTGGGGACAGGTAGAAAACACTGATACTTCAGCTGTTCACTAAGGGAGTTGGATTTCTAAGCCAAAGTCAAGTGTCCTTGATGATAGATTCAACATTTCACATGAACATATCAACCTTTATGTCTTCATAAAGTAACACAATGACAAGGTCCATACATAGATTAAGAAAGTTCTAACTAATCAGAAACTAAACAAGTATTCACTTTGTCCAAGTAAAATTCAACATTTTTAATATGTAGTATATATGTGCACTGTAGAGAGTATTATAACTCAATCATTAGCAGTTACTCATATTCTTTATTTTGTGAAAATCTATAGTACAAAGGTGTGTTTTAATATTTCTTAATTTTTATGATTGCATGTTTATAACTTTCTCTTAAATGACTGCATTACTACAATGGGTTGTACATAAATATAAATATATATGTATATATTTATACATATATTTGAATATACAAAGAAAACATACATGCATGTATATGTATATCTTTATATTCATATACTTATATATAAACATGTCATATAATTTATAATATATTAAATTGTATTGAACAAATATATCAATATGTGTCTATATGAGTATGTAATATATAAATAAAAATGTAGACATGTTTATAAATATATACACATATAAATGTGTAATAGTTGATTGCATTATAACCTTTGAGTATTGTAATTACAGATATAAGCTACGATTTTTAGCTAGTCATAGAGTCATAGAGATTTATGATTCAACTAGTGTGTATCCTGTATTTTTGATTTAAGAAACAAAATCATAGTTTTACTCTAAGAAAAAATGTATATAAATTTTTGTTTAAACATTCCAACGTCATAGTATCTTAACTCTATTTATACCTCTGCAATGGTTTCTATCATAAAATAAGAGAATTTTTAAATCAGAAAAAATACAAGTGACTAGTTATAATCAAAAACAGGGAAAGTCATTTTATTATCAGAAAAGTGAGACTGAAAAATTGGAATTATCTAAGAAAGTAGGAAAATAGGGATGATACCGGGATAACTGTGGACGGTGAGGTAAGGCATTGACACTAATGATCACTGAAGGCAAACTTCCTAGAACTGAAAGTGTAGCTATTCTAATTCCTAATGAATTGTCATTAATTTTAGGTATAATCTTGTTCCAGTTTTGTTACATTCAAGGAAATTTAAATCTATTTAGGTAATTATGCTTAGAACTATTTATTCATATTTGCATTTGTGCTTTTTATCTCTTCTCTCTCTGTCTGTGGGTTTCTATGTATCTTTGCTTCCCCACTCTTGTGTGAGTGTGCGTTTGTACAATGTTGAGCAAATAGGGGAGCGGAGCGTGGAGGCCATTTTTGAGAAAATATCCATCACTTAATATGTATCTGGTCAATTTCAGCTCTACTGGCTGCATAACGAGTCTTTGGCATCTGTTGGTCTCTGCCATGGCTGAATTTTTACACTGGGATAGGGAGGTAAACTCAGGTGCTTATGTTCTCATGCTAACACCCTATCAACTGAGTCATCAGCTCAGCCACTTTATTATACAATTTCCCAAAGGTCTAGTAAGATCTATATCCTTTTAGAAAGGTAGGTATTAGCTGTTTTTGAAGAGGTGAATTTAGAGGCATGGGATACCCATATGGAAATAGAAAATTTATTTTAATCAACAGACAAATAAACATAAAGATAGAAGGAAAATAAAATAAAGGAAATGAAAAGGAAAATCCTCTTTGATGATGATGACGATGACGATGATGATTAAAATGGGAGACAAAAAGGCACAGCATAAAGTCTTATTTAGTAGATTCATTGTAATCTCAAACGTTACTTCAGCAACAGCTTTCTAAAATAATTATGTGTATTGCATATTAACATTCTCATGCCTTAGAGCTCTAAGAATCAAAGGGCCACTGCTAGCTAGCTGATATACTTTTGTGTCTGATGAGATGAAATTCTTTGACAAGCTCTATCATTTGCTCTAATACACCTACCAGTATTTTAGCTGCAGAAAGTGGATTCTTGTTCTCTAACTGTACTTACTCTGTCCAAGGAAACATGAAAATCATTGAATCCTACATTATCTTAACTCTGCCTGGAGTGACAACAACGTTCTCTTCACTGAGGGTGTCTAATTGTCATTATTTTTCTCTTGGTGTCTATTTATATGATTATCCTGCTCCCCTTTTCCATGGGACTTAAAATGAACCAAACTGAAACACCAACTCAATTAATCTGTGTATAGAGGAAGATTCTAGAATAATGAGGTAATATTTGAATAAGTAGAATAAAGTTTGGAGCAAAATGCATTATCTGTAGAGCAGGTCCATGGCTCATGCTGAAGAATAACTCAGAATCAACCAAAGAAATCCAAAGTTATGTAAAAACGGTATCAAAATAGAGGATCTGTGGCAGGGATGTGAGAAAGCAGAAATGCTCCCTACTTAACAACCCATTGTGGAGATTCAAAATCTTCCTCGATTACTTGAAAAGAATAGTTTAGCTTAATGTTTACCATGTATAAGTTGCTCCCAACCAGTTTCATTTAAATGATAACCTTTCTCCTATTATTTATATTTGTCATTTCAAAGACAAATTATAAGCTTCATAGGCTACTTAAGAGTTTTGATAAAGATATTAAAGAGAAGATACAGACCAACAGAAGATCAGTTATATCATTAACTGCTGGAGACAGGAGTGCACATACTATCAGGAATTATGGACTTGATGTTTTTAAGAAGAAAGGGGAATTTTTAAAAGGGTCTTACCTCATCTCTGCCAATGAGAGGTCTAGAAAAAGGAAATAGTATTCATGCAGCATTACAAAATAAGAAACGTGTATATATCAATGGTTGGGTCTCATTATCCAAGTCTCAGGTCTTGATAAGGTCTTGATATGGCTAGGATTCAGAGAGGATCACTTTATGTGTCATTATCTTGAAAAATAAACATGTAATACATTTAAAAAGCCATAATAAGAAAGAAATGAGAGATCATGATCAGTTTTGTATAAAAAAATAACACATTGGTCACAGATACATCAGACAACAAGACACATCCCTAAATGACTTCACACCAAATTTTTGGAGAACTTGTTTTTTAGAAAATAAAGAGTTTTAACACTTTCTCCAAAACTTCTTTTCTTTACATAGCTATAAATTTGTAGGGAAAAGTAGAACAACCTAAAAATATGAAAATATTCATATTTATAGAATCACATTTATTTCCTACATTTTGGAAAGATGCTGAAATAAATCTTCATATGCAGTTGTATTTAGTGAAAAGAAAACAAAATGGAAAATGAAAGGAAAGGAAAAGTGCTACATTTTCATTCCGTAAGGCAATTTAGACAGCCTTCATGAGATAGATGGGTTGCTTTGAAAGACTGTGTAGTATTTTGCTTAATTGATTAATGACTTTTGGAATTTTAGCCTCAGGGACTTTTGAAGATTAATTTAAAATATAATATTGCTATTGATTAAAATAATGGTTGTCCTCTTATTTAAGGGGTGTCTTTCTCCTTGAAATGAACTTGTGCTATTTCTGACAAAAAAAAAAAAGAGCCAGATCATCAACATATGAGATAGTTAGAAAGAAGTGGATCTTGATTGCATTAAAATGTACCATTTTAGCATCATTAATCTTTACTTTGCAAAGGCAATAACTAATGGGTGAAATTGTTATAGCCCATGGAAAGTTAAATAATACTCAGTCTTCAGGTTCAGTGTATCCTTCCTATACTACTGTGCAAACATTAATAATTTTTTGGATAAATGCAATGTCAGCTGTATGAACTTTGAATAAGAGCAGTTTCTTTAGCTTAATGAGGTGATGTAACCTGCTAATATTCCAGGTCACTACCTTGAGAGCTTTTAGTACTTAAGCAATTTAGAGTCACAGAAAGTGAGCAAAGGGAGAACAAATAGATCAATACACTATTGCTGAGGCGGTGACAAATCTGTAGCATTTTACTTTTACATGTAAGGTGTCTTAAAAAATACAAAATGCTCAGGGAAAAAGGCAGCATGGTGGGGGAGGCACTTTTAGCTAGGCAGCAAAGTTCTTGTAAAGCAACATGCAAGGAATTGAGGTAAATTGGCTTGATATAAAACACAACTTAACTTTAATCTTCCATACATGTGTATGCATGCATATGTGTGTATGCGTGTTTTTATCCTGTTTTAGGACAATCTACCTCACGTTGGAACATAGGAAATGCCTTATTTGTCTGGAATGGTGAGGTATATTGTGGAAACCTCACTCTGAGGTGAATTCATCAATAATGGAAATGACCTAGCAAGAACATTGAAGCTAAAGCAATGTGATGCATCGGAAACTTTCAAATTCCATTAGCTGAGAAAAAAAAGAACCAAAGAGGATGATGAATAGTTCATTAGCAAAAGCACAATTACGAAATAAACTTAGTTTAAAAATGCCCAACTTTTACAAGTGATGCCTCATCCAATCTTATATCATGGAGGAGTAATATTCTGATTTAGGCATCAAAATTATAATTTGCAGGAAATAAGTTTTAAATTAAAAATCATTCTTACATTAGGATAAAGCACTTCACATTTGGTGAGACAAATTTAACAGCACAGGCTGCAAATGGGGTGTTTAGAAAACTTTAAGGTAATTTAGTATGGTGTCAATCAAAACCATAGGGAAGTCACTTGCCCATAGTAATCAAGTACTGAACCTTGGGTTACAATGACTGAGATTAGTGGTTTAACTGTGCCTAATTCTGGACATAAGTTTTAAAGATTCACTGAGCAGGTAACTGGTTGTCTAATTAGCCTCAGTAACAATATGTCTCATATGCTAGAACTGTTCCAACCAAGATCTATCAGATCCATCAAAAAATGCAGTTGTGTTTGTATAGTAAAGGCCACATTTGGAGACTGAACAACCTAAGAAAGTCAGGTAGCCTGTGGAAGGTGATTTTACTGATAAACATCCATGGGCTGATAGGATACTGTAGACTTCTAGTAAGATCAACATGCCAATCCCTCTGGGTATTTATCAATTTGAGACTGCAAGGGAACTGATCTGTGGATGGAATCTTCCATTCCCAAATGTCCCCCTTCCACCTATAAAACCCTCAAGCCCCTTGAGTGACATTTGCATAGCCCTTATTCTCTTGTGAAGAGACTGCTGCTTTCAAGGGATCTAAATAAAAGGCCAATTCAGCTTCTCTGGAGGTTGGAATCCTATTTTTTTTATTCCCCATTATAGTTAATGGCCTTATGATACTGAAGATATTACATAATGTGAGAATTTTCTGTCTTTGGCTCTTGTTTCTTCCCTGTGTTCCACTCCTTCAAATACACATTTTTGGGAGATTCAATTTTGGCGCATTTATTTACATGGTTTAGACTAACGCTGTAACTATGTCCTCCAACACTTCAAGATCTGACAACCATCACCCTGTCTGGGCTAGCTGTGTTTATCCACTCCATGAAAAGAAAGCCTCTGAAGAATTCCTGATTTTCTGCTTTCCCCTTGCTATCTTGAATTTAGCATTCGTTTTGCTTTTTAGTCCCATTTGCATAAAATTTTAACCTTTGCCTGACTGGACCCTAAGATTTCCTTTGACCATGTACATTAGGAATGGACTGGGAAGTCTGATAAAGCAATGTTTTGTGAACAAAAAAAAAATCCCAAATACTTTTATTTTGTAAAAAAAAAATCAGCCAAAAACTTGATGAAACAAAATATATAGTGATGCTTGGCATTGAACATTTAAGGCTTTTGAAGTAGATGAGGATGATCTGATATTAAACACTTCTAGGTGTAATTCTAGTTTCAATTTTTTTTTTAAAAAATGTGACCGTTTCAGCTCTCAAATTTGGTCTATGCCTCCATGTCTGATAATTAATGTTAAATATTTAGTGTGCATGTTCTTCTCCTGATATAAATAAGATTCCAAGTCTATTCACTATATTTTCTTCTTTTTTTCTATTTTAATGACAGACATCTGACCCAACTTAGAAATTAGGATGGGATTCTGGAGACCTTCTTCTGAGAAATCGATGGAATTAATTATTTAGTTCTCATGTTGGCATCTTCCAATTCAAGGTCACAAGTATTTTAGAAACATGTTTCATATAGTCCAAACTACTGAATGTTGTAGATATAACTTTGAATAAGATATAAATATTGTTTGATTTAAATACACTGCGAGTTTAGATGTCACTGCATGAAATTGAATCTAGATACAGAAAATTATTGTCTTGTTTTTTGCAATCTCCTGTTCTCATAGAAAATGAGGTTAGTGTCATAATAAGGATTTCCCAGTTCTCCAAATGCTGTGTCCTACAGGCAGTTCTGATACCATCGTCCTGAGGTTGCTTACATTAGAGCCACTCAATAAAAGTTCACACTCCTCCATATGCTAATTTCTAGATCACGCCGTATATACTTGCATGTATTTTATTTTTGATTTCTTAAGAATATGATGCCATTGCATCATTTCTCCTTCCCTTTCCTGTCTTTAATCTTTCTACATACCTATCCCCACTCTCCTGAAAATTTGTGGCCTCCTTTCTCATTAACTTTTATTAAATGTATATGAGTATATGCATATAAATTTCAGCATATAACCTGTTGAGTTCTTATAAAGTTATTTCTATATCTGATTTTAGGGTTGACAATTTGATACTGGGCACAATCGGTGTGCTCCTACATGGGATAGACCACCACTCATCCTCCCAGCATTCCTCCATTGCCTATAGTTCTTTGTGAAGGGTTATAGACCCTTGGGCTATTTTCTCATGTATATTCAATAACCAGCTACAGAAATCAGGACTTGCTTTATCCCTTGGTTCACTGTAATAACTCTACAGAGTGAAATCATTCACAGTGGCTGCTTTACCGTAAGACAAAGACTAATAGGTAGTCACATAGAGGAAGTTCATGGCTTAAAGCTTGTGGGGAAGTGGTAGGGGTTGGGGTCTTCCTTTTCTTTATAGGTTTATCACCATTCTCATTGCTAGATTATTTACTAATCCATAAACCCTCCAAATCTCATCTTTTAAGGTTTTTATGGGGTTGAATTTAGTAGGCATAGTTATCCACCTTCTCTAACACAACTTTCTTCCACAGAGAACCAAGGTAAGACTGAACTATCCAACACTTTAATTACGTGGCTAAAAACAAAACAACCGAATCTTCAGGACCTACTCTGTAAGTATAACCTCGGCAAAGGCCACACTGGGGAAATATGTTGTTCTTAATGTTTTCATTTGGGAAATGCAAAGTCTTAAGAACTTTCTAGAGGAACTGGGTAAAAGATAAAACACACTTTTCTTATTATTTTACAGTATCAATGATAAGATTTTAGGAAAGAGTAGAATGACAGGAGTCTATTCTGACCATGTGTATCCTTGGAAAAATGATATGGCTTTAACATAATTTTGGTTACGTACTCAGCTTGTAAAATAGGCAGCTGGGCTGGGAGTATTTATTCATATATGAATCCATTTATTCTCAATCCATACAGAACTTCACTAAATATTTATTAAACATGTTTTCCACCTGTGTCAAATACTAGGTAGGATTGCAATGATGAGAACTAATTAATATATATCACTACAGCTCAACCTTGGCGTCATATAATTTATCCAAAGTAGAAGAACGTATTTATGAAAGATGTACAAAGTATCTAACTTTGTTGTTCTCTTGTTTCCAATATATGTACTGAGGGTAATGCTCAGGCGCTGCGGTGATTTGTTGTTTGATTTGTTTTAGGGAAATAGGTCAGAGTTGGCCCCAGCCATTTCCTAGCCCTGTCTTGCCTTCATGGGATATGTTTGGTTTAAAGTTACTTTCCTTATTTCTTCTCCCTTCCACTGTGTTTCCAATGTTAAGGTGTCATGTGAATTGTAACTTATCACATTCAACCTTGATGCTGCTGTCTGGAAATACAGTTTCACAAATCTTTAAAGACTGAAAACTATGTTGCGAAAAGTAAATAACATTTAGGGAAAACTAAACATCCTCAGAAATATTGGAAAAAAAATAATGTGTTTCTTGTTTCAAATATCCTTTTGTTAAAATGTTCCTTGAAAACTTTAGTTTTATAAGCCATTCTTCAAAAAAAAAAGTGTCAGAAACCCTGTTCAGTGGAATGTGCTTTCAGCCATCTATTACTGCAAAGGATGATAATAGTGGTAATGACAAGATTTAAAAAAAAAGTATTGAGCCAATTTTGAGAATTGCAGCACCTTTCCAGGAGCTGTGCATATTCAAGAAAAATGTAAAACTGTAGCGATGTTGGCTAGAGTAAAAAATCTTAGTGATAGAGATAACAGATCCCCCAATTTTACCTTTCTACTTACACATGATAGGAATAACCTTGAGAATTAGATATTAAATTGATATGGTTTACAGCCTCTGTGCGTGCAGTAATAGAAACAGAATTAGAATTTTAGTCTTTCTTTGTTTCTTCTTCTAGTAAGATGTAGCCAGCCATACTGTTAAATGTCAGGTTTAACAGAATAAGGGTTTTATCAAACTTAGGTTCACCACCCATACTTTGGCTGGCAAAGCTTGAATTAAAATCAATGTAGGTCTAGTGTATGTATTGATGTCAGAATCACCAAATGTAGTGGAGTGACCTTCATACATGGACAAGGCTTTGAACCTATATTGTCAAAAATACGTATGTTATTTGAGAATTTGAAGTCTCTATGTGTTAGCAACTAGTTTTACTCTTGTCTTCCTTCTCAGTGTGGCTATTAATTAGGATTCAGTTTTGTTTTTACTCAAGCAGAATTAGAGTCAAATCTTGAATATTTTTTTCTTCATAGAAGGAAATAAAATTTAAAATTTTTTCGAGTTGGAATAGTTTATGGAGCCAGACAGGAAAAAGCAATCAAGATCAAAAGCATTTGGAGATAAGTATTGAACTCATTAAAGAGTTGTTTTTCCAATACTGTGTTTCATTGTCAAACATAATTGGAAAATAGAAGACTGAAAATTACTTCACATTTCCCAGAGGAGTGAGGCAAGAAGAGAAAATGGAAAGTGGCTGCCACAGGGAACCTATAGCTTAGATAATTCTCATCATCAGAAATTAAGGCAGCTCCTTCAGTGAAGAAAGGAATGAACACAGGGTGACTTAAAGAGGGTTTGGAGTGGAAGAAACCTGTGCTCAGTAGTGGTTTTATATCCCTAGTCTTCAGTTTAGTTTCTTCTTTATTCATCCATTTATTTATTTATTTATTTATTTATTTATTTATTTATTCATTCATTCTACAGAAATCCTAAGATGATTAAGAACAGATTTTCAGTAATGTGATCTAAGTTTGCAGAGATGAAAAGCTTCCAGGAAACTGATGTCTAGGAAAAAATACTAACAACAACCCCTGAAAGGCAAACTGATAATTTCCTCATATTTTAATACATGAGCTGAGAACATTAAGAATCCACATACAAAATTATAGGTTAGGAAAAACAGCAATCATTATAGACAAGAAATTTAAAATAATAGGAGAGAGTAAGTGGGTATGACCTTAGAGTTTAGCACATAGGGACTGAGGATGAAAAGTGCGACCGAAAGGTTCATGGTTGAGCTCACATGGGAGTGTGTGCGCTTGCATGTATGATGGAAATAATGACTGTCAGAAAGGCAAGGGTGATAACAGGAGTTAAAACCTGCTTACTAAAATCAGCAATGTCTTAGCTTCACAAGGGACACTGCCTTATTTAATTAGTTTACTAATTATTCAGCCAAACCATGATAATTTGCCCCCAGTAGTGAAGTGAATACTGTCTAATCACTGGACCTGCATAACTGCCAAAGTAATTAGAGATTGATTTTCATCTTTGTCAGCCACTGAATTTCAGTCTTTGAAAGTATATAATAATATGTAAAGCCAAAAGCCTATGCTCATTGCTCTTGGCATAATAAGTGTGTAAACTAATAAGACATGCACATGACTAATGACGAACATTCCAGTGACTATTTCCAAAATTCATGAATTATTGAATCATTTCTTGATTTATGATGATAAATAATCAATAATTTAAGTGTATTTGATGCATTAAAAAATTTCTAACATTTCCTTAAAAAATGTGACAGGGGTTTCTAGAGGGGAAACCAGGAAAGGGGATAACATTTGGAATGTAAATAAATAAAATATACAAAAAAGAAAGAAAGAGAGAAAGAAGGAAAGAAAGAAAGAAACAAAGAGAGAAAGAAAGAAAGGTAAAGAAAGTGTTCATGTGTCCATGATGATTTATTTATTCATTTTTACTTTTCTCAACAATATATTTTTCAGTAATGAAATATTCATGTGAGCACATGGCTAGAAATTTTGGTGTTGAAAATGTTCAAATGGACTTTATACTATTGAAGAAATAGTAAATAGAGCACTAGGATACTAATCAATCAAAAATTAAATCTAATTGAAATTTTCTTTGAAGATTTATCTAAGAAATGAAATGTCTTCCGAACTCACATTTCAGTTTTCATATGAAATAAAACTGATCTGAATAACTTTCTTTTAACTCAGGTAATTATGCAATGAGTAGCCTAAATATGGCTCAAATGCCTTTGTAATGAAAAATATAATAGTTATTTTAAAGAAATAAAGAAAAGAAGGAGGAAGGAAGTAGGGAAAGAAAAGAAAAAGGGAGGGAAAGAGAATAGCAGAGAGGAAAATAAAAGACAAGGAAGGAGAGACTGATCACTGAGCAGTGGTTAGAGTTGCACACTGCTCTTAAATATAATCGGGTTCAGGTAATATCATTCACATGCCAGCTCACAATCATATGTAACTCTGATTTGAGGGGATTTAAAGTGCTCACCTGAAATCTGAGGTTACCAGGTATCCACACAGTACACATATGTGTATGCATGTAAAACATACATTTATATTAAATGAATGTGAATAAAACTGTTTTAGAAAAAGAAATTCAAGACAATATATCTACTTTTTCTGCTATGTATGGCCTTTGTAAGCAATATAAGCATTACAAAATGCAATGATCAGTTTATGGCTAGAAAATGCATTGACACCAAATACTTTTTACTCATTTATTTTTACATTTACTTATTTTTGTATTGTCATTCTCAATTTTGAACTTATTCTGGAACTTAGATCTTCATCTCTAAAGATAGAAGAGAAGGATTACAGGGCCACAGAAGATAAATAATGTGTGAGATTTCTGGCCCACTCTATTTGAATAAAAAGTTCTTCAATCATATTTGCAATGTTTTACATTTGCAAATGCTGATCCAGCTCCAGACCAGCTGCAGACGTCAAATGCAAAGGAATCTATCAGTCATCACAGAGAAACAAGCATTTTAAAAACTAAGAAATGAAGACTCTTATAGAATTAAACTACTTAAGTAATCTGTCACTTTCACACAGGAGTTGATTTTATTAAGAAATTTGATATGCAATTTCTTTACTTTCATTATACAAGAAATGTTGATTCTACATGCAGAATATGTGTGCATGTTCGGTTTGTATAAACCTCACTGAAGTTTGTATAACACTGAGAAAGGTAAATATCAGAATTCTTGCTTCATGTGTCACGTGTTATAATTACCTATTATAAAAGTTTATACTTACAAAACTTACGGTCAAAAGTTTGAGATCAATATTTCATTAATATTCAATATACTCATAAGCTGCCTTCTGCCTTCATTTTCATACCATTTTCCTTAATGTTAATTTACATTGTTTCTTTAATGTCTTGTTTTCTTGTAGAAATTTTGTATTAATATAACGAATAACATTTTCAGAGTGAGATGTGAGTGATGTCAGTGCAGCTATAATTAGAACATCATGTTTATAAGGAAGAATACTATTTATTGTCATGACAGACGATCACCATTTCTGAGGTCATTTAATCTAGAAGACATGAAAACAAAAGTTTTGTTCCATCACTCCATTAAGTAATTGAAACCATTTTTATTTCAATAAATAGAATATTAACATTTGGTGAAGACTGATGTCTTTTGTAGCTCTTTTAAAACAGGATTTCATATATTATGGATGTAGACAAATTTCCTTACCTTAAAAAATTAACTCTCATGGTAAGAGACATTTACAGGATACCTTTTTACATTTTTTCCAGAAGCAACTGAATTTAATCAAATAAGCAAGGATTTCTTTCCACATTCATGTGAAATAAGTAAGAAACAGTAAGAGCTCCTGGATGTTTGCAGGAAAAAGGGAAAGGAAATGCCTTAGAACATCAGAAATAGCACCATGAGGAGGATTCTTTAGGTTGGAATTCTATTATACCTGAGAAAGAAATGTATCTATTTTGTCCTTGCCACCAACATCAGGGACAATTTTGTAAAAGCTTTAGCATACAAATATCAATGGGAAAAGAGGTTGTGTACTTCACCATAACACTTATTAAAAACTAGGACAGTAAAGAACTACCCCTAATTTGTCATCTAATTGCAATTATTGTTATTACAGTCATCAAAACGCTGACATTGCATGTCAGAAAAGTGATTTAAAATCTCGATACATGTACATAACACTGAAAGTTGTCAGGGGTCAGCATGCTAATACTTGGAACAATGTACTCGCTGGTGTTTTGTCAATAAGAGAATTCAAAACAGGTGTTATATAATAATCATATGCTATATGAAAAAGATTTGAGGATATTGAGAGATAAGAGATGGCTCCCCTTATGTTTTTCAGATTTTTTTACTTTCTTTTTTATTGGTTATTTTTTTTACATTTCAAATGCTATGCCCTTTCCAAGTTTCCCCTCAACGAGACCTCTATCCCATTCTCCCTCCCCCTGCCTCTGTGAGGGTGCTCCCCCAACTGCCCACTCTCTTCTGTCCCTGACCCACGGCTTCCCTATCCTAGGTCATCAAGCCTTCACAGAACCAAGGGGCTCCCCTCCCAGAGATGCCAGATAAGGCAATCCCCTGCTCCATATCCAGCTGGAGCCATGGGTATCCCCTGTGTACTTTTTGGTTGGAGGTTTAGTCCCTGGGAGCACTGGGGGGTGCTGATTGATTGATATCGTTGTTCTTCCAAAGAGGTTACAAACCTCTTCAACTCCTACAGCCCTTGCCCTAATTTCCTCATTATGGTCCCCGTGCTCAGTCTAATGTTTGGCTGTGTACCTCTATATTTGTATTGGTCTGGCTATGGCAGAGCCTTTCAGGAGATAGCTCTACCAGACTTCTGCCAGTAAGCAATTTTTGCCATCAGCAATAGTATCTGGGTTTGGTGTCAGGAGATGGGATGGATCCCTAGGTGTGGCAGTCTCTGGATGGCTTTTCATTTAGTCTCTGTTCCACTCTTTGTCTCCATTCCATTTTGACAGGAGGACTTCTGGATTAATATTTCTGATGTGAGCATGTTGTCCCATCCTTCAACTAGGGGTTGTGCCTATTCATTGGATATGGTCTCTACAGGTTCTCTCTCCTCTTTCTTGGGTATTTTGGCTAGAGTCTTCCCTGTTGGATTGGGGGAACCTCTTGGGTCTGTGACATCTGGAACCTTCTAGTAACTACCCCTATTTCCCACTCCCTCACTGCTATAAGCCTACTTTCAAATTCCTAAAGCTCTGTACTTCTCCAGCATCTCCTTCCACATCTGAACTGGCCCTGTCTTTTTCCCTCCCCCGCCTCTCACCCTCCCAGGTCCCCCTCAGATCCCTTTCTCCCTCTACTTTCCAGAGATTGGGGACAGGAAAAGAGAGGGAAAAGTTGGCTTAGGTACAAACAAAAACGATGATTTGTGCTAAAGATAGAAACATTACTGTGAAAATAAAACCAAAACAACAACAACAAAAATCCTGGGAAAAAATTTGCCCCCTAAGAACAAGGTGACCCTAGAGGAAGAAGGGTGCACAGAAAGGCTCATAGCAGCTGTATAAATGATACAGCTCCGAGTCAGACCAAGACACTAAACGGATTCAGGCATTTAGCCTGCCATGAAGAGGGATGGCTACTGAGAGAAAAATGACTATTTTGGTCTTCACTGCTCTCTGGAATATATTAGTTTACAGTAAGAACAGTAGATGACACCAAAATGAATTACACACTCAAGAGACCACCAGTTCCCATCATTAGTCTCCAAAGTGACCCAGATACTATGATAGGTATCTTCAGGGAGGAAGATTTCAGGACTTTGAGCCCTTCCTTTAGTGCCTGCTATCTGAAGCATTAGGGGTTCACTTTCCATCTCTGTGGGGCAACCAAGGTCAAAAACACTAGCACGTAATATTGTGGAGATGTCTTGGACAATGCTGAACAGTGACTCCAAATAGAGCTTCTCTTGCCTGTTGTTCCAGTTTCTGTAACATGATTTTGGCTTCTTGAATGAATTGTCAGCCTAGATAGGAAAGTGTCATTTAAACTATATATGTTTATTCATATGACAAGTTACATGCATTGTAGATATTTTTAGATAGTTAAGTATTAGTGTCATTCATTATAATTTTTCACATATCTTTATTGTGATTTTATTCTTCTTCCCCTTCCTTCTGTATTTATTTCTTTACTTCATCCTTATGGTCCTAAAGAGAGAAGCAAACAACATTCTTACTCAGCTAATGCCTATGGAACATCACAATATCCATAATGGCATAATAACCCTAAGGATGCAATCCAGTTACACACTTCTTGATGGTTACCAATTACTTCCTAATTGCACTGAAGACCAACTCAACACAATGGAAGTTATGCCCACTACACAGGGAGAGTTACATCATGAATTTTTCAATGTTTTTAATGTATTTCCTTTTTAAAAACATTTTTATTTGTTATTTTATTTGTTTACATTTCAAATGTTTTCCCTCTTCCCGGTTTCCCTTCTATAAGACCCCTATCCCATTCTCCTTTTCCCTGTTTCTATGAGGGTGCTTTCCCACTCACCCACTCTCACCTCACTTCCCTAGCATCCCCCTATCCTGGGGCATCAGGCCTCTACAGGGCCAAGGGCCTACCTTTCCAATGATGCCAGATAAGGCAATTCTCTGCTACATCTGAGGCTAGAGCCACGGAGTCCCTACATGTGTACCCTGGTTGCTAGTTTAGTCCCTGGGAACTCTGGAGGATCTGGTCAGTTGATATTGTTATTCTTCCTATGACACTGCAAACCCCTTTAGCTCTTTTAGACCTTCCCCTAACTTGGGGTCCCCGTATGCTGTCCAATGGTTGGCTGTGAGCATTAGCTTCTGTATTTATCAGGCTCTGGCAGTGCCTCTCAGGGGACTGCTATACCAGGCTCTTGTCAGCAAGTGTTTCTTGGCATCAGTAAGTGTCTGGGTTTGGTGTCAGTGCAGCTACTAAAAACAATGACTTCAGGAAATTTGTAGGCAAATGGATGGAATTTGATATATCATCCTGAGTGAGTTAACTCAGTCACAAAAGAGTATACAACATATGCACTCACTGATAAGTGGATATTAGCCTAAAAGCTCGGAATACACAAGATACAACTCACAGACTATGTGAAACTCAAGGAGAAAGAACAAAATGCAGATTGATGAAAGGGAGAGGGACCGAACAGAGATGACATAACCCGAAATATCCAACACAGGGGAAATAAAACCTGTAGAGACCATAGCCAGTGGATAGACATGACCCCCAGTTGAGTGTCAGGGTTACCCACCTCAAAAATAATAATTGAGAATTTCTCCTGTCTTAAGGAAATGCAGAGACAAAGAGTAGTAGAGCAGAGACTGAAGAAAAGGTCATCCAGAGACTCCCCCACCTAGGGATCCATTCCATTGATAGACATCATGAATTTTAGAGAAATACCTTTAGGTAAGAAATCCTTACCCTTTACCATATAAACATTGCTTCTACATCAGATGGTGACCATTACAGAAAATCATAATCATTCAAAATATATCATTGGGGAAGTATATGACTATCCCAATGCATGGATACACCTACAGTACTACAATTCCTGCTCCTAAAGCACAGGGACACTATACAAGAGGGAGTGAAAAGACTGTAAAGGCCAAAGAAACTGAGTTTACTGAGAGACTGTGACATCTAGGAATGTCAGAAAATACACCCATGTAGGCTCAAAAAACAGGACTTCGTACATATAAATGGAACAAAACAACAGTAGACATACTTAAGTGTAAGTGGGAGAGCCCAGGGGGCTTCAATTTTGGAAAGAACTACAAGCAATCAAGGAATGCTGAGAGCAGAAGAGCAGTCTTCCTGAGAGACGAGACTGGACACAGACTGGATACCAAATAGCACATGATTAGGTCTGCAAACATGTAAACAAGTAACATTATCCAAACTGAGTCAGGATGTGTGTGTGTGTGTGTGTGTGTGTTACAACAATTAATAAAAAGTCATTAAAAAATAAGGAAGGGTAAAGGGATTATTTAAGGAACAGTGAAATGGGGAAATGATGTAATTATATTACAGATGTAAAAATTAAAAGAAATAATTAAAATATAAATCAGACTAACACACACACACACACACACACACACACACACATATACAAGCAAACGAAACCAGTTGTTTGGTTCCACCTTAGGTCTCTGGGGTATGGAAGACGCCAGGAGAACATTGTCCACTGAATCAACTAGCAAGGCTGCTATGGGCTTACAGATTCTGAAGCAGCGAGCAGGTCTCTGCATCAGTTCTTCTGTGTATATGTTATGGCTTTTATCTTGATAATGTTACAGGACTCCTAGCAGTGGGAGTGGGTGTATCTGACTTCTTTTTAATCTGCTACTGGGACTCTTTGCACCCTATTGGGTTGCCTTATCCAGGTTGATATGAGAGGACGTTTGCCTTGTCTAATTGTATCTTGTCTAGTATTTGATTGTTTTCTCTTGGAGGCCTCTTCTTTTCTGAAGAGAGATAGAGGGGGAGTGGATCTTGGGGAAAGGAGAGGTAGTGAGGGGAGCTGGAAGACTAGGTGGAGGGGAAATATGGTTGGGATGAATTTATGTGATAAGAATATATTTTCTATTGAATAAACAGATAAATAATAGGAATTGTCAGACAGGAATTAGAATTTGCTCAGTTAGAGGTGTACATTCACAGTCGGTTAATCTCATCACTTTGGCCAATCACATTAACCTTTCGATTAACTCCAGAGAAATCCAAGGGGCATCAAAGGATAGCATTCAACATACGTAGGAAATTGAGAATAAATAGGAGTTCTATTATGTGCTGGCTCTTTGAGGTTGTAACTACTAACCACTACTAACAGGTAGGCCCAGGGATGGCCCGTACCTGTGGTCATATGTGAAATTCTAATGGCAATGTTAAATAAAAAAAAAATTAGAAAAGGGGAAAGAAGAGGAGACAGGATGACAGTTGGGGTGTGTTGGGAGCGCCGGGGAAGCAGTATTAGGGAAATGGAGGATGACTGTAGTCATAACGAATTGTACTCATGTGCTTAACTCCCAAAGAATAAATTTGAAAAGGAAATCAAAAAGTTTTATCTTTGGCTTTGCTACAAGGAGGGTAGAAAAATAAGAAAGATTACTTAAGCAGGAAGTGGGAAGCATGTGAAATTATGATAAAGCAGGGATTACGAAAACGAAAAGCTTGATTTAAAAAAGCTAAATATGGCCTTAACAGGCTTAATAATAGATTTAGATACAACAGCCAGTATCTATATTTCAAACATGTATATGATATTGAAAAGACTTGGAAAATTTGAAGTGTTTCAACACTCTGCTAAGGTAATAGTAAGTCCAGTGACAAACTATGATCATGTTACTGTAAGTTAAGACTGAGACCTGTGAGTTCAGGAGTGTCTGTATTTTAGAAATAGTTTTAATAAGAAGTTTATCAATCAGTAATTATGTCTTGTTCATATAATCTCAACATCGTTGAGGCTTAGACAAGAAATTGTTGAGTTCTAGTCTAGTCAGGACTACCTAGTGGGTCTAAGTCAGCCTGAGCTATGAAATTTGAGCCCATCTTTAAGAAAGAAATAAAATGAAACAGAAAAACCCCAAGAAATGTTAGACTAATGCAAGTGCACAAATAAGGAAGTAGCTTCACAAAAATAATTTTTAAAAGTCACAATCTTCTTAAAATCATCAGCTCTCAACTAAATCCAGCGTACTCACTGAAATATACACAAAGTCCTAGGAAGCAAAATTAATAATTGCCTAAAGATATAGTCACTTCAACATGATGGAATCGGGCAAAAGGAAATCACTGGGGGCTGGGGATTTAGCTCAGTGGTAGAGCGCTTGCCTAGGAAGCGCAAGGCCCTGGGTTCGGTCCCCAGCTCCGGAAAAAAAAAAAAAAAAAAAAAAAAAAAAAGGAAATCACTGTACTTCATTTGACAATCTGCCTATTTCCTTTGAGACTACCTGCATTAAAACACATTTGCCTTCATTTGCTAATTGATAATTTTAGTAATTAACAAATCTGACTCTTGGGAATGTGCCCTTCTCTCTAACATGGGTAGAGTGAGTAATGAGAAATCGGCTGCTGTAATGACTGTGAGGAGTTGGCCCCGAGCCCCGTCCACACCCTCCTAGCTCTGCTTGTAACACTGACTGCTTTATTATACGCTCTTGTTAATTCTGTAAATCATCCCTCAAGTAAAGACAGTTAGGTAAATATGAGTAAACACTGAATAATAATTAATTTAACATTGTCAATGGAAGCCTGCCCAGGCTTTCACACCTTCTGGAGACCATGTTCTCTTCTTCAGATTTTTTTAAATTAACAAATGACACAGTTCTCAATGTATTTCCTAACTCCTGAGCTCTGTCTCACAATGTTTATATACTCATTTTTCCCACGGTATTAATCTAGTTCCAGGACTTGGTTCAGTTTTAAATTCATGAAGCATCTGACTGCGTAAATCTCTGAACTAGGTTTATCTTTCCTTGATTCCATCTGTGTAATACAATTCAACAAACAGATGTGCCTGTGTTTTCGCATTAACCGTTCTTCAAAATAGGATTAATTCTCCCAGCTTTGGTACACAACTTAGGAAGCTTAGGGTAAAATGAGGGCTGTAAGTTCCTTATTCAAAACTGAGAGTGGGGTGAATGTTACTAGGTAATGAAAATTTTATTTTGAAATTGCCTTGTAGGGTCGTCCAAGTAGTTGATGTGTCCTGTTATTTTAGTCAAATTAGATGTGGAATTTTTAGCTGAATTTCCTTTTCTTTTTTATTCTGCCATAGTTTAACATTTTACAGAATTGAAGCCACCATTACCTCCCCTTATCTCCTCCTTATTCTGGATGAGCCCCTTTCTTCTCAACAAAACAATACCTGTGCGCTATAAGGCAATAAATATGTTACAAATACAAAATTTTAATACCTTAATAAAAATTATTGAAGATTTTCACGACTTTTGCTCTTATACACCATTCAGGTGTATAAATCTGTATGAATCGCAGAAAAGTAGATGCTTATGCTCACCGAGTGGAACATTTTAAAACCCACTTTTTTTTTAAGTGTAACTACTTGTTAATTGTTAATAGCCATTACCAGCAATATACAAATATCTAAGAATCTGTTTGCATTCTAAAATTTTTGATATCAACAGTTAAGTGCATACTAAGTATAAGTGATTTACATAATGTTCTAATATATTTTCTTGTAAGTCTGGCAAAAATAAGTTTTGAGATATGCCACTTTGTGTGGTTTACAGTTCTAGGGCACAGCGTCTCACCACACACAAAGCATGTGAGAAGAAATTTCACTTAGTCACCTTGAATTTATCACATTTAGGATCAGAGAACAATGTACACAATGTTTCTTTTCTCCCTTTATACAGCTGGGGTCACAACAGGAAACAGAGATGCCCAAAATTAACAGGTTTTCCTGCCTAAATTAATCTAATAAAATAGCCCTCTAAAGCATGCCCAGATGCCTTCTTCCTAGGCTAATTCTGAAATTCTATTGTTCTCCAAGTTAACACTAGCCACCATGAATATTCTATTGTTCGTGTTAATTTCTTACTTGTTTTTAGGATTACTTACAAATGTTATTTATTTGCTTATAAATTTCATAAGCTGCTCGTCCACAGATATTTTCATGTGGATATCACTCTGTAACAGGGCTATTCTCATTTAACAATGTGTGTGCCAACATACTTTAAGAAAATAAAACATAGATTAGGACATCTATCAACCCTAAGTAGAGAAGTTTCTTTTTGCAATAGGTAGCAGTTAATACAGAGACCCATAGCTGGTAACAGACGGAGAGTGTGATTGTGGAGTTCTCCCTTCTAAATGAGAAGTCTGTGTCCTGCTATCACCCACAAGGCCTAGGACACATGAGGGTAGACCGTTGTAAAATGGATATGTGCCGTGAACCACTATTTGCTAATATGACAATATTGCTATGTATATAATCCTGCAGTGGGTGTGCCAGCATTCATAAGACCTCCATAATATCAAGCCAACCAAAATTGTAGAATCAGTGGGACAAGGACTCTTGAAGACTCACCTGTGGATAGCAAACTATTGACAATTGATAGGTGCTGAGTAAAAGAAGAAAAACTATTCAGGAATATAAATCCTGAAAGGCTACTCATGCTGCAATAGATGGTCATGCACCCTTACATGTATAGGCAGAACTACGTGAAATGAGTGAGTTTTTAAAAAAGGCATTGAGAATGTGAAGTTTGGTGAGGAAAATTTTATGGCATATAGTAGAAAAGTTAGAGAAGGGGAGTGTGACCAATGATATTAGGTACATATATGTAAAATCAATAAAAATAAAGGATCATAAGCATATTAAAAACTGAAAGTAATTATGTCATCTACCTAATCACTGTTGTTGTAATCCCCTTGCGATTATCATTTTATTTAATGTTTATTAGCATCTTCGTCAATTAAAGAATACAGTCTTCATCTACTACTTATGAAAAATCTCCTAAATATGTTTTTTCTTATTTATGTCCATTTCATATTATGTCTTTTATTGCCCTTTATCACTTAATCACTTTATCAGTTTTGTGGATACAAAATTGACAGTTATAACTGATCCCCCAATATTTTTCTGTAACAAATTGCATTTATTCTTTTTTATACTTAGAGATTATGATCCTATGATTGAATCCAGTGCCAGATAAATGAAAAATGCTCACAAGCATTTAATAAAATTTTGGCAATCTTTATCAGAAACTAGTTTAAAAATTCCATCTCTTCAAATCCTATAGACAAGGCTGGCAGGATTCTTGGCCAGTAAACTACTTTCCTTACAGTATGAACTTAAGTGAGATCATTAGAACCACTTTAAAAATAAAACTAGGTAACAAACTAACAAAAATCCATAATTATATGTTGTGGTACTCTTGTAATCCCAGTACAAATGAAGTCACGACACACAGATCTCAGTTAGTCAAAGCTTACATATTTAAATCAACATTCACACAGGGGAACACACACACATATGAACACATGAACAATTTGGGGGAACAATCATCATGCATATCAAATCACAAACTACTTTCTAATTACATAAGTAATTTTCTTGTCATAATAATTGAATTTGAACTTCCATGTCTCAAAATGCCCTTGGCTGAATCATTCCAAGATGTTCTTGTCCTACTATGTAGCCTCTCATCTACAGTCCAACTTTTCAACATGGTTTTCACTTCCACCATTCAGTATAAATAGTGGATAACGTTATTTCTCAAATAGAGTTTTCTCAGGAAAATCTTTTTGTTGTTCACCTTATCACAAATCTTTTCTCACAATTATTTCATATCATTTTTATTTGTGGAATGGTTATTAATCACTAACTTATCAGACACACAGAAACACTTCTTATCGTGTTCTTCAAGAGAAAAAGCTTGAAAAAAAAAACAGGAATATTGACTTTATTGCCACTTTGTTTTAACATAATAGAGTGGTGCTTGCCACATAGTCAATGATTTCAATTTTATGAAATGAATAATAGCACACAGTGTAAGCTTTGACTAACTGAATTGTCAATATGATGACAAGTATGCACTGTCAATATCTTTAGATTGATTAGAGGAGGACCAAACTGAATTAGCTGTAATTAGTCAGCTTTATTTATGACTTATGACTACTGAAGATAGTAAACAAAGTAAGCATCTTGTTCCAGCAATAAATGTTGAAATTTATATTATGCTAATATAGGAAATATTCAAATATTTTGTAATATTGAACTGCATTATAGATTCTCATGATTTTTATTCTGTATTTATTTTCATTGTATATTTATAACCTTTTAATGAGGTATATTTTCTACTTAACACAAAATGATTATCATCTTAATTATTAATGAATCATATTGTTACTAAATAGAAAATAACTTAATAAGTATGATTGCAGCTATAATCACTAATTTTCCTAAGAATAATATATTGATAGCAAGTGAGAAGAGTCTCAGTCATTATTGCACAATTGAATAAATGCTTATGATATAGGTATCATAGAAAATTACACATATATTTTTCAGCATATATATACACTTGAGTAATATAATCAGTTAAATTACATTCATTTAAATTATATTAACACACATAATTTAGTGTTTTAATTAAATTAATTTAAAGTAATGGGATTAACCTTGTAGTACAAACATGAATTTTCTTGCCAAATGTCTGGGTCTTCAGGAAGAAATCTAACATGGTTCTGGGGAAGCTCTATCCATCTGTCAATGACCTATGCATGTTGTAAAGAGAATACTCCATTCTGTTGTCATAACAAAAGAACTTGTCCTTATTGTTTCAGGGAAATTCATCATGTAAGCAGGAAATCTTTTTCCTTCTTAATCAAGAATAAAACTCACATTTTCTTTAAGGTGCACTTTGTAGTGTGGCAGAGATGGCTCTTTGTCAGGCATGGTAACCATGGTGCCTCATCTAATAACTGATATGGATTTTACATTTTCTGACTTGCTCACATTGTTGATTGAGTTGTACAGTCCATCAGAAGGCAACAATTCACAGTTGAGTAACACTGTAAAATCTAGCTTTGTTACATCTGTCTACAGATCATACAACCACTACTTGTAATAGGAAATTTGACTGCATTTAAACTTCTTTGTTTTAAAAGTTGTCAGTGATACAAGCCTGTATATTCTCTACTCATTTTTACTATTTGACTATTTAGAATATGCACATTAGTGTTAAAGACATCTGTAATATCAACAGCACTACACTAAAAAATATTTAACTGAAAGTTATTTCTATAAAATTAAAACTAATAGGAAGTTTTTCTTATAAAATTGGTTTATCAAATATAGATACATCTCCTGAAAACATATGGAATTTTTCATAAGCAAACACTGAAAAACAGATATGATTAATATATTAGCCACTATATTTATCCGAAGACAAGAATATATTTTGTATTATTGCTTAAATAAATGAAGTATTTTGTCTATTCATTTTATGGATATATATTTAAATTTACTATTATACTGAATAAAATTCTACACTGTTTTTTAGACTCACTTGATATATTTTTATTCTATGTGTTACATATTGTACAAGTTAAAGATACAGCTTATAAAAGTTCTTAACAGCTTTTTGCAATTACATTTAATCAAAGAAAGGTAAATTTCCCCTTCTCTTTTTGATCACTACACATTTATTTTAATTTAAAAACAAAAGAATACCTTCTTTGCAGCACCTCATGATACCTTCTCCAAAATCGACCATATAATTGGTCACAAACAACCCTCAAACAATACAAAAAGGATTAAAATAATCCCATGCATGCTATCAGACCACCGTGGCCAAAAGCTGGTCTTCTATAACAGCAAAAGCAACAGGAAACCCACATACATAGGGGAACTGAGCAACTCTCTACTCAATGATAATTGGGTCAAGGATGAAATAAAAAAAAAGAAATTAAAGACTTCCTGGAACTTAAAGAAAATATTGACACATTGTACTCAAAATTACGGGACACAATGAAAGCAGTGCAGAGAGGAACATTCCTAACACTCAGTGAACTGGTAAGGTTGGAGAGATCTTACACTAGCAACTGAACAGCACACCTGAGAGCTCTAGACAAAGGCAAACAAACTCACCCAAGAGGAGCAGAAGAAATAGTCAAACTCAGGGCTGAAATCAACCAAAAGAAACAAAGAGAAGAATACGAAGAATCAGCAAAACCAAACTCTGGTTCTTTCAAGAATCAACAAGATAAATAAACTCCTAGTCAAACGAGGCGTATCCAAATTAACAAAATCAGAAATAAAAAGGGAAACATAACAACAGAAACTGAGTACATTCAAATATTATCACATACTAATGCAAAAGCCTGTACTCAACTAAACTGAAAAATCTTAATGAAATGGACAATTTTCTAGACAGATACTAGGTACCAAAGTTAAATCAGGACCATTAAACCATCTAAACAGTCCCATAACCCCTATAAATAGAAGCAGTCATTAAAAGACTCCCAACCAAAAAAAGTCCAGGACCAGATAGATTTAGTGCAGAATTACCAAACCTTCAAAGAAGACCTGATAACAATTTTCTTCAAACTATTCCATAAAATAGAAACAGAAGGAACACTGCCTAATTCATTCTATGAAGTCACAATTACTCTGAAACCTAAACCACACAAGGACCCTACCAAAAAAGAAAATGTCATACCAATCACGTTTATGAATATCAATGCAAAAATACTCAATATAATTTTTGCAAACCGAATCCAAGAACACATCAAAACCGTCATTCACCACGACCAAGTAGGCTTCATCTGAGGGATGCAAGGTTGATTCAATTTACAAAATCCATTAACGTAATCTACTGTATAAACAAACTCAAAGAAATAAATCACATGATCATCTTCTTAGATGCAGAAAAAGCGTTTGACAAAAATATAGCACCACTTCATGTTAAAAATATTGGAGAAATCAGAAATTCAAGGCCATTCCTAAACAGAATAAAAACAATTTTCTGCAAACCAACAGCCAATATCAAATTAAACAGAGAGATACTTGAAGCTATCCCACTAAAATCTGGGACAAGACAAGATGCCACTCTCCCCACATCTATTCAATATAGTACTCAAAGTGGAAGCTAGGACAATAAGACAACAAAAGGAGATCAAGGGGATACAAATTCGCAAAGACAAAATAAGATATCATTATTTCCTGATGACGTGATAGTATATTTAATGACCCCAATCATTCTACCAGAGAACTTCTCCAGCTGATAAACAACTTCAGCTAAGTGGCCATATATAAAATTAACGCAAATAAATCAAGAGCCTTCCTTTATACAAATTATAAACAGGCTCAGAGAGAAACTAGGGAAACAAATCCCTTCACAATAGCCACAGATAATACAAAATATCTTGGAGTAACTCTAAGCAAACAAGTGAAAAATCTGTATCATAAGAACATCAAGTCTCTCAAGAAAGAAATCAAGGAAGATCTCAGAAAATGGAGAAATCTCCCATGCTCAAGGATTGGTAGAATTAACATAGTAAAAATGGCCATCCTACCAAAGGCAATGTACTGATTCAATGCAATTTCTGTCAAAATCCCAAAACGACCCTCCAAAGACATGGAAAAAACAATTCTCAAATTCACCCACAAAGAAAACAAACAAAAAGCAAACAGCAACAACAACAACAACAACAACAACAACAACAACAAAAAAAAAAAAACAGAGCAGCAAAAACAATTTTTAACAATATAAGAATGGCTGGGGAGGAAGTCGCACACCCGCGGATCCCGGCCCGCAGCAGCTCTCTACTCCCAGACCCGGTGAGAGAGAGACCCAACCGCCTGGTCAGGTGGGCACTCCTGAGGCTGCAGAGCGGAGGAGACCACCAACATTGCTCACCCCTGCCCACATCCCTGGCCCAAGAGGAAACTGTATAAGGCCTCTGGGCTCCCGTGGGGGAGGGCCCAGGAGCGGCAGGACACCTGCCTGAGACACTGCCGGAACCTGAAAGAAACAGACCGGATAAACAGTTCTCTGCACCCAAATCCCGTGGGAGGGAGAGCTAAACCTTCAGAGAGGCAGACAAGCCTGGGAAACCAGAAGAGACTGCTCCCTGCACACACATCTCTGACGCCAGAGGAAAAAGCCAAAGACCATCTGGAACCCTGGTGCACTGAAGCTCCCGGAAGGGGGGCACAGGTCTTCCTGGTTGCTGCCGCTGCAGAGAGCCCCTGGACAGCACCCCACGAGCGAACCTGAGCCTCGGGACCACAGGTAAGACCAAATTTTCTGCTGCAAGAAAGCTGCCTGGTGAGCTTGGGACACAGGGAAGCAGAATTTCTCTAGGACCGGGCACGTTCTGTGTTTACCGGAAGTCCCACACCCGCGGATCCCGGCCCGCAGCAGCTCTCTACTCCCAGACCCGGTGAGAGAGAGACCCAACCGCCTGGTCAGGTGGGCACTCCTGAGGCTGCAGAGCAGAAGAGACCACCAACACTGCTCACCCCTGCCCACATCCCTGGCCCAAGAGGAAACTGTATAAGGCCTCTGGGCTCCCGTGGGGGAGGGCCCAGGAGCGGCAGGACACCTGCCTGAGACACCGCCGGAACCTGAAAGAAACAGACCGGATAAACAGTTCTCTGCACCCAAATCCCGTGGGAGGGAGAGCTAAACCTTCAGAGAGGCAGACAGGCCTGGGAAACCAGAAGAGACTGCTCCCTGCACACACATCTCGGACGCCAGAGGAAAAAGCAAAAGACCATCTGGAACCCTGGTGCACTGAAGCTCCCGGAAGGGGCGGCACAGGTCTTCCTGGTTGCTGCCGCTGCAGAGAGCCCCTGGACAGCACCCCACGAGCAAACCTGAGCCTCGGGACCACAGGTAAGACCAAATTTTCTGCTGCAAGAAAGCTGCCTGGTGAACTCAAGACACAGGCCCACAGGAACAGCTGAAGACCTGTAGAGAGGAAAAACTACACGCCCGAAAGCAGAACACTCTGTCCCCATAACTGACTGAAAGAGAGGAAAACAAGTATACAGCACTCCTGACACACAGGCTTATAGGACAGTCTAGCCACTGTCAGAAATAGCAGAACAAAGTAACACTAGAGATAATCTGATGGCGAGAGGCAAGCGAAGGAACCCAAGCAACAGAAACCAAGACTACATGCCATCATCGGAGCCCAATTCTCCCACCAAAACAAACATGGAATATCCAAACACACCAGAAAAGCAAGATCTAGTTTCAAAATCATATTTGATCATGATGCTGGAGAACTTCAGGAAAGACCTGAACACACTTAAGGAAGCACAGGAAAACATTAATAAACAAGTAAAAGCCTACAGAGAGGAATCGCAAAAATCCCTGAAAGAATTCCAGGAAAACACAATCAAACAGTTGAAGGAATTAAAAATGGAAATAGAAGCAATCAAGAAAGAACACATGGAAACAACCCTGGATATAGAAAACCAAAAGAAGAGACAAGGAGCTGTAGATACAAGCTTCACCAACAGAATACAAGAGATGGAAGAGAGAATCTCAGGAGCAGAAGATTCCATAGAAATCATTGACTCAACTGTCAAAGATAATATAAAGTGGAAAAAGCTACTGGTCCAAAACATACAGGAAATCCAGGACTCAATTGAAGATCAAACCTAAGGATAATAGGTATAGAAGAGAGTGAAGACTCCCAGCTCAAAGGACCAGTAAATATCTTCAACAAAATCATAGAAGAAAACTTCCCTAACCTAAAAAAAGAGATACCCATAGACATACAGGAAGCCTACAGAACTCCAAATAGATTGGACCAGAAAAGAAACACCTCCCGTCACATAATTGTCAAAACACCAAACGCACAAAATAAAGAAAGAATATTAAAAGCAGTAAGGGAAAAAGGTCAAGTAACATATAAAGGGAGACCTATCAGAATCACACCAGACTTCTCGCCAGAAACTATGAAGGCCAGAAGATCCTGGACTGATGTTATACAGACCCTAAGAGAACACAAATGCCAGCCCAGATTACTGTATCCAGCAAAACTCTCAATTAACATTGATGGAGAAACCAAGATATTCCATGACAAAACCAAATTTACACAATATCTTTCTACAAATCCAGCACTACAAAGGATAATAAATGGTAAAGCCCAACATAAGGAGGCAAGCTATACCCTAGAAGAAGCAAGAAACTAATCGTCTTGGCAACAAAACAAAGAGAATGAAAGCACACAAACATAACCTCACATCAAATATGAATATAACGGGAAGCAATAATCACTATTCCTTAATATCTCTCAATATCAATGGCCTCAACTCCCCAATAAAAAGACATAGATTAACAAACTGGATACGCAACGAGGACCCTGCATTCTGCTGCCTAGAGGAAACACACCTCAGAGACAAAGACAGACACTACCTCAGAGTGAAAGGCTGGAAAACAACTTTCCAAGCAAATGGTCAGAAGAAGCAAGCTGGAGTAGCCATTCTAATATCAAATAAAATCAATTTCCAACTAAAAGTCATCAAAAAAGATAAGGAAGGACACTTCATATTCATCAAAGGAAAAATCAACCAAGATGAACTCTCAATCCTAAATATCTATGCCCCAAATACAAGGGCACCTACATATGTAAAAGAAACCTTACTAAAGCTCAAAACACACATTGCACCTCACACAATAATAGTGGGAGATTTCAACACCCCACTCTCATCAATGGACAGATCATGGAAACAGAAATTAAACAGTGATGTCGACAGACTAAGAGAAGTCATGAGCCAAATGGACTTAACGGATATTTATAGAACATTCTATCCTAAAGCAAAAGGATATACCTTCTTCTCAGCTCCTCATGGTACTTTCTCCAAAATTGACCATATAATTGGTCAAAAAACGGGCCTCAACAGGTACAGAAAGATAGAAATAATCCCATGCGTGCTATCGGACCACCACGGCCTAAAACTGGTCTTCAATAACAATAAGGGAAGAATGCCCACATATACGTGGAAATTGAACAATGCTCTACTCAATGATAACCTGGTCAAGGAAGAAATAAAGAAAGAAATTAAAAACTTTTTAGAATTTAATGAAAATGAAGATACAACATACTCAAACTTATGGGACACAATGAAAGCTGTGCTAAGAGGAAAACTCATAGCGCTGAGTGCCTGCAGAAAGAAACAGGAAAGAGCATATGTCAGCAGCTTGACAGCACACCTAAAAGCTCTAGAACAAAAAGAAGCAAATACACCCAGGAGGAGTAGAAGGCAGGAAATAATCAAACTCAGAGCTGAAATCAACCAAGTAGAAACAAAAAGGACCATAGAAAGAATCAACAGAACCAAAAGTTGGTTCTTTGAGAAAATCAACAAGATAGATAAACCCTTAGCCAGACTAACGAGAGGACACAGAGAGTGTGTCCAAATTAACAAAATCAGAAATGAAAAGGGAGACATAACTACAGATTCAGAGGAAATTCAAAAAATCATCAGATCTTACTATAAAAACCTATATTCAACAAAATTTGAAAATCTTCAGGAAATGGACAATTTCCTAGACAGATACCAGGTATCGAAGTTAAATCAGGAACAGATAAACCAGTTAAACAACCCCATAACTCCTAAGGAAATAGAAGCAGTCATTAAAGGTCTCCCAACCAAAAAGAGCCCAGGTCCAGACGGGTTTAGTGCAGAATTCTATCAAACCTTCATAGAAGACCTCATACCAATATTATCCAAACTATTCCACACAATTGAAACAGATGGAGCCCTACCGAATTCCTTCTACGAAGCCACAATTACTCTTATACCTAAACCACACAAAGACACAACAAAGAAAGAGAACTTCAGACCAATTTCCCTTATGAATATCGACGCAAAAATACTCAATAAAATTCTGGCAAACCGAATTCAAGAGCACATCAAAACAATCATCCACCATGATCAAGTAGGCTTCATCCCAGGCATGCAGGGATGGTTTAATATACGGAAAACCATCAACGTGATCCATTATATAAACAAACTGAAAGAACAGAAACACATGATCATTTCATTAGATGCTGAGAAAGCATTTGACAAAATTCAACACCCCTTCATGATAAAAGTCCTGGAAAGAATAGGAATTCAAGGCCCATACCTAAACATAGTAAAAGCCATATACAGCAAACCAGTTGCTAACATTAAACTAAATGGAGAGAAACTTGAAGCAATCCCACTAAAATCAGGGACTAGACAAGGCTGCCCACTCTCTCCCTACTTATTCAATATAGTTCTTGAAGTTCTAGCCAGAGCAATCAGACAACAAAAGGAGATCAAAGGGATACAGATCGGAAAAGAAGAGGTCAAAATATCACTATTTGCAGATGACATGATAGTATATTTAAGTGATCCCAAAAGTTCCACCAGAGAACTACTAAAGCTGATAAACAACTTCAGCAAAGTGGCTGGGTATAAAATTAACTCAAATAAATCAGTTGCCTTCCTCTATACAAAAGAGAAACAAGCCGAGAAAGAAATTAGGGAAACGACACCCTTCATAATAGACCCAAATAATATAAAGTACCTCGGTGTGACTTTAACCAAGCAAGTAAAAGATCTGTACAATAAGAACTTCAAGACACTGAGGAAAGAAATTGAAGAAGACCTCAGAAGATGGAAAGATCTCCCATGCTCATGGATTGGCAGGATTAATATGGTAAAAATGGCCATTTTACCAAAAGCAATCTACAGATTCAATGCAATCCCCATCAAAATACCAATCCAATTCTTCAAAGAGTTAGACAGAACAATTTGCAAATTCATCTGGAATAACAAAAAACCCAGGATAGCTAAAGCTATCCTCAACAATAAAAGGACTTCAGGGGGAATCACTATCCCTGAACTCAAGCAGTATTACAGAGCAATAGTGATAAAAACTGCATGGTATTGGTACAGAGACAGACAGATAGACCAATGGAATAGAATTGAAGACCCAGAAATGAACCCACACACCTATGGTCACTTGATTTTTGACAAAGGAGCCAAAACCATCCAATGGAAAAAAGATAGTATTTTCAGCAAATGGTGCTGGTTCAACTGGAGGGCAACATGTAGAAGAATGCAGATCGATCCATCCTTATCACCCTGTACAAAGCTTAAGTCCAAGTGGATCAAGGACCTCCACATCAAACCAGACACACTCAAACTAATAGAAGAAAAACTAGGGAAGCATCTGGAACACATGGGTACTGGAAAAAATTTCCTGAACAAAACACCAATGGCTTATGCTCTAAGATCAAGAATTGACAAATGGGATCTCATAAAACTGCAAAGCTTCTGTAAGGCAAAGGACACTGTGGTTAGGACAAAACGGCAACCAACAGATTGGGAAAAGATCTTTACCAATCCTACAACAGATAGAGGCCTTATTTCCAAAATATACAAAGAACTCAAGAAGTTAGACCGCAGGGAAACAAATAACCCTATTAAAAAATGGGGTTCAGAGCTAAACAAAGAATTCACAGCTGAGGAATGCCGAATGGCTGAGAAACACCTAAAGAAATGTTCAACATCTTTAGTCATAAGGGAAATGCAAATCAAAACAACCCTGAGATTTCACCTCACACCAGTGCGATTGGCTAAGATCAAAAACTCAGGTGACAGCAGATGCTGGCGAGGATGTGGAGAAAGAGGAACACTCCTCCATTGTTGGTGGGATTGCAGACTGGTAAAACCATTCTGGAAATCAGTCTGGAGGTTCCTCAGAAAATTGGACATTGAACTGCCTGATGATCCAGCTATACCTCTCTTGGGCATATACCCAAAAGATGCCTCAACACATAAAAAGAGACACGTGCTCCACTATGTTCATCGCAGCCTTATTTATAATAGCCAGAAGCTGTAAAGAACCCAGATGCCCTTCAACAGAGGAATGGATACAGAAAATGTGGTACATCTACACAATGGAATATTACTCAGCTATCAAAAACAACGAGTTTATGAAATTCGTAGGCAAATGGTTGGAACTGGAAAATATCATCCTGAGTGAGCTAACCCAATCACAGAAAGACATACATGGTATGCACTCATTGATAAGTGGCTATTAGCCCAAATGCTTGAATTACCCTAGATCCCTAGAACAAACGAAACTCAAGACGGATGATCAAAATGTGAATGCTTCACTCCTTCTTTAAATGAGGAAAAAGAATACCCTTGGCAGGGAAGGGAGAGGCAAAGATTAAAACAGAGACTGAAGGAACACCCATTCAGAGCCTGCCCCACATGTGGCCCATACATATACAGCCACCCAATTAGACAAGATGGATGAAGCAAAGAAGTGCAGACCGACAGGAGCCGGATGTAGATCGCTCCTGAGAGACACAGCCAGAATACAGCAAATATAGAGGCGAATGCCAGCAGCAAACCACTGAACTGAGAATAGGTCCCCTATTGAAGGAATCAGAGAAAGAACTGGAAGAGCTTGAAGGGGTTCGAGACCCCAAAAGTACAACAATGCCAAGCAACCAGAGCTTCCAGGGACTAAGCCACTACCTAAAGACTATACGTGGACTGACCCTGGACTCTGACCCCATAGGTAGCAATGAATATCCTAGTAAGAGCACCAGTGGAAGGGGAAGCCCTGGGTCCTGCTAAGACTGAACCCACAGTGAACTAGTCTATGGGGGGAGGGCGGCAATGGGGGGAGGGTTGGGAGGGGAACACCCATAAGGAAGGGGAGGGGGGAGGGGGATGTTTGCCCGGAAACCGGGAAAGGGAATAACACTCGAAATGTATATAAAAAATACTCAAGTTAATAAAAAAAAAAAAAAAAAAGAAGGCAAAAAAAAAAACAAAAAAAAAAGAAATACTCAAGTTAATTAAAAAAAAAAAGAAAGAAAAAAAAGGCACAAAAAAAAAGAAATACTCAAGTTAATAATAAAAAAAAAAAAAAAAAAAGAACGGCTGGGGAAACCACCATCCCTGACCTCAAGCTCTACAACAGAGCAATAGTGATAAAAACTGCATGGTAGTAGTACAGAGGCAGACAGGTTGATCAAGAATAGAATTGAAGACCCACAAATAAAACCACACACTTACAAACACTAGATCTTTGACAATGAAGTAAAAAATATACAATGGAAAAGAAAGCATCTTCGATAAATGGTGCTGGTCTAACTGGCAGTATGTATGTAGAAAAATGAAAATAGATCCATATTTGTCACCTTGTACAAAGCTCAATTCCAAGTGGATCAAGGACTTTAACATAAAACCAGATACACTGAATCTAATAGGAGAGAAAGTGGTAAACAGCTTTGAATTCATTGGCACAGGGGAAATTTCCTAAACAGAATTCCAATGGCTCATTCTCTAAAATTAAGAATTTATAAATGTGATCTCATGAAACTGGAATGCTTCTGCAAGGCAAAGGACATAGTCAATAGAACAAATTGGCATCCTACAGATTGGGAAAACAATCTTCCCTAAGTCCACATCTCATGGAGGGCTAATATCCAAAATATATAGAAATCAAGAAGCTAACCACCACAAAATCAAACAACCCAATTAAAAAATGGATTATAGAACTAAACTGAGAATTTACAGCAGATGAATCTTGAATGGCTGAGAAGCACCTAAAGAAAAGTACTTGGTGATCAGAGAAATGCAAATCAAAACAATCCTGAGATGCCACCTTACACCAGTCAGAATGGCTAAGATTAAAACCTTGGGTGACAACACACATTGGCGAGGATGTGAAGAAAGAAGAACGCTCCTCTATTGCTGGTGGAATTGCAAACTGATACAACCACGATGGAAATCAATATGGAGGTTCCTCAGAAAATTACAAATAGACCTACATAAAGACCTAGAAATACCACTCCTGGGATTTTACCTCAAAGATGCCCCACTATGCCACAGGGGCACATGTTCTTCTATGTTCATAGCGGCCTTATTTGTGATAGGAGAAGCTGGAAAGAACTCAGAAGTCTCAGGACAGAAGAATGGATACAGAAAATGTGGTTCATTTAGACAATGGAAAACTACTCAGCTAATAAGAACGAGGACATCCTGAGTTTTGCAGGCAAATAGATGGAACTAGAAAATGTCATCCTGTGTGAGGTAACTTAGACCCAAAAACCCTCAATAATAAGTGGATATTAGCCAAAAAACAAGAAAAAACTCCCAAAAACAGAAAATAGAAAACAAAACAACCCCCCGCCCAAAAAAAAAAAAAAAAAAAAACCCTACAAGAATACCCAAGATACAGTCCACAGAACTCAAAAAGTTCAACAGGTTGAAGGGCTCAAGTGAGGATGCCTCAGTTTCACTTGGGCAGGAGAAGAAATCAACCACCATGGGGGAGGGAGGGGGGTACAGGGGAGTACTCTGCTGTATATGTGTTGGGGCCCTCATCACAGCTGGTATATGCTGATATGGTATTGGGTAGGAAAAAAGGACTAAAGCCTTGAGGGCCAGCAAAAAGAATGGAAACAGATGACCTCAGGAGAAAGGTGATTGGGAGGACACTCTAGAATGTACCAGAGACCTGGGAAGTGAGAGACTCTCAGGACACAAGGAAGGGAGGGGAACCTAGATGAAATGTCCTACAGTTGGGAGAGGAAAGTTATTGAAGTTTACCTCCAGCGGAAAGGCAGGGCATCAAGTGAGGGATTGGGTTGCTAACCCCAGTCAAAACTCTGACTCATAATTCTTCCTGTCTGAAAGAAATGCAGGGATGGAAATGGAGAAGAACCTGAGGAAAAGAAGATCCAATGACAAGCCCAAAGAGGCATCCAGCATAAGGGGAGGTCCCAAGTCCTGACACCATTACTGAAGCTATGGCGCTTTCACAAAAAATGACCTAACGTGACTGCTCTCCAAAAGACCAAGAAGCAAGCTGAAAGAGTCAGATGTAGATATGGGCACCCAACCAATGAACAGAAGCTGCTGACCCCTCTGGTTGAATTAGGGAAAAGCTGGAGGAAGCTGCGGAAGAGGGCAACCCTGTAGGAGGACCGGCAGTCTCAATTAACCTGGACCCCTGAGATCTCTCAGATACTGGATCACTAACCAGGCAATATATGCCAGCTGAGATGAGGCCTCCATTACATATATAGCAGAGGACTCCCGGGGTGGGTTCAGTCAGAGAAGATGCACTTAACCCTCAAGAAACTGCAGGCCCCAGGAAGTTTAGAGGTCTGGTAGAGTGGGTGGGGTGGGGACATCCTGTGGAGACTAGGTTGTGGGGAGTGAGGGTGGGCAGGGAGGAGTTATGGGATGTGGAAGAATTGGGGGCAGAGTGGACTTGGAGGGGAATAAAATCTGGAGTGTAAAAATAAATATAAATAAATTAAAAGTATTTGTAGAAACAATCTATAATTCAGCGTGTGTCCTCATGAAAGAATACATTCCTAGAGAGCCATGTGCCAGTCACAAGCTGCTCCATTGACCAAGATTTCTTTCCTTTGCAGTAAATCAATTATTGAACTATGATGATATTGGAAGTGACCTTGGGAATCTTTTAACATTTGAAGAATCTGAGTCTTGTGATTTTTTTTTTTTTTGTGCTTCATTTCAACCTGTAAATTTAGCACCACACTCTCAGAACAGAATGATTCAGTTCTGATGAAATAACTTCACAGCATATTCAAATAGTGTTATACATTGAACCATAATTTTCAGACTCTTCTATTTCACTAATTATATTATACAATACTCATACAATATAATTCTGTTTACTTTAGTTTTTGGTTTAGATTAGATGCTTTAGATTTCTAAAGTATCTCCCGACTTGCTTTCTTTTATGTAAGCAAGCTTTGCCACTAAGCACAATAAGGGTGTGGGAAGAAAGGTTCTGATAAAACATTATAAAATGGTGTGTCACTGACAGGCATGTCCATTCTTTCAAATTGCAAGGCATGTGTTTTCCATAATCCTAGACAACAAGAGGGCATGAGAAGCTTAAATGTCACAGTTCCATGGAAAAAAGAAACAAATGCTAATCACATTAACAGCAAAGGCTTCTGGTTACCACACTTACCACAGAGAATTAAATTCAAAAATGAGAAAAAAAATTCTACCCTGAATCTCTCTTCAAATCAACCACTCTCTTAATAGCTAAGATCATGGAGTTTATAATCAAACTCAAATTTAAAATTTCTTATTCTGAGAGGATGTTTACTACTAATTTAGGGAGTAAGGCCAGCATTGGCTAGGGATATAATTAATTAATTAAGATTGAAAATAAATTGGAAAAATTTAAAGTTCCATTTCTTTGAAAATATCACTTTTTAATAAAATTCTATAGTTCAAATTTAACATGTTTTTACTCCTCATTTAAATTCAATGGCTAATAATGTTGCTCCATCCTTGTGGAACTGCCATCTCAATCTGAAGTCACAGCTCTGTTACGAAAACAACCAACTTTATAATCCTATATATTTATATTCAACAAACTAATCAGGGCTGTGATAATGCAGAGTTAAAGCACTTGAAGTAGTGAAGTAACATGGCTTGGGTTTAAATCCGTACTGGGTTTACAGAGAGAGAGAGAGAGAGAGAGAGAGAGAGAGAGAGAGAGAGAGAGAGAGAGAGAGAGAGAGAGAGAGAGATGCTGCTGTTCTGCTGTGGATTGCAATGAATACAGAGAGATAATAAGTTATTAACAAGGGAACTTCATGGGTGGTGTTGTTTAATGGAAGTGTCATTATTCTTTTTATAGGAAATTATGCACATCAATATCATAATCTCATAGGAAAATATGAATTTACTTAGCATAGAAATTAAAAACTAAATCTACAGTGTATTTGTCTAAAACGGAATTGGTCTTCAAGCAATTTTCAGGAAAGTGAATTGTACTGCAATAGATTTAAGAAAAACAACAAATAAACCATTTAGAAAAATGGGAATCTGCCTTAGGGAAATTAAAACTTTCTAAAGAAATAAATATTTAAGCTGAAATTGAGGAAAATAATTCTCTTATAACTAGTTTCAGAAAATCATGAAATTCATAATTGCGCATTGAAGGGGAAAGGGGATAAAAACTACATTTTTAACATGCTCCGAAGTGCTTCAGAGATGGCTCGCTCGTCTGTAGAACATAACATATTTTCTTCCCAATTATTTTTGAAGGGCTTCTGACAAATGTTTTCTCAAGAAAGAATGACAGACTGTCTTCTTTATTTTGTTCTTACAATACTCTCATTTTTATCCTGTCAGGAGAAGCAAATGACAGAGGTATGATTTGGGTAAGCTATGCAACAGAGTCTCTATATACACTCTTTATGATATAGCTTTCTTTAATCTGTTAGGGAATGCAGGTCATGAGGGCTCCCAGTAACAGAGGGAAACTTGAACGTATGTTGATATATTCTATCCTGACTATCTTCAAAAAGAATCAAGGCCTGTTCTCCCCAAACCTGAAGTTATTGAAAACATCAAGGAAACTATTTCAACCACTACTCAATTTTCTACCAAAATATTTTTCTCCTTTAAAACAATAAAGTTAAGTGAATTGTGTGTGTGTGTGTGTGTGTGTGTGTGTGTGTGTGTGTGTGTGTTAACAAAACAAAATGAAAATAAGCAAAACCCACAAGCCTGAAAAGGACTAGGGAGTAAATTGAGTTCCCAGAATTTCTATTATGTGGCTGTAGTAGCTTATAACTTTGTACTGAAGAAACAGAGACAGGTGGAATCCTGGGGCTCCAAGATCAGTCTCTAGGGCAATTTCAATCCTGAGAGAGATGCTTTCTGCCAAAAGGTGAATGACACTGAAGGGTTGACCGTTGAGGTTGACTTTTTACCTCCATATATATATACATGCATATATGCTTGCTCCACATATATCACATGCTATGTATAGTCTTGCACTATTCTAATGCTTCCACATGAATCTGCACACACACAAACACAAGCACACAAATGAACACACACACATGCGCACACACAAACACACAAACACACACGCGCACATGCACGCGCATGCAGACATACACACACAACACTTCTGCCATAGTGTTCTGGGATTTACTCATTGTTAAATTTTATGACAATGTTATCAGTATAAATGTCCATTTTTAAATACAAGTAATATATAATAGCTTCTTTCACTGATAATATATTTTATTTACAAGTACACTTTTCTTCGACATTTATTGTACGCTGCATAATATTTTTAAACACTGATAGCATGAAACTCTGAGCTATATTATGTCTAATGACCTTTTTTCATAGCCTCCTTGTTCAACATTCAGTAGTTAAATTAAAAGTGGGAGAAGACTCAGACTACTGATTTTATTAGTGCAGGGTGGCATTTTCTACACACCATGTTAGTCTTCCAGCTCATGGGCTTAACCTTGTTATTTGGTTTTGGCTTTGAAAGACCCCAGTGCCCTCCATGGCCATTCCTCATAACTAGAAAACTAGAACTTAATTTGTTTCATGTTTTTGTCTCCTCCTTGGCTATATGGGTTGTGTTCAGTGGTGACCTTAGTCATATCCATCCAGTATTTTCAGATTCCTGGCCTAAACTGGCTTCTACATCTTTACTAACTCTCCCTTTGTTCTTTCCACTACCTGAAATCCAGGTCACATACCCAATTTGTTTTATGAAACTGCCAATCTAATGCCAAGCAAAAATTCCTCAACTTTATATCAGTTATTTTCAGGTGTTGCCTTTTAGGTTTTGACCTACAAAGTTAGATGTCAAGAACTCAATTACTTTTCATATCCACTGATATCTTTCTAGAATTCTTGAATTCTTCTTTGAAGATTTTTTTTTCAGATACACAACAAAATCTTTTATATGTTTGATTCAGATTATATTACATTTAAAGCTACTAAAGACATACTAGAGTGACGAATTTAACCTTCAAAATGTGCTTGTTCATTTTGACTAACTCATCTAAAGAGATGTTTCAGAGTAATATAGACAATATGCCAGCTATCCTAAATAGAGGAATTGTATTATAAAAGTACTAAAGTCCAATTGAAATGACATGGAAATGGTAACATTTGGCAATTTACTACATCAAAAATTGTTTTTAAAGTATAATAATATTTCCAAAATTTTAAATATATTAGTTACCAAGAAAAATAAATCACTTTTTAAAATAACCTATAGATTAGGTTTAAAAAATATATTTAAAGTATTAAGAAAAAGAAAATGTAGCTAAGAAATTCTGTCATGTGGATATTATGGCTTTTGTCTTCAAAAGTCTTAGTTAAAACAAGTACACATTACTGTATATATAAGAATTTCTACTAAATTTAATATGAAATTGTTTATCCATTCATATCCTAGGTTCATTTATATTGTTGAAGTAAAACACCCTAAGAAAACAATTTGGAAGAGGAGGGGCTTTATTTAATTTGCAATTCCAGCTGACAGTTCTTCATTTAGAGAAAGCCAAAACAGAAGTTCAGGCAGCTAGTTATACCACATCTGCACTCATGTCCTAAAAGAGTGAAAATGAATGCATGCATATGGAAAATTTGCTTGATGTTCACATACCTCTCCCCCTACTCTTATCAAATCTACTCTTATACTCATCCAAAAGCCAGTGAATGGTGCCACCAGTAATGGCCTGATTCTTCCCTTATCAATTAGCAATCACGATAACCCCCACAGACATGCCCACTAACTGATCTGATTTTCAATTGAAGGTCCTTTCTCAAGTATTTTTCTAGGCTGTAAGTTGATTTATAAAACTAAACAGTACAGCTTATAAGCATCTCTGAATGAATGAATAGTATTTTCAGCAGTATTATTGATAGTTTAATTTTTTGTTTTCTTATCATATGTCTGAATTTTTTTGCCATATTAAAACAACACGTGGAGTAGCTCTCTAATTTTTGTTTTAATTTTTATGTATCATAAATCAAAATACAGAGTTCTGTAATTCTACCTTTACTAAGGCTAAGAATAGTTTAATGTTGAATGTAGTTAATAAGTGAAGAAGTATTTGTTACATTTAGCCTGAATCGAAAAAACTTTATGGATATTTTCTGATGTATATTTAGGTATGTTTATGCTCTTTATTAAGTAATATTTGCTTCTGTTGTATTATCTCTTACACCTGATCCCATATTGCCATATCATCTATTTCATAGATATTAGTCACTCTTATTTTACTCATGAGATATATGTTCATTTCTGCAGAACTTCAAAGCACAATGAGATTTTTCTTTTCCCATCATTACTTTATGGGCTAGTGTAAAGTTTTCAAGAATCAGCAGTTACCAGATAGGCCAGATTGGCATAAATTTCAGGCAGTCAGCTCCTGGGCTAGTGGGAAAGTGAAGCCATCATCCATAAAGACAGCTAAGATCTCTTTGTGTTTATATTTTTATTTTGTTGTGTTTGTTTCTTCCAGAAAATTCTCTCTATAGAAAACTAAAACAAATCAACTAAAATTGATGAGTAATACTAAATTTTGAAAACTGGATATTTGAAAAAAACATTAATACTGAGGAATGTGCCCTTGTGCACATGAAGAGGGAAAGTCTTTTTCACATGAATTGTTGTGAGTTCCCCATATAAGCTTATTAGCTCTCTATTTGTTGAGCAATTGCTCTGAGATTTATTCACATTCCTTCCCTTGTACAAACAACACACTCTTCTTCAGCATTGCCTCATGCTTGTATTTTTTGACAATACACTTACACAAGAGTAAATCCACTGAGTTGGGTTCCATATCAATTAAGATGATGTGTTCGTTGTGACTAAGTCAGTTATGAAATACCACACTAAGACACTCTTGATAATCATCTTGGTAAATATCTGCCTGTACGTAGACATCAACACAGAATTGAGCTGTAAAATTAAAATCTATTCTTTGTGGAGAATTAGATAAGATTATAGAGATAGACTCTTGTTAACTGAAACTTTTATAGTGTGTTCAACAAAGCAAAGAACTTTTGGCTCAAAAGTCAGTTTGTGAGTTAGGAACCACAATTTAAATATGTAAGGGATGTTTCCTGCCACTTTAATTCTTCATGTGCTCTGGTCCAGAGTTCTAGTGCTACAAAAAAAATAATTATGTACAATACAAAATAATCAAAAATGCAAAATATGAGCAAAAATACTGAAAAATTTAGTTAATACTAAACATTATGCATTATCAAAATATTACATTTACCTTTACTTGCTATGGTTTGAATGAGAATGACCACCCCCATAGACTCTTACATTTGAGTATTTGCCTCTGTAGGTAGAACTGTTTCAGAAGGATTAGGAGATATGATTTTATTGGAAGGGACATGCCAGTGGTGGTTCTCTTAGGGGTATCAATTGCCCATACCATTCCCAGCTACCTCTTGTCTTAAGGTTTTACTGCATTGAAAAGACATTATGGCTAAGACAACTCCTATAAAGGACAATGATTAACTGGGTCCAGCTTACGGGTTCAAAGGTTCAATTCATTATCAACAAGGCAGAAGCATGGCCGTGTCCCGGCAGACATGATAGGGGAGGCATTGAGAGTTCTATATCTTGTTTCAAAGACAACAAGAGACAACTGACTCCCATGTGGTTAGGAGGAAGGTCTCATTGCCCACCCGCACATTAACACACTCCTCCAACAAGACAGCACCTACTCCAACAAGGCCACAACTCCTAATAGGGTCACTCTGAGGGTCAAGCATATTCAACCAACCACACCTCTCTCCCTCTCACTCTGACTTCAGAAGCAGGGTCCTAGCTACTGCACCACTGCCATGCCTGCCTGTCTGCCTGCTGCCGAGCTCTATATCATGATGTTGTGGACTCCATTAGCATCTAGAACTGTGACGCTCACACTAAGTGTTTTGTATTATGAGTTGCTTTGGTCATGGTATTTAATCATGCTAATATAAAAAAGACATTACCCAGAACGAAAAGTAAAGATATAACGCCATCAGGTACGGCTGCACTTTGCTCAGGGCAAATAATAGATTTATACATGTACGAGGTTAAGATATGATCACATTAAGAGGTCAATAAGCAAAATGCTAATGATTCATCATGAATAATATTACAGCTTAGATTAATTTGCAACTTATGTTTTATTCTTAATGATAGGAGATGGAATTCATAGTAAATCTGATAGCAATGATTTCTAATGAAAACTCTATTTCTCATTTTTTTTAAAAGAACTGCATTCTTAGAGTAGTCTTAAAGTTTATACATTATATATCTCTAAAGTTGGTACTTCATGTCACTGATATTTATTTTTCCTGTTTGGTAATTTATTTATTTTTCCTATTAAATCTTCTCATAAAGCTCAGTGCCCCCAGAGACACAAAACTGTATTGACTGAAGCAATCATTTCCTTTCCTTCCATTAAGTCTGATTTTTCATTGGCATGAAATGGATATGCTTTCAACACTAATACAGTGGCGTTTTACTTACAGGCTTTCGGAATGAGTTGAAAACATCAATTATAAGCATCAGGGCAAAAAATTACTTCATATGCTTTGCTAGTTTTAAACAATGAACTAAAGTCCTTTGCATTACTTGAAAACATTGAAGGATAAAAGCAGCATGTCTCCTATATTGTTATATCATAGATTATTATATCTCAGAAACATTTTCAAATTTCTCTTTTAATTGGCGTATATTCAGTTTTTATTCTATTTTAACTTTCACAAGGTGAGTCATTTAGTGAGAATTTTACTGTACTTCTTACAAATTATTGATTCAGCTCTTCTAAGCTTTTCTGAATTAACTATTTAGATGGTCTGAAAATTGGCAAAATAAATTTTGTGCAAGGCCATGTGTGATAGTGTCAGCAGATAATCTTTACAGTGTTCAGAGCACTGCCAGTTATTAATCAACGAGACATGTTTCCTCAAATGCTCATTTTATAGCTCAATAGACTTTCTCATAAGGCAGTGCTCTTGCCAATATTTAAATGCAAATTGGTGTGCCATTATTAAACTCTATACTCAGGCACCACTAAATTACTTTTGACTCATAATTAAACACTTATTCTAGGCATTTGAACTCCCTGTTCTTAATAGAATAATCAATTGTTGAATGTATTCAAATATCAAAACTGGCTTCATAAATCAAATCTCACATTGTACTATTTCTTGGCTTATGAACAAAAACTTGCAAACAACATAAACATTACAACCCTAATCCAAGTACAAAAATTCAGGATTTGAAAAATGTTCATCCTGGCAATAATTTTAGATTATTTTTTACTTACTAATACTTATGATTGGACCATGAAAGATAATTACAATTTTCACTGGAAGAACGAATGGAAGCCAAATTATTCTGTCTCTTAGCCTATATATATATATATATATATATATATATATATATATATATATATGTGTGTGTGTGTGTGTGTGTGTGTGTGTGTGTGTTTCTTAATCTCTTAATTCAGTAAGAGAACTAGGTTCTAAACTACAGTCAAAATAAAAGAACAAAAATATAAATATAAATAAGGAAAAGAAGTGCAAAGAATAAATCTGAATAAACAATTTAGTAGTCAAATTACCAGATTGAGGTTTTGTTTTTGTTTTTGATTTTTAAGAAATTTTAATTCTCTTTGAAGATAGTATGCATTCCTAAACTATTAATTTGAGTAAATGGTACATTGAAAAAAATAGTATCAAACTGAGGGTGGAATTACTCATCCTGCCATCAAAGAGATAGCCCCATATCTTCTCTCTTTTCTGCTACTATGAAGCACTTATCACATCTAAAGTATTTAGTATAATGTCCTTTGCATAAAAGCACTTCAGCATAAAAGCCATTCTCATTTATTTTCTCAAAGAAAGGACAGATATTAGCTTTGTACAAGGGCTGCTGGCCACTATTGAAAAAAAGCAGGAATCGTTTCATCAAAAAAGACCAAAGAACGTGTCAATATAATGACTGACTTGTGTATTTAACATTTAGAAATGGAAGCACATAGTATAAGTCAAAGGAAATGCAAATGTTGTTTCTGGGAAGAAGGATGAAGCTCAGTGGGCATCATGAGAAGAACACAGAGATATTAGAGGAAATTTAACAGGAAGTCAAATGATAGATTGATGGCTAGGAAATGTAACTGACATACTTTCAATGAAATATTCATGTAGGTTTCTTTGTCTCCTTTTTTATTTAATTAGGGCTGTCATTTTCCAAAAGCTTTCACCTGCAGAACAAGGAGGGACCAGTACTTTGAAATTAATGAAGTCCATTTTAAATTTTGAAAATAAATATGGATTTCTGTGTGTGTGATTTTGTCTGTCTCTGCATCTATATACTCCTTGTTTGTGTGTGTGTGTGTGTTTGTGTGTGTGTGTGTGTGTGTGTGTGCATATGTGAGTATGTGTGTGAGTGTTTGGATGTGTGTATGTGTGATTTTGTGTGTGTGTGTGTGTGAGTGTGTGTGGCAGTGTTTCTGTGTGTGTTAATGTGTGTTCATGTGTTGGTGTTTGTACGTGTGTGTGTATCTGTGTAAATATGTATCTTTATGAGTGCGTATGTGAGTGAGTGTATGTGAGAATATGTACATGTTTGAATGTGTTTGTGTATATGTGTGTGTGTGTGTGTGTGTGTGTGTGTGTGTGTGTGTGTGTGTTAGTATCTAATTTTTCTTTGGTTCCTTCTGGAGATGTTAATTTACTTTGGCCTGTTAAATTTTGTTTCTGTTCATCTTATCTAGGTTTCTTCCTTTATTATTTTTAATAACTGTTTATTTATTTGAGAAAGAGAACGATAGAGAAGGAGAGAGAGACAGAGACAGAGACAGAGAGAAAGAGAGAAGTGGATTCAGTCAATGGAGACTTGGTGGCTTCTCCCAAACTTTTGTTTCAACAAGTGTGCTAAGAGGAACACTTTAGCAGTTTATCTGAGCAAGCAGTAATCAAAGTAGCAGGCACCAGTCAGAACTTGAGGATCAGAGAGCCTGGCCCAGCCTTGGATATGTAGTATTCTTAGACGAACAGGTGGTAACACAATGTAGCTGGTATAATTTGGTGATTCCGAAATTTGTGTGCCATGTTCTCAGGAGCTTGCTTAATGTGAATGAGTTCTGATCAGCTGACATCCCAGGATTAGAGGATTAAAGGAAAATTGAATTTGAACGTTGTTAATAATTAGATGAAACGGTGTTACCTGGTCCGAGAGTATAATGTTTAGTTTTAATAAAGGAACGTTTAATGCAGTGATTGCCCCAGGCTAAATTTAGCTTAATTTAATATGTATATAAAATGAAAAATTCCTTTGCTAAATTAGGTGAAATCCAATGCAAGGGAGATTTGGTATTTTTTTTCTCAGAAATAAGAAGGTATTTTAAACTTTTAAGTAAAGATACAGTTATCAAAATTCCTCTGAAGTATTGAGATTAATTATGTCATTATGTGTTATCATACTTCATCTGAATATAGGGATTGTGAGTAGCTTTCTGAGTGTCATAACCTATAAATAAAGGAGATCCAGAGAAGAGATGATATATAGTGAGAGGCATTGAAGGTAAAGCCATTCCAAGCCATTGAATTCATAGAAATCACCCTCCATCCAGTCCTTTATATGTGGATACCTGTTGCAAATGTTTATGGTCATTGGCTCTATTATGAACACCAATATATGCTTCTATTGACATGTTGGTAGGTTATTAGAGGTTATTGTGAACAAATATGAGCAGGAATCCGTTGGTTATCCATAGACTTCATTTCCAATATTCCTTCTTTTCTGTGTGTTGGAAGAAAGAAACTACTAGCGAAGTTATAATAAAAGATAGCTGACCAATTAAACCTAAAGATACTATTGAATGAGACATTTAAATAATGATACATCTAATATTTGGAATGTAGTCAATAGAAATTATGTTCACTCTTCCACAAATGGCAGCAAGTGGGACAAATTATTGGTTGGCAATTCATGTGTGGGGATGAGGCTAACTGGCTAACAAGCCCCGGGGACCACAGTCTCACCTTCCTAGTACTAGAATTACAAGTAAGCAGCCCAATAAGCAACTTTTTCACATGGGTGCTGGGTTTTAAGATCACTTCCAATACTTTTAATATGAAGGGGTGTTGTATTTTGTCAAGTGCTTTTTCCAGCATCTAAGGAGATGATTATGTGATTTTTTTCCCTCGAGTTTGTTTATATAGTGGATTATGTTAGTGGATTTTCATATATTGAACCTGTTAGCATTTTGTTTAAGCTCTGCCCCTATAAAAGGAGCTACTTGCCCCCTCCACTCAATTGTTTTCTCTTGCTCTTCTTGCCTTCCAGCTCCAGCTCTCTCCCAATCCTCTTCTCCCCTCACTCTCCATGTGCTCATGGCAAGCATCTACTCTTCTACTTTCTCCCTCTCCTTCTCCCTCTCCTATTTCCTCTCTCTCTCCCTCTTGTCTCAATGACTTATCCATTAGTGAGAGTAGGGTGTTGAAGTCTCCTACTATTATTGTGTGAAGGTTAATGTGTGTTTTGAGCTTCAGTAAAGTTTCTTTTATGAATGTGGGTTCCCTTGCATTTGGGATAGAGATGGTCAGAATTGAGACTTTCTCTTGGTGGATTTTTTTTTCTTTGATGAATATGAAGTGTCCTTTCCCATCTTGTTTGATAACTTTTGGTTGAAAGTCTATTTTGTTTGATATTAGGATGACAGCTATTGCTTGTTTCTTTGGACCATTTGCCTGGAAGACCTAATTATCTACAGACTGTCTGACTGTAGTTCTCTCTATTTTGGTTGGCATTTATGTTCTAACTTTGGCAGCTCGCCGCATAGTGCCTTCCTTCCTCCAACACTAGTGCATAAAGTTGAAAGTTCTATACAGGCACCAGTTCAACTTCTGTGTTCAATGATATGTGTAGATGTCTTCAGCAACATGGCCTTGGTATTTATGTATTGAAACCTATAGTCATTTTTTTAACTTTTATTTTTTTATAGTTCAGTCACTACTGCCCTCTGGGTCCAACCTCCCACAGTTCTTCATCCTCTTCCTCTTTGTCTCCAAAAGGTTGTTCTTCCTCAACTGCCAGCCAGTCCTCTCCATTCTCTGGGTCCTCAGGTCTCTTGAAGTTTAGGCATGTCTCCTCTAACAGAGGCCACACCGGGAAGTCCCCTGCAGTATATGTGTCAAGAGCCTTGGACCAGCTCCTGAAAATGATAGTCTCCATGGTAACTTTGGTTGTTTGAAAGCTCCTGGGCATTTGAAGGTTTGCATTCACCACTTTGGCCAACAATACAAGTATTTGCAACACAGCCCTGGTACTCAGAGTTTCACTTGGTGAGAAGAGTTGTACCCTCAGGGCTTTGTCTCCCGGTTTTTTGACAATTTCATTTAGATTAAGTTCATATATGCGAATATTTCAGGAAGCCAACCTGCCTTACCCTTTGGTTGTTAAGGTAGCATTACTACTAGTGTCAGAAAAATTGAGATAAAAGCATGGTGTCTGTTGCATTGCCTGGCTTCAGGTTTTATGTCTGATGTTTATTAACTATGTGACTTTGGCAAGTCTAATTAATTGCTTCACTTATGAGCTGTCTTGTCTACAAAGAGGTATAAATAATAAAGTGTACTAAGAATAATGCCATGAAGATTAATGGAGGTAGGCCTCAAAAGTTCTTTGCATCTTTGCTTTGCCAACACTTCAGGGATGGATGGTTTTCATGTCTACGAAAATAGAAGTTAAAAAAAAAACAGAAACGTGGTCTATGCTATTTTCTATCTATTTTAGGAATAATGAACTAAAGAGAACTTACACAATTCATGAATCTCTACTAAAAAGTATATCTCTGATTCTCATCATCTCTTATTACTCAGTTTTCATGCTTAGTCATTAGTAATGTAAAATTGTTTTAATAATTTTGAAATGCAAAGTTTTATGAATTTTTGAGGGGCATAAATCATTAGACATTAATCATACAAAATATAAAGATGAAAGCTAAGTATTACTTATTGAAGCAGTGTCATATTTTGAAGATTTCTTTTGCTAATTTAATTGAGCCATGATATTTTAACTTAATTTTTGTTAGATTTAGCTATTTTTATCATTTCAAATAAATTTTAGTTAATCAATTTACATTTCATTTTGTATTACAAATATGATGTATGTATATGGTATATGTGAAGATTTTTGAGACATATTATACTTAAAGTATTATGATTTCATCATATTATAAACAAAATACTATACAAAAACATTTGTTAATGATTCTACTGTTCTTAATGTCTAAGTACTAAAATTATCATTAAATACTTTTAATGATAAAATTGTGATTTGTAAATTTATATAACTATATATATTTTTCTTCTGGTAGTTTTCAAAAGTCATTAGGTCCTTAATATATTCTTCCAATGAAAACTCCTTTAACATGCTACTAAAATTATCTAATAATCATTAAACATGATAATTTGGATATAGTATTAGGGTTCTATAAAGGAATAGAACTGAAGAATAAAGGTTTGCTCCCTATATTATGGAGGAGACTTATTAAACTGGCTCCAGAATGTGGCCAGAATAGTCCAACAGTAACTGTTTGAGACTTCTAGAGTTGTTCTAGAGACCACAAGGCAGGATGCCTTAGAGTCCCAATATGGTTGTGGATTCCATCAAGATTCCTGGCAAGCTGCTGATATTCATTCTACATTCAAACCTCAAGAAGAGATAGATATATTAGAAAATGGAAATAAAGATATAATTATGGATGGATGGATAGATGGTGACTGGTTTGGAGTTTTGAGGGGGCAGGGAGAGGGTTTGCAATTGATAAAATGGGGAGAAGTAGCTAACATTACAGGACACTGAGGAAGAGTATGGAAAAAATATAATAGAAATTTTCTAAAATATATACATATTTGAAGAAAATCTAAATCACATCACCCAATGTAGGGGGAGACTGAGTCCCAGAGTGTCATCTCTCATCAATAAATGAAAATTTTCCTTCCAGGGATTAATTATGTCTAATTGAGATGTTGGCCCAAGGGGTCACAGGTGAATTTCCAAATAACCCAGGCTATTGCCCAGACTACAAGTCGCTCTCCAAAAATCTGATAGCAAAACCCCATTGCTGAAGACAACAATTACACAATCCATTAAACAGGGAGAAATAGAGCTGTTGTTTAAATATAGCCTTCATCCCTATATCCTAATTTCTTTCATACAGGACTGTACTCTGCAAGCTCCCGAAAGTTAAAAAAAAAAATGGAGTCAACAATCCAACCACATCACCTTTGTTCTACAATGTTGTACTCCCTCCAAGATTATACAAGGTCAATGATTGGATAAAGTTTATGAAAGTAACCAGCTAAGAACTGATTTTACTTAAGTACTTAAGGTCCGCTCCATGAGATGGGACCAACACCCAACCTTGCTTAGGTGGCAAAAACAGAGACTAGATATCCCAGACACCCAGATAAAACCAAACACTGCTGGATTGAAAAATAAATGAAAAACTAATAATGATAAAATGACTCTGAATGGTATTTTTTTTTTATTAACTTGAGTATTTCTTATATACATTTCGAGTGTTATTCCCTTTCCCGGTTTCCGGGCAAACATCCCCCTCCCCCCTCCCCTTCCTTATGGGTGTTCCCCTCCCAACCCTCCCACCATTGCCGCCCTCCCCCCATAGTCTAGTTCACTGGGGGTTCAGTCTTAGCAGGACCCAGGGCTTCCCCTTCCACTGGTGCTCTTACTAGGATATTCATTGCTACCTATGAGGTCAGAGTCCAGGGTCAGTCCATGTATAGTCTTTAGGTAGTGGCTTAGTCCCTGGAAGCTCTGGTTGCTTGGCATTGTTGTACATATGGGGTCTCGAGCCCCTTCAAGCTCTTCCAGTTCTTTCTCTGATTCCTTCAACGGGGGTCCTATTCTCAGTTCAGTGGTTTGCTGCTGGCATTCGCCTCTGTATTTGCTGTGTTCTGGCTGTGTCTCTCAGGAGCGATCTACATCCGGCTCCTGTCGGTCTGCACTTCTTTGCTTCATCCATCTTGTCCAATTGGGTGGCTGTATATGTATGGGCCACATGTGGGGCAGGCTCTGAATGGGTGTTCCTTCAGTCTCTGTTTTAATCTTTGCCTCTCCCTTCCCTGCCAAGGGTATTCTTTTTCCTCATTTAAAGAAGGAGTGAAGCATTCACATTTTGATCATCCGTCTTGAGTTTCGTTTGTTCTAGGCATCTAGGGTAATTCTGAATGGTATTTTGAGATAGTTGTAGATCATTTTCTTTTTGAGAAATCATTAGAGATACTTCCTTCTACAGTAGATCCAAACGAATACAGAAACCAACAGTCAGAAACTACGCAGAGACACTTTGGAAGATTTAGACCTAAACAAAATGTTTCCATCAAACCCCTCCTCTCAGAGAATCCCACAGAAGAGGGGGCAGAAAGAGTGCGAGAGACAGAAGGGATTGAGGCTCACCAGAACCCAGGCAGTTAACTGAAGATCAGCCCTCCGTGACCTTGCCAGTGACAGTTCCCTTGGCCTTGAGCCACTGAGAACTTTGGGGATATTGCCTCTTCCTCAAGATCCGGGGAGCTCACTCCTCGAACAGGTGAAATCTACATTGCAGTAAGAAAAGAATGGTTTATTATTGCCAGTTTTGGCCTCCTCAGTGCTCTCACACTCTGCTACATGATCATCAGAGCCACAACTAGCTTGAATGCTAATGAGGTAGAATGGTTTTGAAGAAGGAAAACACTGCTTTCTTACTGATTGTCTTGAAGGGAAAAAGAACCTATTTTTGTGCATCATTTACCAATAATGCCACTCAAGCATTTATTTTTTAGTACATTTTATTTTTCATAAAATTGCTAATGCCAAATAAAAAAGAAAAAAATAAAAAATAAATCAAAACCAAGACATCTTCTAAACCAGCATGAGCATAGCTCATGTAATCTCATAATGACAGAATGCACCAGTCTGTACTCGTGTTTATATAATTATAGTTTCCAGTTTAGCGACATGGGAATTCTGAGTTTGTGAGTGAATGTATCTCTTATTCTTTTGCATTCTCTTGAACTATATTTCTTCTGTTGACTTGTCATGCCAAATTTTGATGTGATGGTGTTTGTTTTATATTTTATTTTGTTGTATTTTAATATTGCTTTTTAGGAGGGGTTCCTTTTCTAATGAGAGAAAGTATATCTAGATGGGAGGGGTATTGGGCAGAAGTTTGGAGGAGTAAAGGGAGGGGAAACTATAATCAGAATATATTTTGTGAAAAAATGTATTTTTTTCTATTATTATGATCTTTAATTTTCTTTTCAGTCCAATTTTTATCCCCTCCTGTTCTGCCCTCTGACAATTCCTCATCCCATTCCTCCTCCCCCATCTCCAAGAGGCCCCTACACACACACACACACACACACACACACACACACACACACACACACACACACACATACACACAACCCACGCCCTGTCATGCCTCTCTACTGCCTGGGACCTCAAGTGTCCCAATGGTTAAGCTCATCTTCTCTCACTGAGGCCAGACCAAGCAGTCCTCTGTTGCATATGTGTCGGGGACCTTGAACGAGATAGTTTATACTGCCAGGTTGGTAGTTTAGTGACAGAGATCTCAAGGGTTGGGGTTAGTTGAGACTGAGGGTCTTCCTATGGGATTGCCATCCTTTCACCTTCTTCCAGCCTTCCCCTAATTCAATCACAGAGGTCCCTGGCTTCAATCCATTGGTTGGGTGTAAGTATCTGTATCTGTCTTAGTCCGCTGCTTATTGGACCTCTCTGAGGGCAGCTATGCTAGGCTCCTGTCTGTAAGTATAATACAGCATCCGTAGTAGTGTCGAGCCTTGGAGTGTCCCTTTGAAGTGGGTTCCAATTTGGGCCTGTAACTGGATCTCCTTTCCTCAGTCTCTTCTCCATTTTTGTTCCTGAAGTTCTTTTAGACAGGAACAATTCTGGGTCAGAAGTTTCGAATGGGGGATGGCCACACCCTGCCTCCATGTAAAGTTCTGTCTTCTACTAGAGGTAGAGTCTACTAGTTCCCTTTTCCCGTGGTTGGGCATTTCATCTAAGGCTCCTTCCTTTGAGTCCTGAGATTCTCTCACCTCTCAGGTCTCTGGGACACTCTAGAGAGTACCCAACCCCTCAGGCTCATCTCCTGAGGTTGCATATTTTCATTCATTCTGCTGGCCCTCAAGGTTTCAGTCCTGTCCCCTGACCACTAATACCTGATTATGTTCCCCTTTCCTCCTGCCCCTTCCCTCTGCCACCCAGGTACCTCCATCCCTCTGCTTCTTCTTCCTCCCAATGGGGTTGAAACATACTCACTTGGTCCCCTTGGCTTGTTAACCTTCTTGAGTTCTGTGGATTTTATCCTGTGTATTCTGTACTTTGCTTGTTAATATCCACTTAGTGAGTATATGACATGCATGTCCTTTTGGGTCTTAGTTATCTCACTCAGGATGATATTTTCTAGTTCCATCCATTTGCTTGCAAATTCACGATGTCCTTCTTAATAGCTGTATTCCACTGTGTAAATGAACCACATTTTCTCTATCCATTCTTCTGTTATGTGAAATCTGGATTGTTTCTAAGTCCTAGCTATCACAAATAAGGCTGCTATAAACATATTGGAACATGTGCCACTGTGGCATGTTGGGGCATTTTTTACCATTTGGATATATGCCAACAATGGTTTAGCCATGTCTTCAGGTAGATCTATTTTCAATGATCTAAGAAAACTCCAGATTGATTTCCAGAGTGGCTGTGCCAGTTTGCAATCCCACCAGCAAGTGAAGAGTGGTCCTCTTTTCCACATTCTTGCTAACATGTGCTGTCACCTGAGTTTTATATCTTAATCATTCTGATTGGGGTAAGGTAGAATCTCAGGGTTGTTTTGATTTCTGTGATAGTTAAGAGTTTTGAACGTTTCTTTAAGTGCTTCTCGGCCATTTGAGATTTTTTTCTTGTGAATTCTCTGTTTAGTTTTATTTCTCACTTTTTAATTGAATTGTTTGGTGTTTTGAAAGTTAGCTTTTTGAGTTCTTTATGTATTTTGGATATTAGCCCTCTATTGGATGTGAGGTTAGTGATTTTTTTTTCAATCTGTAGGTTGCTGATTTGTCCTTCACCTTACAGAAACTTTTCAGTTTCATGAAGTCTGTTTTTTTATCTTAGCCTGAGTCATTACATTTCTGTTTAGTAAATTCCACCTGCCCTACACCCATTCCCATGAGTTCAAGGCTCTTCCCCACTTTCTCTTCTATTAGATTCAGTGTATCTGGTGAAAAAAATCTATTCCCAATGGAAAGAGAAAAATATGTAATACATAAATTAATACATACATACATACATACATACATACATACATACATACATACATATTTACATAAAATCACTCTTGCCAGTTCCCAGAAGCTTGGGAACCAATTGATTCCTAATACTCAACCTGAAAATTAGAACTTTCCTTCACTAATGTAAAGTGCCTTGCAAAACTCATCTTTGAAACATTACCTCTAAATAGTGAATCCAATCTTTGAGAGGTGATTCCTCATGAACTATTTGACCTTTAACCTCATTAGCAGTTTAACAGATTGATGGACTCAAATTGGATGGCATACTAAAGAACTTTTGAAGATTAGACATAGTTAGCGAAGTATTATCTTGAGTCACACTCTTGTAGACTATACCTGTCCAAGCCCATCTAAATCATTCTGCTGCTTGATTGTTTTGATGATCAGTTCTTCTTTAGTGCCTCTCTATTATTGTTTCTCTCCTTTATCCCAGGCTTCAAAGCAATGAAATAAGTTCATATTGACTGATGATATGGGCCAACATAAACCTTTCTTTTCAAACGACTTTTCTCATGTATGTCACAATGACATAAACAACTACAACAAAGCTAAAACACTAACAGTTTATACAGGTAATAATAGATAGTCTCAAGAATTAGTACAATTTTTTATATAATGTATTTAAGATTGATAAGATACTAATAGGTATTATATGTAAGTCATTTTGAATTTTTGTTGCCTATAACATATCTTTAAAGTGGAAACTTATAGTCTCCTTACTATACCCAGTTTAATAAATGAAGCATGGGTTGAATTTCCATGTCTTCATTGCACAGTAACAGTTTTATGTGCATACTGCATATTTTCTGTGATGTTAACCTTCATGAAGCTCTATATGGCTTTTCTATACCTTACTACCATACATTATTAATCTCAAAAAATAAATATAATATACAGAAAAATAAAAATAATGCATTTGATACTGAGGAATAATCATTGATCACTATCATTTGTAAATAGGCATTTGTCTACAAAAATTTCTTAACTAAGAATTATATCTTAACTTTCTTTTAAGGCTATCACCCCTCTAGTTACTGAAGCTGTAATTTGCTACTTTTTAAAGAGAGAGTTCTACACTTGATCTTAGCCAAAAGGCCGAGAAGCGAGAGTTCTAAAATATCATGATTTTAATAAAAATCTATTCTTAGAGTAAACATCCTGAGTGCAATATAACTCAGAAGCTAATTAACTATAATTCATATTCCCTATTCTATGTATTGTGTGATTTTTTCTATCAAAAATTTTAAAAGTTCATAATGTTCAGTAAGTGAGGCTTGCTTATATCACTAAGGTCTTTTCTCTTGGAAAGGATTAAGGTAGTTCTTGTGCCTTTGAGTTCTTTCTCATAAGTACATGTATTTTGTTGTTGTTGTTTTGTTTGTTGTGTTTTAAGTAATGTCTTGTTAAGCCCTAAATTCTGTCCATATTTTTATCTGGGTAAGATTTCTGACATTGTGCATTCTCCACCCCAAGGACCTCACCATAACTGAGTGGTTATTGGTACTGTGTCCTTGAACTTCCAGAATTATGAGTTAAATATCCTCCTTGGGTTATAAATTATTTTACTATAACCTTTTCAGTATAATGTTAAGAAAGCAGATTATTAAATGGACAAATCATGAAAAGCAGAAGTTATATTTTGCAGGATTTTCTCAAAAATTTTAATACAAAGAAGAATTAGATTTTGACATAAGCCAAGCCAAGTTATGTGTGTGTGTGTGTATTCATGTACCTTAGAAATAAAATGAACATTAATGAATAAAAGTTTATACTCATAAGTTTTAAAGTATAATACTCAAGAGAAAATACATGTACACTCATGCACACATGCATTCAATCACTTCTCTATAATAATACTGTATAGTATAACAAATAATGTGAAAGCCACTCTTCATAAACTGTATTGGAAGTGCTCATGAAAGAGATAACTTGCATGAGTCAAAGCAGAACCAATTCATAAAAAGAATTTATTGACTTAAAAAAGAAAAAAAAAGAAACAGGTTACAGGGGAAATGAACTGTATTTCTCCAATACCACAAGTGACTCATTTTAGCTTCTTGTATCTTTTTAGTATTTTTACCTCCAGAAACACTTAGTAGATTAGAGTGAAAGACCAGTGAAGTATTCTATCAATATTATTACTAACACATTTATTTCATTTATTCTTTGAAAAGTAACTTATACCTTCATTTATAAGTATGAAAAGTCTCTCATGATTTTTTATAAATATAAAAAGGCTATTATTTATGGTATCCACACTGCTAAACTTGCATCCAGGAATCATGTTTATTGCATCATGAATATGGCTGGCTTCATTCATAAATTATAAAAACTGGAAGTGAACTGTGTCTTGTCTTGGAGGGAAGCAATGCTTACACTGTTAGCTATACTTCTCTTGAATATATGTGGGAATATGTGATGTACACCAATGATTAGATGTGGCTAAATAAACAATGCAATCGATTATTTGGAATTGCAATTCAATGACCATAAAAAAATCTTCTACCAAGATGGAAGATTTAACTTGCTAAATGTCTGCAATTAGTTATTAGTTTATTTATATTAGCATCTTTGTTCATGAAATGACCTTTCAGTTATAATGAGTTATTATTATATTCTAAGAGAGTTGAAATGGCCATTGCCACTTCCTACCCTTAAAAAGCAGAAAGCATAGACTGACTATACTCTTTTTAAATAGATAAGATTTAAAACCTGTATTTTTTAGTTTAATTTGATCTGTAAATGGTAAGGATTTTTATAATCTGTATTTATACCAACAATGTTGAAATTGAGCATAAAGAAGTTGAAAAACTGTGATGAAATATTCAAATAATAATGTTTTCTTTATTTAATTAATTTATTTATATTAGTAGCCATGTAGATAGTCTTTTCAGACTATATTATTAAATTGTACATATAACATTCATCAATATATATGAATGAGTTATTTTTTATAAAAAACTAAAAAATACTGCCTCTTGTAGCTGTTATAAAATTAAATAAAATGATCTCTGTAGCTAATTCTAAAGTCACAAAAGTAGGAAAAAATGAGTAGAATAAATTAGAAGTCAATCCAAAAATGCTATTTCATTTCTATTAAAAGGATGAGTTCATATTTAAAGTAAATGTTGACATAAAATGTTAACTTTGGAATTCTCTTGATCACATCATACACTCAAGTGAAAGAAACTTTTATTCACTAGATGTAGTTGTCATCTCAGAGCTTGCTGCTGAATAAGCTCATTCTTTCTAGTTCTTTCTGAAATCAGTCTGGCTGACTCAGCTCAGCTCTTCTGGCTTAAAACTCCTCTCCAAGCTGACTGATTCAAACTGGCTTTTAATCTTCTGGCTCATTATTCTCTGGCTCCTTCTGTCTTCACCTGTGAACTGTCTCTGTAAAGCTCTCCCTTTAAAACTGCTCTGTCTCTCTGTCTCTCTGTCTTTCTTTGTGGGTCTATCTTTTTGTCTGTCTCTGTCTCTGTCTCTCTATCTTTTCTGTCTCTCCCCTCCTCTCCTCTCCCCTCTCCTCTCCTCTCCTCTCCTCTCCTCTCCTCTCCTCTCCTCCCCTCCCCTCCCCTCCCCTCCCCTCCCCTCCCCTCCCCTCCTCTCTTTTTCTCTCCTCTCCTCTCCTCTCCTCTCCTCCCCGCTCCTCTCCTTCCCTCTCCTCTCTTCTCCTCTCTTCTCTGTTTTATATGGAGTACCTTTTCTTTCCTGTGCTGTTCTCCTGTGTGTTGGGCATATCCTATCTCTGATTCATTCTGTCAAATCTCTCTGATTTTCTACCTTGTGTGTCTCTCAATTAGATGTCACTTGCAAACATAGCTATGTTCTTCTATAAATCAACTATCCCATTATTGTTAGGGATTAAAAGTGTATAGTAAGGGTTTGTCTGTATTCTAGCTGAATGACACAGACCTAGAAGGTCTTTGGATGTTATCACTTGCCAGAGCAGCCATGTTGCTGGATTAAAATTACTCTACAATGTCATTTATAGATTTTATGTAACCCATGTTGAGATGGTCTAAAATATTTCAGTTTACCTAGAAAGAAATATTATGGAGTTCTAAATAAATAAATAAACAAATGGGTAAATAGATAAGTAAATAAATAGATGAAAGAATACAGAAAGAAGCTAATAAAGGATTTTTATACAATTATAATTGACTTTTATTTGTGGGGAAATATAGATAATGAAATCCATAAACACTTCTTAACCAATTACTTTCGATGGTTAAATTTGATCTGTCTACTTGCTTAAATATAAGCAACCTGAAGATACTGACATGTGGGCTGAACTGAGTCCCCTTATTTTACTTGTGTTTTTTCTAGTGAGAGGGAGAGATAAAAACACAAACAACTATGAATGAAGAAAAGCGTGAAAGTAACAAGTTTATCATCCTGACAAGTTTATCACATTGACAGGTCTAAACACTTAGCTGACTTCATTATTATAAATTTAAGACTGAACATCAGAAAGGCTCTCAAAAGTGTTTCTACAATCCTTGCTTGCCACCATTCTCCAGTTGGTCAAGCATCCAGATCTAGTGGAACAAGTCCAGAAATTTTTGATTCCCTCCAATCTATATACCTTATGTCTGTGACTTACAGGAACTTTGACTCTGTAAATCTTATTCCCTTGGTCTTTAAAATGGACTTCAGATTTAACTGTTGCTCACTGTAAAAACCATTAAAGCATAGCTCCTTGCTATGATAGATGCAGATTCAACAAAGAAAGTTTAATGAGGAATTGAAATTATTCTGTAATGTACAAGTATCCACGCTCACTTAAATGGAGTTAAGAAAATTGTGTAGAGCCTAAATCCTGATACAGTGAAAGTTGGCACCATATCCTGTGCAAGAGTCTGACAGACTGTTAATTAGATAAAATATGCGGCTTCAACCTCTTATTTTCCTTTATGGTTTGTGTTACTAATGATCATAGTACAAGACTTTTCTTTCAAAGCCGGATTTAAGCCTAGTGTTGTGACAGAAAGGGCAATCAAGAGGAAGGAAGAAATAAAAGAAAACAGAGACAAAAGGAAAGGAAGAAGCAGGAGAAGAGAAAGGGAAGGAGAGAGTTTCTAATGCTAAAGGGAGGACAGGTATAAAGTGAACAGCTTTTCATCTAATATCTTACATTTCTGTTTTCAAAAAAAAAACAGATTCTTGTCTGTTACTTTGCTTCTTTATATGTTTTTCCCCTACTGTAATTCCATTTATGTATTTCTTTGCGATTAAGAAAATTGGAAGTGGAATTAGATTATTTTAGCAGACTGCAGTCAGATAAGCAAATAATCATATATTTTTTTCTCCATGAAAATTTTTATAGTCCCACTTATGGAGACTTGACTTTAGCAACAACTTAGTGTAAAGTAAGAAAAAATGTAAAATAACATAGGGTTACATTTTTGCTGCTAGTGACCTGTTCTTTAAGTACTATAGACTCATTATAAGCCCTATGATGTAATAGTGTGCACTCTGAACAATGTTTTGGTCGATGATTATTTTAATATCAAGGAGGTTCTTTATACAGTCTAAGGTAGTTACAGCATTACCATCATGAAGTAAGAAAATTAAATAGAATTTTGGTTACATATTCAACTCACTAATGATAAAACCACAACAATAACAGCATAATGAGGCTTATGATAACAAATGAACTATTGTTTCCCTCAAATTCCAGTTACTGGGTCAATGACACTGAAAACAATCATTCTTGGGGGCCATGTCAGACATGAAAAGCATTATTTTTAATGTATTGGAGATTTTGAGTAAAAAACTGTTGTCCTTAACAACTCAAAAAAAAAAAAAGCCAAGTATTTGGCTATGTCCCTGGTAAGTCTCTGTTAAAATTCCTTTGAGTTACTACATGGCCTTGAGAAAATTCTTTGTTAAATCAAAGTAAATGACTTGGGAGGTTTAACAACCCGGTGTCATATCAGTTTCAATTAGATAATTAGCTGTCAAAAAGAGCCCCCAGAGAGAGAAACATAGGTTAAGCACATTAAATTGAGCAGAAGAATGAATGGAGATGGAAAGGCATTCAAATATCACAGGCATTTTCCTTTTGAAATACTAATGGGAAGAATGCAGGAGCCATAGAAGGACTTTGGTTCTACTAGCATGCAGGTCAAAGTCAGCAAAGAGAGGGAAAAAAAATAGCCTACTTTCTTATTCTGTCTAGATTGCCCGGGGGATAGATGGAATCTATTTATTTAATATCCTTATGCGACAGTGAAATATGAAATGTGGCTTGCTAGAAAGAGAAATGAGCAGTCATATGTCAGTAGCAATAATGGGACATTGGGAACAGTGTCCTTTGTAGTTGCTGAGGATAATTAGATTTCAAACATTTTTGAAAAAGTAAGCAAAAGTAGTATACCTCAATTTTCTTGGGGATTTTTTTTCATCTGTTCCGGTAAACATAAAAAAGGAAAGAACTTTTACCTTGTTTTATAAAACACTATAGCATTATAGTTCCAATTTTGGGGGTTATTCTCTCTTCTACCTACCAATTATGAGGTGAAAGGGCTGGGGATTATGTGTAAAACAAACTGAATGAACTTTGAGAAGTGAAAGAAAGGTGAAGAAAGAAAAGGAAAGAAAGAAAAGGAAAGAAAGAAAGAAGACAGACAGACAGACAGACAGAAAGGAAGGAAGGAAGGAAGGAAGGAAGAAAGAAAGAAAGAAAGAAAGAAAGAAAGAAAGAAAGAAAGAAAGAAGGAAGGAAAAGACTCAAAGAATCAAAGAAAGAAACAAAGAAAGAGGGGGAACCTGGATAGCTCAGGGAGGGGTACCATAGTGGTATGTTATTCATGGCCTCCTTTAAAAAAAAAAAACTAACTTGTTTATTTACCTTACATTCCAAACTCAGATTCCAAACCCTCGTCTCCTCCCAGTCTTTCCCTCTTGTATCCCTCACCCCATCTACTCTTCCATCACTTCTCACAAAATGGGGGGCATCTAATGGATATCAACCAACCTTGACATGGTTAAACGGCATACATCAAGTTTCAGCAATACTAGGTGTACCTTCCTTCATTTAGGCTAAACAAGGTAGCCCAGGGAGGGGAAAGGGATGAAAAGGTAGGCAATGTAGTCAGAGACGGTCCGTTCTCCTGCTTTAGGAGGAGACAGTTGCTCAACTGGTACAAATGTGCAGAAGGCCGAGGTCACTTTCACGTGTGCTTTCTGGTAGAAAGGTTTTTTTTTCTTTCCTTTTATTGGATATTTTCTTTATTTACATTGCAAATCTGATCCCCTTTCCCTGTTTTCCCTCTGGAAATCCCTTATCCCATCTTCCCTCTCCCTACTTTTATGAGGGTGCTCCCTTACCCACCCACCCACTCCCTCTAGCCTGCCTCCCTGCCCTGGCATTCTCCTACACTGAGTCATCAAGCCTTCACAGGACCGAGGGCATCTCCTTCCATTGATGGCCAACAAGGCCATCTGCTCTGCTACTAATGCACCTGGTGCTATTCTTCCATGTGTACTCTTTGGTTGGTGGTTTAGTCCCTGGGAACTTTTGGGGGTCTGGTTATTTTATATTTCTCTTCTTCCTATGGTATTGCAAGACCCTTCAGTTCCTTCACCACTTTCTCTAATTCCTCCATTGGCAAACCGTGTTCAGTCCAAAGGTTGGCTGTTAGCATTCACTTATGTATTTGCCAGGCTCTGGCAGAACCTCTCAGAAGACAGCTATATCAGGATCCTCTCAGCATGCACTTCTTGACATTCACAATAATGTCTGTGATTGGTGACTGTATAAGGGACAGGATCCCTAGTTGTATCAGTCTCTGAATGGCCTTTCCTTCAGTCTCTCCTGCACAATGTGTCTCCATATTTCCTACTGTAAGTATATTTTTCCCCCTTCTGAGAAGGACTGAAGTTTCCACACTTTGGTGATCCTTCTTCTTGAGCTTCATGTAGTCTGTGAATGGAATATTGAATATTCTGAGTTTTTGGGCTAATATCTATTTATTAGTGAGTGCATATCACCTCGGTTCTTTTGTGATTGGATTACCTCACTGAGGATGATATTTTCTACTTCCATCCATTTGCCTAATAATTGCATGAAGTCATTGGTTTTTAATAGCTGAGTAATGCTAAATGTACCACAATTTCTGTACATTCCTCGGTTGAAGGAAATCTGGTTCTTTCCAGTTTCTGGTTATTAAAATAAGACTGCTGTGAATATAGTGGAACATGTGCCCTTGTTGTATGTTGGAGCATCATTTGGGTATATGCCCAGGAATAGTATAGCTGGGTCCTCAGGTAGTGCAATGTCCAATTTTCTAAGGAACCTCCAGACTGATTTACAGAGTGGTTGCACCAGCTTGCAATCCCACCAACAATGGAGGAGTGTTTCTCTTTCTCCATATCCTAACCGGCATCTGCTGTCACCTGACTTTTTGATCTTTGCCATTCTGACTATTATGTGGTGGAATCTTAGGGATATTTTTATTTGCATTTCCCTGATGATGAAGGATTTTGAACATTTCTTTAGAATACTACACAGTTGAGAATTCTTCGTTTAGCATTGCACTCCATTTGTTATTTTTTCACTTTTTGTACTTTTTATTAGATATATTTCTTTTTTTAATCTTTATTAACTTTAGTAGTTCTTATTAACATTTCGATTGTTATTCCCCTTCCCGGTTCCAGGTCAACACCCCGCTAGCCCCTCCCCATCCCCTTCTATATGGGCTTCCCCTCCCCATCCTCCCCCCATTACCACCCTCCCCCCAACAATCACGTTCACTAGGTGTTCAGTCTTGGCAGGACCAAGGGCTTCTCCTTCCACTGGTGCTCTTACTAGGCTATTCATTGTTACCTGTGAGGTTGGAGCACAGGGTCAGTCCATGTATAGTCTTTGGGTAGTGGCTTAGTCCCTGGAAGCTCTGGTTGGTTGGCATTGTTGTTCATATGGGGTCTCAAGCCCTTTCAAGCTCTTCCAGTCCTTTCTCTGATTCCTTCAACGGGGGTCCCATTCTCAATTCAGTGGTTTGCTGCTGGCATTCGCCTATATATTTGCTGTATTCTGGGTGTGTCTCTCAGGAGAGATCGACATCCGGTTCCTGTCGGCCTGCACTTACATTTCAAATGTCATTCCCCCCAAGGGGTTCCTATTCTCAGGATGGTGGTTTGCTGCTAGTGTTGACCTTTGTATTGGACATGCTCTGGATGTGTCTCTTAGGGGAGATCTATATCCAGTCCCTTTCAGCATGCATTTTTTAGCTTCATCAATCTTATCTAGTTTGGGTGGCTGTATATATATATATGTATGCCACATCTATGTCAGGCTCTGAATGGCTGTTCCTTGAGTCGCTGCTCTAAACTTTGCTTCCATATCCCCTTTTAAGAAGGAGTGGGAGCATCTGCATTTTGTTCATCCATCTTCTTGAGCTTCCTTATGGTCTGTAGATTGCAGATGGAGCAATAGGTCCATTCCTGTGTACTCCTTGGGATGATGGTTTCATCCTTGGGAGATCTAGAGCATCTGGTTGGTTAATATTATGTTCTTCCTATGGGGTTGCAAACCCCTTCAGATACTTTAATCCTTTTCTAATTACTTCATTGGGGATCCTGTTCTCAGTTCAATGGTTGGCTCTGAGCATCCACTTATACATTTTTGGGGCTCTGGCAGAGTCTCTCAGCAGACAGCTATATCAAGCTCCTGTCAGCATGCTCTTCTTAGCATCCAAAATATTCTCTTAGTTTGATGACTGTATATGGGATGTATTTCCATGTCGGGCAGTCTTTGATGGTCTGTAAGTTTCTGCTTTACCCTTTGGTGTTCCTTCTTCTTTAGCTTCATGCGGTTTGTGAATTGTATCTTAGAGATTCCAAGCTTTGGGGCTAATATCTGCTTATCAGTGAGTACACACCATGTGTGTTCTTTTGTGATTGGGATACCTCACATAGAATGATAACTTCAAGTTCCATGCATATTCCTAAGAATTTCATGAAGTCATTGCTTTTAATAGCTGAGTAGTACTCTATTATGTAAATGTACCACATTTTCTGTATTCATTACTTTGTTGAGGGTCGTCTTGGTGCTTTCCAGCTTCTGGCTATTATAAATAAGGATATTATGAACATAGTGGAGCATGTGTCCATGTTATATGTTGAAACATCTTTTGAGTATATGCCCAGGAGTGGTATAGCTGGGTCCTCAGGTAGTTCTCTGTCCAATTTTCTGAGGAACCACCAGACTAATTTCCAGAGACGTTTTACCAGCTTGCATTCCCACCAACATTGGAGTAGTGTTCTTCTTTCTCTACATCCTCACCAGCATCTGTTGTCACCGGAGGTCTTTTTTTTTTTTATCTTATTCATTTTGACTGGTATGTGGTGGAATCCCAGTGTTGTTTTGATTTGCATTTCCCTGATGACTAAGGATGTTGAACATCTCTTTATGTGCTCTAGGCCATTTGATATTCATTTGAGAATTCTTCTTTTAAGTATGCTCCCCATTTTTTAATTAGGGTTATTTGATTCTCTGGATTCAAACTTCTTGACTTCTTTGTATACATTGGATATTATTAGCACTCTATCAGATGTAGGACTGGTAAAGATCTTTTCCCAATCTGTCTGTTGCTGCTTTGTTCTATTAACAGTGTCCTTTACCTTACAGAAGCTTTGCAATTTTATGAGGTCCCATTTGTTGATTCTTGATCTTAGAGCATAAGCCATTGATGTTTTGTTCAGGAAATTTTCCTTAGGGCCCATGTGTTCAAGACTCTTGCCCACTTTTTCTTTTATTAGTTTCAGTGTATCTGGTTTGATGTGCAGGTCCAAGAAATACTTTTACTTTACCTTTGTACAAGGAGAAACAAATGAATCCATTTGCATTCTTCTACATGCTGACCCTCAGTTGAACCAGCACCATTTGTTGATAATGATATCTTTTTCCACTGAATGTTTCTAGCTCTTTTGTGAAAAATCAAGTGACCATAGGTGTGTGGGATCATTCCTGGGCTTTCAATTCTATTCCATTGATCTACCTGCCTATCTCTGTACAAATACCATACAGTTTTTATCACTAAAACTCTGTCATCCATCTTGAGGTCAGGGTTGGTGATTTCCCTGAAGTTATTTTATTGTTGAATATAGTTTTCCATATCATGGTTTTTCTGTTATTTCAAATAATTTGCAAATTGATCTTTCTAACTCTGTGAAGAATTGAATTGGGATTTTGATAGGGGCACCCATATCATAAAAGAATTTTTACTAAAGCTTAAAGCTCACATTGCACCTTACATAATAATAATGGGAGACCTAAACACTCCACTCCCAGCAGTAGATAGATCATGGAAACAGAGACACATGGAACTAACAGAAGTTATAAGCCAAATGAACTTAACAGACGTCTATACAACATTTCACCATAAAACAAAAGGATATAACTTTTTCTCAGCATCTCACTGTACCTTCTACAAAATTGACTATATGATTGGTCAAAAGACAGGTGTCAACAGATACAAGAATATTGAAGTTATCCCATGCATCGTATGAGATCATCATGGACTAAGGCTGGTCTTTAATAAAAACAAAAACAACAGAAAGCCCACATAGAGATCGAAGCTGCAATGCTCTTCTCAATGATATCTTGGTCAAGACGAAATAATGAAAGAAATTAATGATGGTTGGAATTTAATTAAAATGAAGGCATAAGATACCCAAGCTTATGAGACACAATGAAAGCAGTGCTGAGAGGAAAACTCATAGCTCTGAGTGCCTCCAAAATGAAACTGGAGAGAACATACACTAGCAGCTTGACAGCACACCTGAAAGCTCTAGAACACAAAGAAGCAGATATACCCAAGAGGAGTAGATTGTGTGAAGTCATTTTATATATATCACTGTTATGAACATATTGGAGCATGTATCCTTGTTATATGTTTGAGCATCTTTTTGGTATATGCCCAGAAGTGATATATCTGGGTCCTCAGAGTCTCAGTTTCTGAGAAACTGCCATACAGTTCATTTTCTATCAGCTCATATACAGTATCAGGTTACTTGATACTGTAGTTTTCCTTATGGTGTCCTTGACCCCTCTGGCTTCATCAATCCTTGTTCTTCTTCCACAGATTTCTGCAAGGTCCCAATAAAGCTTGGCTGTGGTTCTCTGCATCAGTTTCCATCAGTTCCTGAGTTAAGCCTCTCAGATGACAGTTATTCTAGGTTTCTGTCAATAAGTATTTCAGTATATCATAGTGTAGGAATGGACAGTCTCTCATTGCATAGTTCTCAAGCTGAGCCAATCTTAATGCATCTTTCCGCAAATTCTGTTCCATATTTTACCCTTGCACATCTTATAGGCAAGATCAATTGCAGGCCTTAGGTTTTATGGCTGGGTTGGTGTCCCAATCTCTCCATTAGAAGTCTTGCCTGGTTACAGGAGAAGGTCCCTTCATGCTCCATATATTACCATTGCTAGGAGTCTTGTCTATGGTCATTCTCATATATTTCTGGAACTTTCCATTGTCATAGATTTCTAGTTTACCTCAGAGATGCTACCCTAATCTCCCTCTCTCTCAATTCTGTCAACTCATCATTCGTGTTCCCATTCCCACAATTCACACCCATATGTCTCCCTCCAGCCATTCCCAATGTCTAATCTATTTACCCCTCTCAAGGAGACTCAAAGACCCTCTCCTTGTGGATGATTCTTGTTACTCAGATTCATTGGTCCCATGTTTTACAGCATGGTTATCTTATACTTTATCACTAATATCCACTTATAAGTGAGTCAGGTATCCCATGTTTATCTTTCTTGGTTACCTTATTCATGATAATATTTACTTGTACATCTTTAAAGAGACCAGTTGCAGGTGAAAACAGAATAAGCTAGAGAATGAGACGGTGCCAGATGATTAGATCAGATGTAGTTTGAGGCCAAGCAGAGTATTTCAGTCAGAAGTTGAGAGAAGCCAGCCTAAATAAATCAGCTTGGAGAGGTTTGGGACAGAACAGCTGAGTTGAACTAGCCAGGTAGAGGTTAGAAAGAGCTAGAAAGGGTGAGTTTCTTCAGCAGTAAGCCTCTGACATGACAATTACATCTCTGATAAAGACACTTTTACTTCTTTCATGCAATGTGATAGGAGGAGAAAGCCACCAATGTTTCAGAAAGTAGAGGATATCTGACAGAAATATCCCAGCAGATAGGAGACATCTGGCAGAATGCAAAGGGGAAAATTCGACTGGGATTACCTCCAGCTGAATGCCCACAGAGACTTGAGAATCTTGGAACCAGTGGGAACCTGAAAGCCAGAGCAAGAGATGTTGAAGGAACTTCTGAGACAGTAAATCACCACAAGCCACCCTACAAAGACAGTTTCAATTATATAGAGAGACACTTTCTCATTAAAAATGGGGGACTTCATTTCAGATCTTTTAGCATCAAGAGTAAAAGTTGAGAGGATAGAAATGTTACTTGGAAAAGCCATTGCAGTATTTACTGTAATTGTGACCACTGGAGTAAATCCCTACCTACTTTCTGTTGAAATCTCTGTATATTTCCTCTCAAAGAAGAATGAAAATAGCTGTACAACCTGAAAAATTAGCTATGTTAGTAGAAAAGATTGTGGGCAAAAGACAGAGAAAGTAACAATACATGTAGCACATGTGAACCCATGGTACCCAAAGAATTTGATGCACATACATAACTATTGCTTAATGAAATTGAGGAAAGGTGACCACCACCCACACTAGTCTTCCCAGTTTCTTTAGGATCAAATGCCAGAAAATGGTGGAAATTTTAAAATGAGCAAGTCTATAATCTTTTAAAAATATAAGATCTTAAAGAATTTACAAAATTAATAGTAACTTATGAAATGCACACAAGCAATGTGAGACAGATGTTAAATACCTTGGTCATCCAAAACAGAATTGTCTCCCCAAACAGGAAACATTTAGCAACAGCTGAACTGGAAGCTGGTTCTCATGGATGACATGGTGGTAAGAAAGAAGCTGAGATCATGGAAAATTATAATAGGCAAAAGGTGTTAAAATTATGAAAGACCAATTGTTATGTGAAGGTAAATTTGCTGATTTAAGACAGCAAATGCCATTTGATGGCTCTATTATTGCACAATGCACCTTGGTAGCTTTCAGAGCTCGATATAAGATAGAGGAAAAATGGAAAGGGTCTATACCACTCACAAAGATTATGCAAGACTCCAGAGAGCCTTTTACTGACTTCTTACATAGATTGATATCTGCTTTAAACTGGAAAAAGTTATTACAGATATGATATAGGTACTAATTGAAACATAGCTTTCAAAAATTTAAATGCAGAGTGTAAAATAGTTCTTAGACTTTTAAAAGCTCTATTACTTGTGAATGAATGGATTAGAATTCGTGCTGATAGTGACACCAATAACTATGTAATTGGATAAGCAATGGCCAGTAATCATATATCGAAATGTACGTTGTCTTGACTACAGGAGATGAGGTCATTTGCAAAGGGATTGTAGACAAGGTATTCATAGTCCTTCTCTAGAAAACTTTAGCCTTCTGAGATCTGTAGATGTGGTGAGTGGGTTCTGTACTAATTCAGATACACCAGCAAGGTAATCCCTGACTGATAGGAAACTCCCTATTAGATAATCCTATAAATATGGGAAAGTCCTTAAGGAGGCTAGCTGGTTCCCTGGAACAAACAACACAATAAAGGCAGGGCCTGTCATCAACCCATGGAGCAAATAGAGAAAATTAAAGTAGGAATTGGACACACTATATTTTGAAATCTTATGTATTATGACTTGATTGTTTCTGTGTTTAAATGGGTAAGAATCCCAGCTTACTGGCATGGCAATGGGCATGGAATAGGAATACTTAAGTGTCTAGTTTATGTATTGATTAACAGAAACATGGGATAAGATTATGTTGAAAGACAATGGATTTTAGAAAAAAAAACCCTGCTGAATTAGATTAATCTGTATACTTTAAGAAGTTTTAACATGAAAATTGAATTAAAAAATGCGTTTCATTCAGGGATAAGTTTGTCTATATTTACACAGTTGATGAAAGACTGTGGATTCCATCAAAATTTATAAAGATCCAATCAGAAAAAAGAAGCTTCTGCATGAAAGGTATGACTCTGGTAGATCAAACTTACTCCATCTTAAAAAAAAAAAAAAGAACCTAAGAACTTGACAAGCAGCTGAACCCAATTACCAAGCTTCATCCAATTACCAAGAAGGACTCTATGGCTTGTCCTTGGCCATATCCCAGAGTTACTCTCTAGCTACTTCCTAGCAACAGCCAATCAAGATTCGACTAGTATTTTCAAATGTACTTTCAGACTCTTTGTGATAGTTCATCATTTTCTTTCATAGCACACATCTGTCAGCATACAATTAGATGCTTGCTAGGCTGGAAACCCCCCTTGCTTTCTCACCATTTCCCATAAAACCTTGTCCCACTGAGGGCTCAGGGTTTTACCGGATCTACTGCTGTGTCCAAGTAGGTAGTGAGTGAGCTTGTGCTTGAATAAAACGACCCTATCGCTATTGCATCCGATTTGGCTCCTTGGTGGTCTTTTGGAGCTCACAAACCAGCACAAGGAAGGAAAATACACAAACTGCTAGCAACACAGCTGACACAGAAAGCTGACCTCGCATGCATAGGATAAGATCAAGAAAGTGGCTGAATAAGAACAATTCATTCATCAGACTGGCTTACTGGAAAATGGATGTTTCCCAAGTAGCAGATGATCAGGACTGTAGTTATGAAGAATCACCAATTAACAGATCTTCATCAGGACATTTGCTCTGTTAATTTTAGAACAGTCAAACTGTTGAATTTGTGGGATTGATAATTGTTTCTGTTGTAAAATGTGGTTGCAGGGGTTAATTATGATAAACATATATGCTACCATACTTTTCCATGAGGTTTTAATATTTTCCAAGAACTAAAATTCCAGCGTTCTATAAAGTTACCTTCGTGGCATCTGGGACGCTTATTGCTGAATAAGCTCACCATTTTGAGTTCTTTCTGAATTCTGGGTGGCTGGTTCAATTTAGCTCTTACGGCTCAAATTCCCCTCCAAGCTGACTGACTCATTGTAGCTTATTCTAGCTTCTCACTGAATTATTCTGTTTGGTTTCAAACTAACTCTGGCAACTTTTTCTTTTCTTATGGCTCCTTCTTATTTTCTTGCTTCAACTGCTTCTGCTGATCTGCAGTAACCTGCAGGAACTCACAAATGAAGTCAGCTCTACTGCACAGCCCTCACTGCGCTGACCCCCAGCAGACCAAATCTCTCTTCCTGCACTGGTTTTAAATAGCTTTTCTTTCCTGTGCTATTCTTGTGAAATTTGGGCATATCCTATCTCTGAATAATTCTGTTAAATCTTACTCTGATTCATCATTTTGCTTTCAAAGAAAAAATTACTAAATTACCTTCAAAGATGTCTTCTTCCTTCTACCAACTAAATTTACCTTAAAGGTGTGGACTAAACGTATGTCTGTATTCAAGCTTGAGAGATTAAAGGTGTGTGGCATGTCTATTTTCCGGTCAGGTTACACAGACTTTGGATAGAATCTCTTGCCAGAGCTACATTGTTGGTGGATTAAAACTCTTCCAAAGGTATGCATTTCAAGATGATGTTGAGATGTTGAGAACAAATAAAAGCAAAAAAAAAAGAGTCAATGGAAAATCAGTGCTCTTCGCTCTCTCAGGCTTTTTACCTCCCTAGTTCACTCACTGTAACTATATAAAAGGCACGGATTTTCCAAAGGAAACACCATTGCACAGTCATAAATTCCTGATCACATAGTTATTATGTAGTCTTATTTAATAACCCTCCCAAACCTAGTATTCTTGAAGTTAAACTGAAACTTTAAGACCTCATCATCCAATTAGACAAGATGGATGAAGCAAAGAAGTGCAGGCCGACAGGAGCTGGATGTAGATCGCTCCTGAGAGACACAGCCAGAATACAGCAAATACAGAGGCGAATGCCAGCAGCAAACCACTGAACTGAGAATAGGTCACCCGTTGAAGGAATCAGAGAAAGAACTGGAAGAGCTTGAAGGGGCTCGAGACCCCATATGTACAACAATGCCAAGCAACCAGAGCTTCCAGGGACTAAGCCACTACCTAAAGACTATACATGGACTGACCCTGGACTCTGACCTCATAGGTAGCAATGAATATCCTAGTAAGAGCACCAGTGGAAGGGAAAGCCCTGGGTCCTGCTAAGACTGAACCCCCAGTGAACTAGACTGGTGGGGGGAGGGCGGCAATGGGGGGAGGGTCGGGAGGGGAACACCCATAAGGAAGGGGAGGGGGGAGGGGGATGTTTGCCCGGATACCGGGAAAGGGAATAACACTCGAAATGTATATAAGAAATACTCAAGTTAATAAAAAAAATGTATATAAGAAATACTCAAGTTAATTAAAAAAAAAAAAAAAAAGACCTCATCCCCTAAGGGCGTGTTCTGGAAAGGCCACTGTATTCTCTCTTCTAACTCAATTTGGGATGGTTCCTAGGAAATCTGAGTTGTCTCGATGGGCCAAGTTCTCACTGCAGTGCTTCATTTCCCCAGGCAATTATTTATGCAATCATATTCTGCCTATAGTAATTATTTTCTAATTAGGACACCCATAATTTTATATTTAAGTATCAGATTTCTCTGAATTTATTTTCAGTCTCTTGACAAGTAGTGATACAACTTTACATATTGCCTTTTTCTAATCTTTCTATGTATGAATTAAAGTACAGGTTTAAAGGATAAATGATCATTCAGTCCACACTATCAGTCAAAAAGAGCTATAAAATAGAGATCATTCTTTTTTTTTTTTGTTTTTTTTGTTTTTTTTTTTTTGTTTTTTTTTTATTAACTTGAGTATTTCTTATATACATTTCGAGTGTTATTCCCTTTCCCAGTTTCCGGGCAAACATCCCCCTCCCCCCTCCTCTTTCTTATCGGTGTTCCCCTCCCCACCCTCCCCCCATTGTCCCCCTCCCCCCAACAGTCTAGTTCACTGGGGGTTCAGTCTTAGCAGGACCCAGGGGTTCCCCTTCCACTGGTGCTCTTACTAGGATATTCATTGCTACCTATGAGGTCAGAGTCCAGGGTCAGTCCATGTATAGTCTTTAGGTAGTGGCTTAGTCCCTGGAAGCTCTGGTTGCTTGGCATTGTTGTACATATGGGGTCTCGAGCCCCTTCAAGCTCTTCCAGTTCTTTCTCTGATTCCTTCAACGGGGGTCCTATTCTCAGTTCAGTGGTTTGCTGCTGGTATTCGCCTCTGTATTTGCTGTATTCTGGCTGTGTCTCTCAGGAGCGATCTACATCCGGCTCCTGTCGGTCTGCACTTCTTTGCTTCATCCATCTTATCTAATTGGATGGCTGTATATGCATGGGCCACATGTGGGGCAGACTCTGAATGGGTTTTCCTTCAGTCTCTGTTTTAATCTTTGCCTCTCTCTTCCCTGCCAAGGGTATTCTTGTTCCCCTTTTAAAGAAGGAGTGAACCATTCACATTTTGATCATCTGTCTTGAGTTTCATTTGTTCTAGGCATTTAGGGTAATTCAAGCATTTGGGCTAATAGCCACTTATCAGTGAGTGCATACCATGTGTGTTTTTCTGTGATTGGGTTAGCTCACTCAGGATGATATTTTCCAGTTCCAGCCATTTGCCTACGAATTTCATAAGGCGTTGTTTTTGATAGCTGAGTAATATTCCATTGTGTAGATGTACCACATTTTCTGTATCCATTCCTCTGTTGAAGGGCATCTGGGTTCTTTCCAGCTTCTGGCTATTATAAATAAGGCTGCAATGAACATAGTGGAGCACGTGTCTTTTTTATATGTTGGGGCATCTTTTGGGTATATGCCCAAGAGAGGTATAGCTGGATCCTCAGGCAGTTCAATGTCCAATTTTCTGAGGATCCTCCAGACTGATTTCCAGAATGGTTGTACCAGTCTGCAATCCCACCAACAATGGAGGAGTGTTCCTCTTCCTCCACATCCTCGCCAGCATCTGTTGTCCCCTGAGTTTTTGATCTTAGCCATTCTCACTGGTGTGAGGTGAAATCTCAGGGTTGTTTTGATTTGCATTTCCCTTATGACTAAAGATGTTGAACATTTCTTTAGGTGTTTCTCCGCCATTCGGCATTCCTCAGCTGTGAATTCTTTGTTTAGCTCTGAACCCCATTTTTTAATAGGGTTATTTGTTTCCCTGCGGTCTAACTTCTTGAGTTCTTTGTATATTTTGGATATAAGGCCTCTATCTGTTGTAGGATTGGTAAAGATCTTTTCCCAATCTGTTGGTTGCCGTTTTGTCCTAACCACAGTGTCCTTTGCCTTACAGAAGCTTTGCAGTTTTATGAGATCCCATTTGTCAATTCTTGATCTTAGAGCGTAAGCCATTGGTGTTTTGTTCAGGAAATTTTTTCCAGTGCCCATGTGTTCCAGATGCTTCCCTAGTTTTTCTTCTATTAGTTTGAGTGTGTCTGGTTTGATGTGGAGGTCCTTGATCCACTTGGACTTAAGCTTTGTACAGGGTGATAAGCATGGATCGATCTGCATTCTTCTACATGTTGCCCTCCAGTTGAACCAGCACCATTTGCTGAAAATGCTATCTTTTTTCCATTGGATGGTTTTGGCTCCTTTGTCAAAAATCAAGTGACCATATGTGTGTGGGTTCATTTCTGAGTCTTCAATTCTATTCCATTGGTCTATCTGTCTGTCTCCGTACCAATACCATGCAGTTTTTATCACTATTGCTCTGTAATACTGCTTGAGTTCAGGGATAGTGATTCCCCCTGAAATCCTTTTATTGTTGAGGATAGTTTTAGCTATCCTGGGCTTTTTGTTATTCCAGATGAATTTGCAAATTGTTCTGTCTAACTCTTTGATTCTTAAGAGTTCTTCTTAGTCCATAGAAATCATTTGCATTTGATGATAGTATCAGCAATGTCAATTGATTTTTAGTGTCTAAAATATACTTATCTTCCATGTTAAAAGAAGTGAAAGACCAAGCATGCTGGATGTCATTCAAGCATTTAGATACAGATAATAGATTTATGTTTAACATGAGCTGGTTAAACAACTATAGTTTATCAAACTGCTTTTCATGAGGAAAGAAAGAAGCTTCATACTGGTTTGCCTTCTTAGTCCACTAAACACATTTTGTATTTCTGTTACGATTAATGGGTTGAAGCTGTAATTACCTGAAACAGAAAAAAAGGTAGCTGAAACCTACATTTCATTTGTTTGTATCATCTTTTAAATTAAAAATAATATTTGAAAAGTTTTCAAGACATAAATACTTCACCCTCAATACTACTGCTGCCGGTCTTGATTATCTGTGATAAGGTCTTCTTATGTACTTAATCTTTCCTAGCATTAGCTTCCATAGCTCTGAAAATACAGAAGGGGATCACTATGTCTAGTAGAATACTTTTATTTTATTTTATTTTATTTTATTTCTATATTTTTTTATTAACTTGAGTATTTCTTATATACATTTCAAGTGTTATTCCCTTTCCCGGTATCCGGGCAAACATCCCCCTCCCCCCTCCCCTTCCTTATGGGTGTTCCCCTCCCAACCCTCCCTTTTCTTTTCAATGACCAACTCATTTTTAAAGTGTAAGGTTTATTTTAATTTTTATTTTCCCAAGTTTGTTTTTAAACCATCATAAAAGCATATTCTCAACATTGGTCATATACTTTTATGCTCCAAAGCAAATCTCCAGTACTTAAAAACTGTCATATATATATATATATGTATATATATATATATATATACACACATATATGTGTGTGTGTGTGTGTGTGTGTGTGTGTGTGTGTGTGTGTGTGTGTATGCTTTCCATTGGTTGTAAAATATGATGCCTTTCTGGGACCTCTCTTTTTTCTGGAAAAAGGAACTAGAGTGTTTTACATGTCTTAATAAGATTGAGCTATGCTAGCACAACTATGATGGCCTGGTCTACATCCTAACTGCATTGCCCAGTTATCTTGCTTTCACCCTGGTCTCCTTCTTCATTTGTGCCCAAGTGCAACTCTCCATATCTCACATGAGACTTTCTCCCTGACTACCTTTGCATCTCTTGTCCAAATATAGGCCAAACAGAAGATAATGGAGAACAATATTTTACAAAATATTGAGTCAATAAATGCATCATAATGACAATACTGAAGGCCAAACTAAAACCAAATTTCCTGGTACAGAATTCAGAATTCAAATACCCAGTGCATAAAAACATCTATCAACATCTTCCACTTTTAGTCCAATAAAAATCTCTCTCTGTTACATTAATAAATTAAATATAATAGAACAATAATAAATACTATCAGGTAAAATTACACCCAAAACATCCCTATTTGTATTTGGTGGAAAAATACTCAGCTATCTATTTATCTTGGTGATTTCGGAGTTCTGTATTTAAATCACTTTCTATCACAACTTGCATTTATTAACCTATAAATACCTCTTTTAGATATTAAAATGTGTTTTTAAATCCTCAACAATTTAAGCTTAATTGTGAGACTATAAGGGAATAAATATTACATGTGTAAACAGGAACTATAGAGCATGCACCATCCAAAACTATAGAAATCCAGAGACAATTAGGTGCCTAGACTTTCTCAGCTTTCGCTCCAACATTGGCGCATCCATCTTTGCCCTCCTGGCCCAGATTACGAGATTCTTCTCTATGAAGCAGGAATTAAGAAGGATTTGCATATCTTGTCCTTGCAAAGTCCAGCAGTTGATTTCTTTCTATCTCCAGCTTGTCTGCAGATTATAGAGCATACTGTCTGTATTTGAGGAAAAGGCAATTTCTCAGCCAGTAGCTAGATGGCCACATTTGAAGCAAACTCCATAAAGAGGTTCTTTGATGCCCATTGTCTTCTTCAAAGTAAATGGGGTGACTCCAGGAGCTGAGTTGTCTCACAGTAAAAAAAATAGAAGTCTGATTATTAATAAAACCTCTTAAATATTACATTCTATATCTCTGAGGTTTTTGAAGGCTACTTATCTATCTATCAATCATCTATCATCTATCTAAATAGGCAAATATTGCTTATTCTATATAGTAACTGTTTAACTTTGAAAATTTTACATGACACTAAACAAAGCTTACTCTGTAAATAACTAAACAAGTACAGCAAGTTTGATTGACTAGTAATGTGAATTTCCTAATTATCCTAAACAGTTTGTAACAGTAGCTTATAAAAGGACTAGAACTTCCCATTGCATTTTTAATTGAGTTGTATAGGTACAATATTCAAGCAAGTATAGAAACATATATGCAATATATTATAGCAAAAATAACTATATTGCATCAATATACAGTATTCTATATCAAATGTAAAATACATGACTTGTTAATAGTCTTTAATCTAACAGATTCAATAATCCAACTTTTTAAACTTATTATTTCTATATCCTCTTTTTTCTTTCCATTTCTTCTTCGCTCACACAGGTGACATTAATCAAGTATTAGATGCAGGATTCTTGCTTGGATAATAAGCTCTGATATTGTGAATCTGTTCTTACTATTTGAGACCTGCTGGTTGAGGTTTTTGTAATGTATTTGAACCATAAATGTCTTTTTTTTCAATTTTATATGCTCCATGCCTTTGCAAATCTCATTGGTAAGGTCTCAGATTTTATAAAGAATAACTGTCAAAAATATCAGTTGACTTGAAATAAGTTATTGAACTAGAAGTCTAGGCGTATAGCCAGTGGCATTTGACCAAATCTGTAACACAGACTGTGGGCACCAATTTTCCTTTTATTTATTCAGTAGAGCAGAATCTGTTTCATTTGAGTACAGGTTAGATTTTTAAATAAAAATATCCACTCATGTTTCATGGTAACTGCAATTTGTCCCCTGAGGTACAATAGCAAACTATAATGTAATATGGCCAGTCATAAGAAAATAGAATACGATAAGTGCTGCATAACTGATAGTTATGATGTTGTATTATTTTAAGGTCACAGTTATCAAATATAGTTGTGAGGAAGCACTCTCAAATGAATAAAGATCTGCTGCTCAGAAAAATAAAACAAAATAATAACATCAACAACAGAAAACTACCAACTTAAAAGTACATAATTATTCCTGATTAGAAATGTTCTTGAAAGCAAACTGCACTCAAGGTTAATTGCATATACAAGTACAGTGGGTCACATACAAAATATCTGACCCAAATTAAAGACATCTGCTTATAAATGATGAAGATTAGACTTTTTCCTCCTCTCCCCTCCCACTTCTTCCCCTCTGCTTCCTTCTCTTCACTCCCTTTACCCCTCCCCCTTCTCTCCTCTATCATTCTCTTGTTCCTCTCTTCTTCTCTTTTGTGATATTTTTCTTTTTAAGTAAGCATTTAAAAATTCCCAAGTATTATTTTCTATGCAACCAATAACAGTTCTAACTTGGAAGAAAAGGTAGTAGAAAAAGTACAGAAATTCATGGATAACCAAGGGAAACAGAATACAGCTTCTTAATTCCACAGACTAGATACAGCTCACAGGGCCGTCCAACCAATAAAAGAGACAAACTCATTCTGTATCTGATTTCCTTGAAGATCTGCTTCTGCCTTTTAACAATAGAAAGAAATGCAGCAATAATGTCAGGGAAACTTTGACTCTAGAAAGGATTTCCAAAGAGTTTTCTAGGTATTATATATTTTAATGTATTAACATTTGGTTGGTTAATTCACGAAAACATTACTGATACATAACATTAAAACCTTGATCAGACCTATTTTCTTTAAATATAGTTGTTTGTTATTTTAGTTATATATTCAGATATACATATATGTATATAATACATCCATTATATATGTGCATATGTATAAATCTGTATATGTGTGTATATATTCATATACGTATATATCCATATATACCTGAACATGAAACTGGGAAGAAAATGTGTTAGAGAATCTATAGGGAAATAGATAAAAAATATGTTTTGATAAAACTGCAACTCGTTATCTATGTGTAAGAAATTCTCAAATTATCAATAAAACCCTTGTGGACTTACTTTAATATAAATTTATACATTTGCTTAATTTATATTGGCATGGTAGTATAGCCAGAAGATAATATGTTCCTTATACACAATTTGTCAGGACTAAGCAGTACATACATGATCAATAATCCAGAAGTCTGCTTTCATAAAAAGATAATACCAATAGACATGCATTCACATTTAAACACTTTGAAATAAATATGTTAGGACACGCTAGCATTGTCAAAATTAGCTTTACAGCTTTGTCCTTGTGGTGTTCAACACCAAGACTAATGGTAAGTTTCGGTGCACACTTTCTTACTGATTTTGAATGATCAGGTAGTATTGCTGGCTTCCTCAATCATAGTTTCACCTTTATTCAGAGTCCAACTTAGTAAAAATTCCTCCTTGGGATTTCTGATTCATGTACAATCAAATATTCTTATGTCAACAAATAATAACACATAAAGCAAGTTTAATGTAACAACTCTTGAAGGATCTGACAAATTTACTAGAAACTCACTGCATATAATAGAATGAATCTTGCTTTACTCTTATTACTGAGTTTAATTTGGATTTAAGACAATACCTCTAGATATAATTTATACATTTCATGACAGTTTTAGGAATATTAAAGTGTAGAAGCAAGACTTAGATATGATTACAGATCAGTTAAAGACAGTAAGCTCCAGCTTTTTAATGTCTGCATAATTAGTCCTGTTAGTTTTGAATTTGAAGGGAAAAATCCTATAATTTTGGTGAATTTGGGGTGAGAGAAAAACAAGGAAAATTCATAATTATTAAATTAATAATTTTACACCAAAATAATATGAAATATAATTAATGTGCATTACAATAATTGTAATGTTCCCTTCTCGGCCTTTTGGCTAAGATCAAGTGTACAATAATTGTAATGTTTACCAAAATAACACGGCTTAATTAAGTAATATGAAAACAACTCTTTAGGGATATCTAGTGATGCAGTTTATGATAGGACAAAATATAGGATACTTGGGAACTGAATTGTTTGCACTGAAAAGTAGCATCATTTATTCAAAGCTTTATAATCTCCTTAAATCAGATAATACAACTCACTGAACGTCAACTTCCAGCAACAACTCTCATGTCCAAAACTCAAACAGCCACTGACACAGAATTTCATTACAGAACAGATACTGAGGCAACATTTTTTTTTAAATAAAACACTGAAGTAACTTTGAACTAAGGAAGTTCAGTGATTGACAACTGGTAATCTTAAAAAAATAGGTTATGTCAGAATTTATTTTTCAATTGACATCACTTTTCCAGAAGAAAGCTTACTATGTGTGGAGGTTGGCAAGCCTATGTAACACCCTGAAATGTAAATGAGGAAATCCACTTTTCTGCTTTCTGAAATTAATATGAAGCCTCTTCTCTCCCTGAAGTCAATGACAGCTGAAAAGCCACTGGACATCCCCCTTCAAGACAATTCAGCTCCTCACGTTAAGGCTCTGTTCCTTTTCCTTTAGGCAGATCTGTGCAAAACTTGTGTTCATTTTGTAATTTGACATTTATAGCTTGCTTGAGCTATGACATTCCATTCAATCAGATTATTCTGTAGTGGACATGTGTGTGTGTGTGTATGTGTGTGAGTGCATATGCGTGTGCGCATGTGTGTGTGTGTGTGTGTGTTTAGCTGTCAGTTTACCTAGTATATGTTTATGATTTTAATTTTCTAATCGCACTCTTTTTATTGTACATTTACTACAATTTTTGCTGTCTTTACTCATGCACTCATTTTATTGCTTTCAACATTAGTTCTTATGTGCGCCCAAAATGTTTTCTTTATTTATGAATTATCCCATTGAAGGAAAATCAAAATTCTTGAAATTATTTGTTATTACTAACCATGCATTGATCAATATTCTATGCTGTTAAGCTTGAATAATAATTGGCATCTTGGTGTGTCATGAGCAACTACATATTTCTATGCAATAAACACACACAATCACTCTCCAGCATCTTTACAAGCTATTCATTCCTTCGTCAACACAAAGCTTTCTTCAGTATATATCTGAAAAGTAAAGTGCCATTCTAAATTCCATACAAGATGAAAAGAAGCATGCATCACAACTGTTATGAAATAAGACAGAATCTAATTTTTGACACTCAAATCTTTTGAGAATTTTAAATTAATAGATGATCTGAGGAGTCTATATTTATGTATCTGTATATGCACACAAACATATAATTAAATAAGAAGTTGTCATGAGTTTAAGGGGGAGCTAGGGGCTAGGAGGCCTTGGGGAGAAAGAAGAAAGAATGAAAATGATATAAATAAAATCCTAATGCATGAAAGTAAACAATATATAATCATAAAACAATTATAACGGACTATTAGAAACTTTAACCACAGTGTGCCCATTAAGGTTATATTCATTTTAGGTATAACTTTAAAGAAGATGCTCCTAGCAAGTATGCCTATGAAGAATAAAAGAATGGAGAGAATAATGGTAAAGGAAAAATTAACATTTTTACAATAATAGGTAAAAACTCCAAAAGGTTACAAAATTTTTGTTTAATGTTTAATTGTGTTTGTATCTGGAAAAGGGGGACTGGAACAACTTCAATTTTATTTTAACTGTGGATGCAAATGATAGAGCAAGGTTAGTGATTATCATTCGATATAATTTAGAAATGTAATAACAATATAATAAGAATTATAAAATTTGATTTTGAAATATGTTTAATTTATACTGACCATAAATAGGAAATAGTTTAATATAAGTATAAAACCATTGTCTTAAATTATTACTGTTTATGATGATCCTCATTTCTTATACCTGATTCAGGTTAGAAAGATTTATCTTTCTCACTACTCTACCTCTGAATCTTGTAATATTTTTAAAAATGAAAATATGTCTCTATTTCTGTTTGATGTATAGTTGCATTGTTTAAATGTGGAAATAAAATATTGATAAATCTAGCAATTTATTAAAAACAGAAGTCAGTAAATTGAGAAAAGAGAAATTAGGAATGCATTTTACTTAATATTTAAAATAAATGTTTATTATTTATATATTTAGATTTATTTAACTGTTAAATACTGTTTCAATAACCAAATGTTTTTTGTTCAATGTGAGCAGAAAGAATACTAACAAAATAAGAACAACATCCACATGTCTCTTTTGGTATTGAAAACAGAACTCTAAGGGAGCAGATCGGTTTTTTGTTTGTTTGGTTGGTTGGGTTTTGTTTTTGATATTTTATTTATTTATATTTCAAATGTTATCCCCTTTCCTGCTTTCCCTTTGCAAACTCCCTATCCTATCCCCCTTCTCCCTATTTCTATTAGGGTTCTCACCTACCAACCCACCCATTCCCACCTCACTGCCCTGACATTTCCCTACACTGGTGCATCGAGCCTTCACAGGGTCAAGGGCTCTCTTCCCATTGGTGCCAGATAAGGACATCCTCTGCTACATATGTGACAGAGCCATGGGTCCCTCCTCATAGCTGTCATGAGGTGATTGGTTCAATTTATAAATGTATAGTCTAAGCCACAAACCCTTCCTTCTTGGGAATACAAAAGTGCTATTCTGGTATGATCAGTGGTTAGTGTTTCAAAAACTAGTCCATGTATCCTCCTGTCAGTGTATTCATTGAGCTTGTGTGATTTAGATCGTTTCTAATTGAATTTTCTTCATAAGACAAAAAACACACATCAAGTGGTTACGTTTCCCAGCTCTTTACAACTACTTGTAAGTGGCTGCAGTTGTGATAGTCCTGCTTACAAGATGTGCTGAGACAGGAGTCTAGCATAAACATCATCAGAGAGACTTCATCCATCTCTGATACAAACAGATGTAGAGATGCACAGCCAAACATTAGATGGATCTCAGGGAATCCTGGGGAGAAAGGGAAGCAAGGATTGTAGAAGCATAAAGGGCCAAGAACACCACAAGAAAACTTGCATAATCAACTAAACTGAGCCTACTATGGCTCACATAGACTGAACTGCCAAACAGGGAGCATGCAGGGTAGTGCCTATACTCTCTGGACATAAGTTATAGTTGAGTAGCTTGGTTTTCATGTGGGAATTTTAACAGCAGGAACAGGGCATGTCTCTGACTCAGTTGTTCACTTTTAGGATGCATTTCTCCTACTGGCATGCTTTGTCTAGCCTCAATAGGAGACATGCTTAGTATTAATGCAACTTAATATTCCAAGGCTGGTTAATATCCATGCGTAGCCTCCCATTTTTTGCAGAGATATGGAGGAGGAATGAATGGAAGAGTTGAGGTGTGGTGGGGGTACGTGCAAAGAGGAAACTACACTTGGGATGTAAATTCATTAATTAACTAATTAATTAAAATAAAGAAAAATCGTCATAGATGAAGTAACCTGGGACCAGAGAGACAAATACTGTATGTATTCGTTTAAAATGGATATAATACATTAAGTAGAAGATAATCAGCTGCAATCTTCAGAAAAGAGATGGTAGGTAAAGAAGAATGTTATAGGGAGGAAGCCAGATTCTCCCTGGGAAGGGGAAATCAGATAGAAACAGAGGGTTGACTTGGGGTGGGGGATTGGGAAGGAGTAAGAAAAATCAGGTGGAGGAATGAAGGTAGAGAATTTGGAGAGCGGGGAGAAAGAGACAGCTGGAATTGGGGAGCATGTGTAGAATCCTAGTCCAGTGGAAGTTTTCTAGAATTTATGACAGTCAGTAAGCCTAGTGAGGCCTCCTAATGGTAAAGGATACAGAGTCTGAACTGGCCATCTTTTATTGCCAGCTAAAGCTTCCAGTAGTAAGATTGGGTTACATTAAATGGAGTTGTTGGTTGAGGAAGTCCTACAGGGACAACAACCCAGGCTGAACAGGACAGAAGGGCATCTTCTGAAAGCAGGAAAAAGGGTCCATAGTGGAGTACAACTTTCACTCAGCATATTGAATGCAGAAAGGTACAGCTGCTGAAGGCATGGATCCTCCACCTCTATATTCTAGTCTCTTTGGAGTGATAAAGTACTCCATAACCAGAGGAAAGCCTGGACACTGCCCCAGACACAAATCCTCTACCTACAATCTGCCCTGTCAGCTGTGCTGAACATGTGGGAGTGGTCACCAATGTTTGGTTGTACTTGAGGTCCAACCAAGGGGAGGATTTGAACATAAATATAAGTATGAATAATACATGAAATCCATTATTTTAAAAAATTGAATGTGCATATTGCAACTCTTTCAAAGAAGTAGTTGGTTGTAAAGATAATAAACTTTCCCACTATGCACATTAAGACTTTGAGATATTTGTTTCTAATGGAAACCATGTTTAAAATCAATCAATCAGTCAATCGATCGATCAAAAAATCAATCAAACTAGCTTATTTCAGAACTAGAGACTTTATAAGAGAATCCTAGAACATCTCTGAACAATAAAAACACAGATACAGCTTAGCGACAGAGCACTTGTCCAGCCTGTGTAAAGCTTTATGGTCAATCACTAGTTCTACAAAATCAAATGATAAAAAAATAAGAGTATGTAAAAATGAAACATTTAATGAAATCAGAAGTTACAAGTCCACTTAAAGAGATTATTTTGGATTTAAATAAAACAAATTATGATTAATAAAATGATGATTTAAATAAATTAGAAAACAATACATGTGTGTGTTTATGATTACCTTACATGGTCTTAATTTTTTTAATGAACAATAGCCACATTAATTACAATAAATCATGATAAGTAAACAGAAAAACTATCTAATTATTTCTTCTTCCTAGTCCACAACCAAATAACCAAGGTGTATATAAAAGAAGGGTCAGCAAAGTTTGACAAAGTAATGAAAGTTTAGAATATGACCATTTTGCTATCCAGAAGAGAATACACTTATGTATTTGCTTAGCAACAATTTTCAACTCTCACAACAATAGAGGGACAAGGGAGTAGTGGGGAAGAACTATGATAATGTCATTTGCCACTTGCAATACTTGGCTTTTGTTCATTCCCTAAGTCTCAGCTCAAGAATTATTTCTTAATTCTCATAGCACATCAGACTGTCTGCTTTATCTGATCCCCAGATGCACTTAGAATATATTACACCTCTTATTCATTGTTTCTGAGCAGGTTGCTAGGTGGATTTTCAAACACTTGACTACCACCGTGTAAGAAAACAGTATTTTTAGAAGTAAAAACCTATTTTCTTCTCTTCCTGAGAATTTAGCACTTAAAAAGGTGATGAACCTTTTGACGTTGTGATGTAACATTGTCAGTTGAAAAGTTACTATGTGAGAACCTTGTGATGAATAATAAAAAAAATCAATCTTAAAATTGTCAGTATTTAATTATGTTACAATTTTACATTGGGCTTCATTCATAGTCCTCCTTGGCCAAATGTGGATGTCCTTAACACTTGGACTGCAGGTTTCACAAAACTAACATATAGTATTATTACCTTTGAATTATAACTGTGTTTCCTTCCATTACTGCTCATTGCACACTATAAAATTAATCATTATGATTTAAGAAACAAAAGTCTTATAGAACAATCTGATATAATACTGTCACCTTTTCCCTTGTTTATTTATTTACTTATTTATTTTACAATTCACAGAAACCCTATTTTTAGTACATATGCATTAGGTCACAGTCTTTCACTTTTCCCTTGTTTATTTATTTACTTATTTATTTTACAATTCACAGAAACCCTATTTTTAGTACATATGCATTAGGTCACAGTCTTTCATAATTTGTTAATGGTATAGTTATTAAAACTAATGTTTAAAACAACCCTGAGTGATACTATAAATTTTCTAATTTCATATTTAAGTATGCATATCCAAAATTTTTTCCAGAGACCTAAGATAAAAAAGAACCCATCTGTGTGATTCTTAATTTACTCATTACAAATACAAATTCACAAAAAATTCTGTAAATATTTGTTCAAAATTTGGTGTTGTGGAAGCTGATAAAATAAAATAGGAAGAAATATATTTCACATAAATATAATTCTCTAGAATCTCACTCGTTAGGTGAAAGTGGTACCTTCAGTAAATACATTCCCATATAGACACTACTGGATACAATACTGAATGCATTTAAATGTCAGTGTATTTACTAATGTATTACAAATGAAATTATGAAAATGATTTATAAATCTTCTGTATTATTTATAAATTTTGAAATGTTCTTAATGAAACTGATGCATTTTAAGCATATGAATTTTCAAATGTGTTTGAATTCCACCTGTGAAAATATCAAGTCTAATACAAATTACAAATATCAAAACCCTTGCACTTTTGAAGATGTATTTTAATATTCTGTTCACTTTACATCAAGTATATCTTATTACTTGAGAATTTCATATAATGCATTTCATCATGGTTGTACCTCACTATCTAAATCCAGATCTATCTCCAGTTTCCTGGTCTATGTCTTAACTACTGCCTCTACTATTTCGTCCCGTAACCCTTCAATTCCAGGTTGATTTGCTTAAGTATTCCTGTGTGTGTGGCCATACTTGGGATTGTGGAAGACTTACCAGGAGTTACACTGTTATGAAAACCTAACACCTCCTCTCCTAGTACCTGTGAAATATTAAGGGCTGGTAAGTATTCATGCCAAAACTTTAGTCCCACATTCTGGAATGTTTGTCTACCTTGATCTTACACAGTTTTTGCACAAGATGCTACAACTACTTTGAGATCAGATGTGCAACTGTCTCATTGACAAAAGTAGCTTTTCATGTTGAAGTCTACAGCCTCCCCTCCGTTAACTTTTCTGCCATTCAATTAAATGATGTTCTAACTAAGGCTGAATGTAGCTTTTGTTTATTGTTATATTTAGTTGAAGGCCAATATAATCTATCTTATTCTTTATTAAATAATCTATTTTATTCTTCTTGTAAAACCCGAGGTGCTAGCCACTTATGTAATTATCTTTGCTCTGAATCCACCAGTGCAAAATACATTAACTCATCAAAAATATTTGTAAAATTATCTTTGCAAGAATATCAATTCCATTTTTAATTTATAGAAAAATGCAGTTCTTAAATATAAAATAAAGGAATACAATTTTAACAAAATATCTTTTCTAATGTTTTATCAGAAAATTCACAGCATTTTTTCATCTGAAAGAAAATTGTTATAAGTGTCATGTTTCTGTAGGGCATAATATATTTACAAAATGAAATTTAATTTTATTAATTTAATTTTGATTAGGTGTTGATAACTTTCAGAATGAAAAGCACAGCTTTCTTTTTAATGAAATGTTTGTTTCATTTTCTGTATAGCTATGCTATTTTCTGTAGATTATTAAACATTGTAATGATCTGTCAAAAATTCTGACACTTCCCAGACCATTTTTTAAAGTTTTTGAGTTACCTCTATAAAAGAACTTACTTGAAAAGTCATTAGGTTTTCTTTTGCTTTGAGGAGAAAATAGACCGAAGTGACATTTTATTCATTTCCTTTAATGATTTCAAGCTATCAAAAACAGAAATTTCATAAAAGACCTTTTGGAAGATTTTGCAGCTGGACTTTGACTTTTGAAATCTAAGAGTGGCTCTGGAGAAGTTCACCTACAGTGCTCGGTCTTTGAAATTTAAAGCAAGCTAAAGATGTAAAAGGGGTATCCAACTCATAGTCTTTTATTGCTACCACACATAATGATAATACTCTTGATATTTCTTATATTTATATGTGACTATATATATTTCCTATATTCATATAGATAAATAGAATCATTCAAGTGATAAGTGTTACAAGGGCAAGCATATAAACACTAACAAAAGTGAGAAAGAATGATTTCGTTTTCAGAGAGAATTTTAAATGTAAGAACGGGCAAATGAAAGAGCCAAGAGCAAGACATAAGGTACACATGAAGGACGAACTTGAATGACCCCACACTTTAAATGTAAGGAAAAATGAAAGACTTGAACCTGTGCTCTAGGCAGCAACTGAGTCATGATCTCATTGACAGAGCGATTGTTTCAGGGATACCAGAAAAGAGAAAAACATCGACATAAAAAAATTAACGAACCAGTCTCTTAAGTGACATAATGCAATTTGAATGGGAAAGTTTCATTTGTTTTGAGACATGTTCTCTCCAGTGCAGTTATACCATTCTGGACTTGTTTTCCTCACTGAGCAAGCCACTTGTGTGCTGAAGATCAATATTCTGATTTTTTTTATTTCCCAAATTTTATTACAGAGTAGGGTTGCTTGCATAATTCAATACCTTGGTTCAATTAATGAATAAGAAAAATCTTCATCATAAAAGATGTTCTTTTAACTTTTATCATTTTATTTTACTAGTATGCCCAGTATGCAGATGTGAGTTTTAGCTAATTTTTTTTGTTGGAAATTTTTTTACTTAAATTTCAAATGTTATCTCCATTCCCAATTCTCCCTCTGGAGTTCTCCTATCATTTCCCTCCTCCCCCTGACACTATGAGAACATTCCCCCACTGACCTACCCAATCCCTCCCATCTCTCCACTCTGGCTTTCCCCCTATATAGAGGCATAGAGCTGTCACAGGTCCAAGGGCCTCTCCTCTCATTGATGCCCAATCAGGCCATCAGCTGTTACATATGTGACTGACGACATCAGTTGTTCCATGTTTACTCTTTGATTGGTGGTTTCATCTCTGGGAGCTCTGAGGGGATCTAGTTAGTTGATATCGTTTTTCTTCCTGAGGTTGAAAACCCCTTCATCTCCTTCTGTCTTTTCTCTAACTCCTCTACTTAGGACCTCATTCTTAGTTTAGTGGTTGACTGCAAGCACCTGCCTTTGTAAAAAGACTTGGATTTTCATATACTGATCATACTGTGAAGATTTTATTAGTCTGTATTGGCTAAGGAACAGGAGCTTAACTGGACTTTAAAGCAGTAAGCCTACAGCATGGTCTTGTTTATCTTTTCTGTAACTCATGTGACATTTAGTTCTGTTCTTTCATTTGATAGTCTATAATTTTAAATGGGAGAAATTATTCCAGTTGATATGTTTTCTATCATTATTGTTTCAGTTTACTGAGCTTTTCAGTATAACTTAGTTAATAACACAGAAGTCCAGCAATACTTTTACAAGGTTGAAAAAGCAATAAGAAAATTACTAAGAATACATAAATGGTATACCTTGGTAAGTGTGTGTGTGTGTGTGTGTGTGTGTGTGTGTGTGTGTGTGTGTGTAGTATCTTATCAAGGTTCACAACTAGGATGTCAGGATGTTATTTTTATTTTAATAATGCATATTGCTGTTCAAATAAAATATGGTGCAACTATACAAAGTTTTGTCTTGGTCACAAGACTAAAACACTTCCCTTAAAAGTTTGGGGATTTATTACAAGATTTTGTTTAATTTTCAGAATTGTAAAGGAACTGATTCTCATTTTTGTCCAGTTTTATATTTTCTGTATAAAACATAGTTTTAAAGGTGTTTTTATTTAACTTATATGTGCATGTGGATATGAATATGTATGTGTTAAGAGAACCACACAAAGGCCAGTGATAACAGATCACGGGGTGGTTGTGAGTCACCTGACATGGGTTCAGGACTTGAACTTAGATACCCTGGACATGAGAAATTACTCATTGCCATTAAACCATGTCCCTGAGAGAATAGTGCTAAAAGATCTTCTTTCATTGCTATATACATGGTATTGATATTTAAAGTTATTTTTAAAACAATCTAGAGCAAAAAATATAACCTGCACCTATTAATGTTGTCTTTTTGTATTTACTTGATCTTCCTCTTGGTTGGTAAATTTTAGTGGCAGGAGTGACAAAAAGTCAATTATGCACATAATGGGAAAATTATATTGAAAAAGACAATCTTGGACCACAGCTCTCTGGGCCTGGAACCTGTTGGAAAAGAGCTGTTCTTCCAGGACTGCAGACATACAGAATTATAGGAGGGCCAAGCCATTGTCAGAGACAGTAAGACCAGCTAACACCAGAGATAACCAGATGGCAAAAGGCATGTGCAAACCTAAGTAACAGAAACCAAGGCCACTTGTCATCTCAGAACTCAGTTTTCCCACCACAGCAAGTCCTGGATACCTCAGCAAACAGGAAAAGCAAGATTTAGACTTAAAAATCACATCTTATTATGGTATTAGAGGACTTTAGAAAGAGCAAAAATTACTAAAAGAAACATAGGATAACACAAGTAAACAGGTAGACGCACTTAAAGAGGAAACAAAAAAGTCCCTTAAAGAATTACAGAAAAACACAACAAAACATGACAGGTGAAGGAATTGATCAAAACCATCCAAGATTTAAAAATGGAAATAGAAACAACAGAGAAATCACAAAGGGAGACAACCCTAAAGATAGAAAACCTAGCAAAAAGACCAGGAGCCATAGATGCAAGCATCACCAACAGAACACAAGAGATAGACAAGAGAGTCTCAGGGTCAGAAGATTCCATAAAAAACATTGACAAGACAGTCAAAGAAAGTGCAAAATGCAAAAAACACCTAAGCCAAAACATCCAGGAAATCCAGGACACAATGAAAAGATCAAACCTAAGGATAATAGGTATAGAAGAGAGTGAAGACTCACAACTTAAAGGGCCAGTAAATATCTTCAACAAAATTATAGAAGAAAACGTCCCTAACCTAAAGCAAGTGATGTCCATTAACATACAAGAAGCCTACAGAACTCCAAATAAATTGGACCCGAAGAGAAATTCCTCCTGCCACATAAAAGTCAAGAAACATATAAGGCAGACCTATCAGAAATTCACCAGACCTCCCATCCAAGACTATGAAAGCCAGAAGATCTAGGGCAGATGTCATACAAACACTAAGAGAAAACAAATGCAAGGCAATGCTACTATATCCACAAAAACTCTCAATTAACATAGATGAAAGACCAAGATATTCCATGACAAAACCAAATTTACACAATATCTTTCTACAAATCCAGCCTTACAAAGGAAAATAAATGGAAAACTCCAACACAAGGAGGGAAACTACACACTAGAAAAAGCAAGAAAGTAAACTTCTTGCAACAAAATCAAAAGAAGAGAGACACAAACATAATCCCATCTCTAACAACAAGAAAAACAGGAAGCAATGATCACTATTCCTTAACATTTTTCAACATCAATGGACTCAATTCCCCAATAAAAAGACATAGACTAAGAGACTGGAAACATAAACTGGACCTAGCAGTCCACTGTACTCAGTGACAAAGACAAACACATCCTCAGAGGGAAAAAAAAATGGAAAAATTATTTCCAAGCAAATAGTTCCCCAAAAGAAGCTGGAGAAGCTATTTTAATATCTAATACAATCAACTTTCAAACAAAAATTATCAAAAAAGATAAGAAAGGACACTTCATATTCATCAAAGAAAAAAATCCACCAAGAGGAACTCTCAATTCAGAATATCTATGTGCCAAATGCAAGGGCACCCACATTCATAAAAGAAACTTAACTAAAGGTCAAAGCACAGATTGCACCACACACAATAATGGTGGGAGATTTCAACACCCCACTCTTACAAATGGACAGATCATAGAAATAGAAACTAAACAGAGACACAGAGAAATTAGCAGAAGTTATGAACCAAATGGATTTATCATATAGCTATAGAACATTTCATCCTAAGACAAAAGAATATACCCTCTTCTCAGCACCTTATGGTACCTTCTCCAAAACTGACCATATAATCAATCATAAAACAGGTCTGAACAGATACAAGAAGATAGAAAAAATTGCATCCATCCTATTAAATCACCATGGACTAATGTTGGACTTCAATAAAAGCTAAAACAACAGAAAGCCCACATAAACATTGAAGCTGAACAATGTTTTACCCAATGATAATTTGATCAAGTAAGAAATAAAGACAGAAATTAAAGACATTTTAGAATTTAATGGAAATTAAGGCACAATATACCAAAACTTAAGGGACACCAAGATAGCAGTGCTAAGAGGAAAACTCATAGCTTTGAGTGCCTCCAAAAAGAAACTGGAGAGAACATATACTAAGAGCTTGACAGCACACTTGAGAGCTCTAGAACAAAAAGAAGCAAATATACCCAAGAGGAGTAGAGTGCAGGAAATAATAAAATTAGAGCTTAAGTTAACCAAGTAGAAACAAAATTAATTATACAAAGAACCACCAAAACTAGGAGATGGTTCATTTAAAAAATCAGCAAGATAGATAAACCCTTAGCTAGAATAACCAGAGGGTACAGAGAGAGCATCCAAATTAACAAAATCAGAAATGAAAATATAACAACAGAACCTGAGGAAATTTAAAAAAATCCTCAGATCCTACTACAAAGGTCTAAGTTCAAATAAACTGGAAAATGTTGTTGAACTGTGTAATTTTCTTGACAGATACCAGGTAACAAAGTTAAATCAGGATAAGATAAACCATCCAAACATTATCATAACTCCTAAAGAAATAGAGGCAGTCATTAAAAGTCTCCCAACAACAAAAACAACAAAAAGCCCAGGAGCAGATGGGTGTAGTGGAGAATTGTATCAGTTCTTCAGAGAAGACCTAATAGCAATACTATAATTCCTTTTTTTCTTTCTTTTTCTTTCTTTTTTTTTTTTTGGAACAGGTAGAGAAATTTTTTCTATTTATATTAAATTGGGTATTTCTTATTTACATTTCAAATGTTATTCCCTTTCCTGGTTTCCTGTCCATCAGACCCCTAACCCTCCCTCCCCTTCTCTATGTGTGTTCCCCTCTCCATCCACCCCCATTACCGCCCACATCTACAACATTCCCCTACACGGGGGTCCAGCCGTGGCAGGACCAAGGGCTTCCCCTTCCACTGGTGCCTAGAAGGCTATTCACTCCTACCTATGCAGTTGGAGCCCGGGGTCAGTCCTTGTATAGCGTTTGGGTGGTGGTTTAGTCCCTGGAAGCTCTGGTTGCTTGGCTTTGCTGTTCTTACCCGGTCGCAAGCCCCTCCATCACCTTTACACCTTTCTCTAATTCCTCCAACAGGGAAGCTGTCAATATAGTCTTCAGTAGAAAAAATGGTCACTCACATGATCAAACATGGAACGCGACTGTTCTTTACAAAATTCTTAACATTATTTGATAGTTACTGAAATCACGTTAGTGAATAATTATTGATTATGATTTTACACTTCCTTCTCTACAAACACACATACACACATCCTCATGCACACTTACACATATGTACACACACACACACACACACACACACACACACACACACTAAGGACATTTGCTACTTGTGGATCAGTAGTTAAATTTTTGGAGAAAAAAAACAAACAAGAGCAATCCAATGGTATGTAGGTTTCAGTCAGAGGAGAACACAAGTAAGTTTAGGCTACTTGTCATCGTTATGTTTAATATCTAACAAGGCTAGCTTCTGTACTGTATAGTGTCTAGCCAAGATCTATAAGCATAAACTTTTTGGCCAAATTTCACTACTGTTTTCGCTCTAGCACCTATCTTTCATGTTTATATTCCTCCATGGTCTTGTGAGACTGTCTTTAGACAGCAACATTGTGGTCCTGGAAGGCCTGTACCCTGATCATCTTTCAAGATCTGTATATAAATATTTCCACATGAGTAGATGAAAATAAGTTGACTTTGTAAGACAGTTCTACACTGATCATAAACGTACCATACTAGGTGAATGTTATATGAGAAAATGACTGCATGTTTTTCAATGCTCTTACCACACTATGAGCAATACATGTCGTTGCCAGAGGGGTTATTTACTTTCCCAAGGAGGGCTGTGTATCACTAACAGAGAGAGATGGTCAGCAAACCACATTAGAAAAACAACTAAGATTAATTCTTTGATTAGGGTATTTTGAAGAAGGGAAAAGATATCAGGGCCTTGCTCTGAGCTGGATATTGCCAGGAAATAGATGTGATTCTGTCATTGCTTCTTTTATCAATTCTTCATGAGAAAATAAGAGGGCAAATATGAAGCTATTTTTAAAAGTACCTGTCATTTATGTTAGCCACAGGAGGAACATGTTTGGCTCATTTCTATGTTTGAGCTATGTTTTCTTTGTGTGAATTGAATTTGGATCATGACAAAGTAGCCTTGTTTTTTTCTTGATTCATCACAATCACCGGTTACACTAACCTGATGTTAGTTTGTGGAGGGAAGGTTGATATTTAACAGAAGGAAAGCAAAGCTCATTTGTGCCAGGAGACCTTGTAACATCATCAAGTGCTGAGCGCAATAGGCTAGTTCCCCAGATGCCTGGGCTGCTTTTCTTCCTTCAGTATAATCAGTAATCAAATATGTCACAGAGATGGAATTTATCTCTGTCAGGTGTTGGTACATCTTTTAGCATCGTGTTTATCCCTGGCATTCATTATGTGATGCTTCTCCAAGAGGCAAGGTTTCTTACTGTTTACATGGATAAATAATCCTCTCATTATTGACACTTTAAATTCTGATTGATGGGTTTTGTATCTTCACAATGTTATAGCTCAATCATGATAAATATTTCCTCAGGACGGGTACATTTCCACTTATTTTTTGACCTTAGTGCTTTGCCAAATAAAAGCTTTCTAACTGAAGATTCTCTCCTATGACATCATTTTTGTGTTTATGTGATTCTTTGTTCTCCCTTTGTTTGTCCTCACCATCATTTCTATGATATTCTTTGTATTTATAAAACCTTTAGATGTTTATATTAACTTAAATACTTCCTAAATGGATGTATCTTAATGCACTTAGGTATAAGATTAAATACACTAGGAGTGGATTTTTTTTGCTCATTTGCAAGTCTTCACAAAATTATAGACTCTTGTTTCTTAAAAAAAGCTCCTTGGATTCAAACGTAACCCCGATTTCTTTAAAGAACAGTCTTTAGACATATGCAATAGCTAATATATCAATCTATATCTATATATTTCTGTTTTGTTATGAGTTAGGTTATATGGATGGAGGACTTTAGAGTATGGCTTGATGAGACTAATATGATGCATAATTATGATGCCTAAACTAGACTCCAGGTATTTTTAATTGTCAATTAGAGAAATTATAATTAACTTTGTGAAGAATGTTCCTTGAAAATAATAATAAATAAATATGCCAATAACACGACAGATGCCGAAGCAGACCAAGCTAACCCTCCTGGTTTAGAGAGTGCTGGAGGAAAACCACTAAGGATAGGTGACAGGTTCTGTTAACTTGGTGTGTATGTGCACTACCGTGCAAACAACACTTTATGAACTCTATAAATTAATCAAATCCATTACAAAGATGAAAGATCATCAAAAAGACAAAGACTGGTAGATTCTTCATAAGCATCATTCAGAAAAATGTGTTTACTTTGTCAGAAATGCAGAAACATTATTATATCATATAAAGGATTTCACAAATCAGAACTAAACTCATAATTCAATTTTTTGCTTTTTTATATTATGAATAAATAATCTCATATGCTTCTTCTCTTAGTCTTTCCAACCTGTAGGCAGTCTCCATTTTAGTAGAATTTAATATTCACTTATTTTCTTACTATTTTCATTCTCTTCTCAACAATTTCTGATATCTTCTTCAGATCATTTAAGACACCAGCACTCCTATAATAATAGTCTTATTCTCTAAAATTATTTCTGATCAAAAAATAACTGTATAATCTGTTATTTCTACTTTACTCTCATAACTGTTTATAGGTTTTTTTATTATTTGGAATTTTCTCCCTATCTTTTGACTTGTTTTGCTTTGTAAATCTATTTCTGGGTAACACTAATTATGTTTTTAGTTAAATTTTTGTAGAGAAATTTTGTTTCTGCATCATGGCTTCTCTTATTATTTCCAAAACCTTATAGGTTTGTGAGATCCTAATTCAGCAAGATTGCAGATACATCCTTAGCATATACCTTTAATCCCTCTGACTAGAATCCTCTAATACACACCTTTAACTCAAAACAATGATCCCTAATTGAGGAGCAGATAAGAGTGACAGGTCAGAGAAAGATTTGACAGAATGAGTCAGAGATAGGATATACCTAACTTTCAAGAGAAAGGATAGGAAAGAGAGGAGACTTAAAAGAACAACATGGGTCAGTTGAATTCAGTTTGTAGGAACTCAGTTGAATGCATTGATCTCAGTTCATTTAGTTCTGTTTGGTTCATATAGTCACAGTTCATGGAGTTCAGAGCCAATTTGTTCAAGCAGAACAATTCAATAATGATCTGGGAGAAGTTAGAATGAAACAGTCAGCTTGGAAGATTAAATTGTATGATGGCTGGAAGCTTCCATTCCAAGGCCTAGGAATAATTAGAGCAGAGAAATAAAAGCTCTAGTCTCAACCCAAGCCGAGTATGACACTCATTTCATCCCTTCAGCAGGAGAGTTTTATGCAAGAACATTTGAGTTGAACCAGACAGACAGAGTTCAGAAAGAATTAGAAAGGGTCAACTTATTCATCAGTAAGCATTGAAGATGACAATTATGTCAGGTGAATAGATCATTTTGTAAATGTTAAATGGTTTCTTTACAAGTACGTAGTAGTCTCAAATGCAATCATCTTCTCATAAGGTGAATTCACCTTATCCTTATGCAATTAAAATATATGTATTCACAGATAGATACTTACATTTTTAATTTTCTTTTCAACAGTCATTCTATGCATAACCCCAAAACTTGTTACTATTATCTACTAAGACCATACTATAGGAGAGAAAATTTTAGGGTCAGGAGACTAAGTTCCTTTGTTCCCTTAGTCTTTCGATGAGTAATATTTTGAGTTCCTGCTAGAAAACTTTAAGTCTGATTCAAGTGGAAATAGGTCCATGTCCAAGAGTCACAGTTAATCATTTATGAGCGTAAACTCAGTTGGATCATATTTTAATGTTGTCTTGGATCTTACTTGGTCATTAATACTGGACTAATAGATAGAATTATACTAAGTGGAGAAAGTTTAATTCTTTAATTTAATTTGTAATATTATAGTGACATCATTTTCACTTCCGTCTCCACTTCCAAACCTTCCTTTACACTTGCCCTTGCCATCTTTCAAATTCATGAGCAGTCTTTCGTTAACTGTCATTATATTCATAATACGTGTATACATTTATATTCTTAAATATAATCTGCACAGTTTATGCATTGTTACTTGTATGTATGCTTTCAGGGTTGATCACTTGGTATTGGATAATCAAGTGGTTTGCTCCTCCCTGGAAAATTCTTTGCACCAGCTCTCAGCATTCCTTAGTTCCCTAGCATTCTTTGTACAGTGTTGTGGCCCAGATATCTTTCCTTCATTAACTTTGGCATTTCTATTGTTATTGTCTTGTTCAGCTCATAGATAAGCAACTTTTCTCCAGAGCTCAATTCCTTAAATTGATTTGCAATTTCCTAATTCTTTGCTCTAACTACCAACACTACAAAGTGTATTTTTTATATCTGGATAAAGTGATGATCTCTGGGTGGACACTTATACTTCTCTTCACTTCCCAGTTCATCCTAAATTTCAAAATACATGAAAATTTTAGTATGTCCTATTCAAATTTCAGACAGCACCATAGCCTTATATTGTCTGTGTCAGTCTAAGCTACACTTCCTAAACTCCAAGGTTTTTCTTTCTATTCTCGATCCTTCTTTCTCATCACAGAGATTGTGTGAACTATTTCAAGAACAGCAAGGCTTTTCTCCCTCCCTTTCCTTGTGTTTGTTCTTCTTTATATCCATACTTATCTAATAAGTGGATATTAGCCCCAAACCTCAAATTACCCAAGATACAATCCACAGACCACATGAAGTTCAAGAAGGATGACCAAAGTATGGATGCATCGCACCTTCTTAAAAGGGGGAACAAAAATATTCATAGGAGGGGACATAGAGGCAAAGTCTGGAGCAGAGACTGAAGTAATGGCCATTCAGAGCCTGCCCCACATGTGGCCCATACATATATATTTGAGTACACACACACACACACACACACACACACACACACACACACACATATATATATATATATATATATATATATATATATATATATATATATATATATATGCAGCCACCAAAACTAGATAAGATTGATGAAGCTAAGAAGTGCATGCTGACAGGAGCCAGATATAGATGTCTCCTGAGAGGCACAGCCAGAGCATGTCAAATACAGAGGCGAATGCTAGCAGGGAACCACTGAACTGAGAACAGGACCCTGTTGGAGGAATTAGAGAAAGGATTGAAAGAGCTACAGGGGTTTACAACCCCATGAGAACAACAATGCCAACCAACCAGTGCTCTCAGGGACTAAACCACTACCCAAAGACTGACCCATGGCTCCAGCTGCATATGTAGCAGAGGATGACCTTTGGGGACAACAATAGAAGGAGATGCCCTTGGTCTTACCAAGGTTGGAGCCCCTAGTGTAGTGGAATATAGGGAAGAGGGGGTGGATGGGGAGGAGAATACCCATATAGAAGAAGGGGAGAGGGAGGGGAGAGGGAGCTTATGTCCAGGATACTGGGAAAGGGAATAACATTTGAAATGTAAATAAAAAAAAGACAGAAACATTACTTTGATTCTCTTGACATTTCCAAATATCATATTCAACCAGAATGGCTCTTATGAAGTCACACCTTAAAACACTTCGCTTCACTTAACACAGCATAACATTTTAGAACTGAAAGTTTTCGTAAAGTATCTGTTCTACTCCTTCATTAAAGTTTAGAATGTGAAAAAAAAAGAACTTCAGAGCTTTCCATTATCTCCCTTCTTGAGGAGATCAGGTCCAGGAACATGTAGTTTGTTCTAATCTTGATATCATTCAAGAACCATTTTTTTCCTCTGTTCATTATGTTGTTTTTTTTAATTATTTTGTTTTTAGGTTAATAACTGAGACTAAAGGACCTGTATTGTTTAAACATGCATTAGGGTATTGATATGAATAAGAATATGGATATTTTTTCTTTGTTTTTGGTTACTTTGTTTCCTTTACTATCTTTTCCAAGCTGGAACTTAGCACCAACATGCTTAATCCTTTATGCTAAGATTAAACAGAATTTCCATCATTTCCAGAACTGCATTCTTTATACCTGATAATTGAAGTAGAATATGTATCAAAAAATTAATGATAAACTTAGAAGACCACAGATCTCTAATTAGATGAGTAACATATATCCATAGGTATGCATTTTATCAAAAATCTCTTAAACTGTAAGGAGGTAGGAATTTTGATGGGAATATCATTGAATATGTAAATTGTGTTCAGCAAGATGGACATTTTTACTGTATTAATCCTGTCAATCCATGAGCATGAGAGGTCTGTCCATCTTCTGGGATCTTCTTCAATTTCTTCCTTCAGAGACTTGAAGTTCTTGTCATACAGATCTTTTATTTGCTTGGTTAGAGTCACACTGAGGTATTTTATATAATTTGTGAATATTGAGAAGGGTGTCATGTCCTTAATTTCTTTCTCAACCGTTATCCTCTGAGTAAAGGAAAACTAATGATTTATTTGAGTTAAGTTTATATCCAGCCACTTTGTTGAAGTTGTTTATCAGGCTTAGGAGTTCTCTTGTGGAATTTTTGGGGTACTTAAATATACTACCGTATCATTTGCAAATAGTGATATTTTGACTTCTTTCTTTGCAATTTGTATCCATTTGTCCTCCATGTGTTGTCTAATTACACTGACTAGGACTTTAAGTACTATATTGAATAGGTAGGGAAAGAGAAGGCAGAATTTTCTAGTCCTCAATTTTAGTTGGATTGCTTCAAGTTTCTCTCCATTTAGTTTGACGTTGGTTACTGGTTTGCTATATATTGCTTTTACTATGTTTAGGTATGAGCCTTGAACTCCTAATTTTCCTAAGACTTTTACCAAGAGGAGGTGTTGAATTTTGCCAAATGCTTTCTCAGCATTTATTGAGATGATCATGTGTTTTTTCCCTTTGAGTTTGTTTATATAGTGTATTAATTTGAACGATTTCCTTATATTGAACCTTCCCTGCATCACTGCGATGAAACTTCCTTGATCATGACATTTTGTTGTGTTCTTGCAAGAATTTTATTGAGTATTTTTACATTGATATTCACAAGAGGAATTGGTCTCTTTCTTTTTTGGGTCCATTTCTGGTTTAGTTATAAGCATAATTGTGGCTTCATGGAAAAAATGGTTAGTGTTTCTTCTGTTTCTATTTTATGCAATAGTTTTAAAGAGTAGTGGTATTAAGTCTCCTCTGAAGATCTGATAGAATACTGCACTAAACCCATTGGACCCTGGGCTTTTTTGGGTTGGGGAATATTTAATTACTGCTTATGTTTCTTTAGGGATAATGGGGCTGTTTTAGATGGTTTATCTGATACTGATTCAACTTTGGTATCTGGTATCTGTCCAGAAAATTGTCCATTTCATCCAGATTTTCCAGTTTTGTTGGGGATAGGATTTTGTAATAGGATCTGATAATTGCTTTTGCATTTTCTCAGTTACTGTTTTTATGTATCCCCTTTCATTTCTGATTTTCTTAATTTGTATACTGTCTTTGTGGCCTCTGGTAAGTCTGGCTAAGGGTTTATCTTTTTTGTTGATTTTCTCAAAGAACCAGATCCTGGTTTTGTTAATTCTTTTTATAGTTCTTTTTGTTTCAACTTGGTTGATTACAGGTCTGAGTTTGATTATTTCCTACTGTCTTCTCCTCTTGGGTGTATTTGCTTTTATTTTATTTTATTTTATTTTATTTTATTCTATTCTAGAGCTTTTAGGTGTGTTGTCAAGCTGCTAGTGTATGCTCTCTCCAGTTTCTTTTTGGAGGCACTCAGAGCTATGGGTATTCCTCATAGAACTGCTTTCATTGTGTGCTATAAGTTGTGGTACATCATGTTTAACTTTCATTAAATTCTAAAATGTCTTTCTAAAATGTCTAAAATTCTAAAATGTCTAAATTCTAAAATGTCTAATTTCTTTCTTTATTTCTTCCTTGATCAAGTTATCATTGAGTTGAGCATCATTCAGCTTCCATGTGCATGTGGGCTTTCTGTTGTTTTTGTTATTATTGAAGACCAGTCTTTATTCCGTGGTGATTTGATAGGGTGCACAGGCTCAATTGTATCTTCTTGTATCTGCTGAGGCCTGTTTTGTGACAAATTACATATTCACTATTGGAGAAGGTACCATGAGGTGTTGAGAAGAAGATATATTCTTTTGTTTTAGGATAAAATGTTCTGTAGATATCTGTCAAATCCATTTGGTCCATAACTTCTGTTAATTTCACCATTTATCTGTTTAGTTTCTGTTTCTATGATCTGTCCATTGCTGAGATTAGGATGTTGAAGTCTGGCACTTTTATTATGTGAGGATCAATGTGTGCATTGAGGTTTAGTGAAGTGTCTTTTATGAATGTAGGAGCCCCATCAAAATTCCAACTCAATTCTTCATATAGTTAGAAAGAGCAATTTGCAAATTCATTCGGAATAACAAAAAACTCAGGATAGTGAAAACTATTCTCAACAATAAAAGAACTTCAGGAGGAATCACCATCCTTGAACTCAGGATAATTACAGAGCAATAGCGATAAAAACTGCAAGGTATTGGCACAGAGACAGGCAGGCAGATCAAAGGAATAGAATTTAAAACCCAGAAATGAATCTGCACACCTATGGTCACTGGATCTTTGTCAAAGAAGCTAAAACCATCCAGTGGACAAAAGATAGCATTTTCTACAAATGGTGCTGGTTCAATTGGCAATCAGCATGTAGAAGAATGCAAATCAATCCATTCTTAGAGCTTTGTACAAAGCTCAAGTCCAAGTGGATCAAAGATCTCCACATAAAACCAGAGACACCGAAACTAATAAAAGAAAATGGGGAAGAGTCTCGAAAACATAGACACTGGGGAAATTTTCCTGAACAGATCACCAATGTTTTGCACTCTCTAAGACTAGCAATAGACAAATGGGACCTCATCAAATTACAAAGCTTCTGTAATGCAAAGGACACTGTCAATAGGACAAAAAAGCATCCAACAGATTGGGAAAAGACCTTTACCAATCCCATCTCTGATAGAGGACTAATATCCAATATATAGAAAGAACTCAAGGAGTTAGACTACAGAGAATCAAATAACCCTACTAAAATACTGTACAATGCTAAACAAAGAATTCTCAACTGAAGAATAAAGAATGACTGAAAAGAACCTAAAGAAAAGTTAACCATCCTTAGTCGTCAGGGAAATGCCAATCAAAACCACCCTGGAATTTCACCTCACACCAGTCAGAATTGCCAAAATCAAAAACTCAGGTTACAACAGGTCCTGGCAAGGATGTAGAGAAAGAGGAACACTCCTCCATTTTAGGTGGTATTGCAAGCTTGTACAACCACACAGGAAATTAGTCTTGAGGTTCCTCAGAAAATTGGACATTCTACTACCTGAGGACTCAGCTACACCATCCTGGGCATATGCCCAAAAGATGTTATAACAAAGACCCATATTAGCACCCTTATTATTACAGCCAGGAACTGGAGAGAACTCAGATGTCCTTTAATAGAGGAATTTGTACAGACAATGTGGTACATTTACAGAATACAGTACTACTCAGCTATTAAAAAACAATGACTACAAGAGATTCTTAGGAAAATAGATGGTACTATAGTATATCCTTAGTGAGGTAACCCAATCACAGAAGAATACACTTGGAATGTATACACTGATAAGTGGATATTAGCCCAAAACGTCAGAAAACCAATATACAATTCACAGACCATATGAAGTTCAAGAAGATTGAAATCCTAATTGTGAATTCTTTAATCCTTTTTAGAAGCAGGGACAAAATACTCACATAAGAAAATATGGATGTAAAGTATGGAGCAGAGACTGAGGGAAAGGCCATCCTGAAACTGTCTCACCTGGGGATCCTTCCCATATACATTCACCAAACCCAGACACTATTGAGGGTACCAAGAAGTGCATGTTCACACGAGCCTGATATAGTTGTCTCCTGAGAGGCTCTGCCAGATCCTGACAAATACATAAGAGGAGTTAGAGAAAGGACTGAAGGATCTGAAGGGGTTTGTAACCCCATATGAAGAACAACAATATTAACCAACCAGAGCTCCCAGAAGTCTCAGGGACTAAATCACCAACCAAAGAGTAGACATGGTGGAACCCATGACTCCAGCTACATGTGTAGCAGAGGATGGCCTTGTAAGGCATCAATGGGAGAAGAGGCCTTTGGTCCTGTGAAGGCTAGATGTTTCAGTAGGGAAATGACAGGGTAGGGAAGCAGGAGGGTGTGTTTGGGTAGTCTGGGAACACCCTAATAGAAATAGGGTATGGGGGATGTGATAGGTGATTTCAGGAGGGGAAAGTGGGAAGGGAATAACTTTTGAAATGTAAATAAAGAAAATATCCAGCAAAATAAAAGTTAAAATATATAAGGAGCTAATATGAAATTGTTAATAAATGATTTGTTAGTGTGATTTTAACAGGCATATGAACATATTTCAAGTTAATTTGTTATCATGGTGTAATTTCCTTGATATATAAAATTATATTATTACTAGGTGCTTATTGAAACCTTGGCAGAATTTAACAAGTTTAACATATAATCCCCTCAGTATTTATTGAAAATACATATATGAGTATATTTAAGAAACATATATGCTTAGGCTTAAGAAATGCTAGCATTGATTGTTTAAAATATTAAATTTAGAAGAATGAAATGTTTGACGGTGTATTTAATGGTAATTATCATAGTAAACTTAACATTGATTATATTCTCACTTATAAGTTTGTTTTCCAATCATATCAAGTTCTCTTTGTAGTATTACTTTTTTTTCTGTAATTCTTGAGACAGTCAAGAGATGAAATCCTATTTCATTCCTTTACTTGTTTGCCTTCAGGAATTATTGAAATTGAAGTTTAATGAATAATTTAGTGTAAGAGCCGCACACTGTAGTATAACACACTTGAATTTCAGTGTGTGCTATGCACTAGAAAACATTTATTTCAAGGCAATACTAAATGCTTCCAGTGAATCTTTAAGCAGTTCTTTTTTTAGAGGGATTTGTGGCCTTCTGTGTTACAGATGATAAGGAATTTCATTGTTCTGGCTTCCCTCCTTAGCTTGACCTATTCATCCTCAACTAACTAATCCAAGAGAGCATTTGCTTCAGGGATAAATTAATCAACAAAGCAGTAGAAAATAAATCTTACACTAAATATACACTCTTGCTCTAAGAGTTTTGAGTAATTTTGTAAAGTTCCAGACTACACCTCACTGAAAACCATGGTGTTCACATGTAGGAAACTTTGTCATCATTGACAACAATGCTATGATGAAATTGTATTAAGTATCATGCTATTCTTGCCAAATTTGTAAAATTATGAAACTTTGCAATACAGAAGTAATACAGTGTTATAAACAATTCACATAAAAGAAGAATTAGAAATTATGTAATATGTGATATGTAAAACACTGCAAGCTTCTTTCAGTTTTTTTTTACAACTTTAAATAATAGTGAATTTGGAGTATAAATATATTTTTCCATTTAAAAATGTTAAAGAAGGAAATGTTTGTTAACTCATTATTTTAACTTTGTTATTATTTTCTACTGACTATCTGGTATGAAGCTCCCATTAAAATTTTATGTGCTTTATTAATATGAAGAATCAAAGTCCTGAAATTACTTTGATGTGGAAAATCTCCTATCTAGCAACTTTTATGAAAGTTACTAACTAAAATAGCCATTTATTTCATACTGAGCAAACCTAGAATTAGAACTAAGTGTACAATATCTAATATCAAATGTTTCCCCAAATGTAGATACATTACTTAGGGAGAACATAATAGCAGATACGGCTAGTTTGTATAGCTTTATTAGCATATCTTCCTTTTTATTTATTTTTAAGATATTTTTATTTTATATCTATGAATGTTATACCTGCATGTATATATGAACACTGCTGTATTCCTCGAGTTCCTAGAAGCCATAAGAGGGCATTGAACTCCTTGGAACTGAAGTCCCACACTGTTATAAACCATTAAATGTTTGCTAGGAACCAACCCAGATCATATCCAAATGCAATACACACTCTCAATCATTCAGATATTTGTCCAATCCCTCATTATTTTAACATAAGAAAGATTTCATGAACAACACAGTTTTTTTTAAAATAACTTGCCTAAATTAAAAAATATTTTAAGTAAGTATAACATAAATTATTAAAAGCATTTGTTAAGACTGTGTGGAATAATTCAAACAGAATTACCTTATCCTTGATAACCAGATTTACTCTATCACTGAGACCCATTTTCAAGTGTGGTATCTTTATTTCAAGATTAAATTATAATTAGTATGAATACCTGTATGTATGTATGTATATATGTATGTATAAATGTATGTATGTATTTATGTATGTATGTATTTAACCTTTTTTTAAAAATCCAGTTCCTATCTGCCTCCAGGTCTGTCTTCAAACTGCTCCTCAGCCAATACCACCTCCCCCAACTCTAAGAGGATGTACCTAATCCCAGACACCCACCCCTCAGACTTCCCCACTCCCTGGGGTCTCAGGTTTCTCAAGGATTAGGTGCATCTTCTCTCGCCGAAACCAGATCAGGCAGTCCTCTGCTGTATATGTGTCAGGGAACTCATACGTGCTAGTGTATGCTGCTTAGTTGATGGCTCAGAGTCTGAGAGATCTCAGGGGTCCAGTTCAGTTTAGACTTCTGGACATCCTATGGGGTCACCTGCCTCCTCAGCTTCTTCAAGCTTTTCACTAATTCAGCCAAAGGGGTCCTCAGCTTCTGTCCATTGGTAGGGACTAAGTATCTGTATCTGATCGTTTCAGCTGCCTGTTCTTCCCCCAGCAGGCAGCCACACTAGGTTCCTGTCTACAAGCATAGCATAGCACCAGTAATAGTGTCAGGCCTTGGGGCCTCCCCTTTACCTGGAAACCAATTTGGACCAGTTACCATGCCTCCTATCCCTCAGGTTTTTCTTCATTTTTGTTCCTGCAGTCCTTTTAGACAAGAACAATTCTAGGTCAGAGTTTTTGACTGTAGGGTAGCAACCCTGTCCCTCCACTTGATGTTCTGTCTTTCTACTGGAGGTAGACTTTTCAAGTTCCCTTTCTCTACTGTAGGGCATTTTATCTTATGTTTCTCCCTTTGAGTTGTGAGAGTGAGTCACATCCCAGGACTCTGGTAAATTCTAGAGGGTCCCCCACCTCCTATGTCCTGAGGTTGTCTGTTTCTATCTCTTTTTAAACGTTATTAATCATTTTATTTGCTTACATTTCAAATGATATCCCACTTCCTGGTTACCCTTCCACAATCCTCCTCCCATCTGCCCTCTCCCTCCTCCTGTTTGCCTCTATGGGAGTGCTCCTCCAACCACTTACCCACTCTTGTCTCACCATTCTAACATCCCCCTATGCTGGGGCATCAAACCTCCACAGGACCAAGGGTCTCCCCTCCCATTGACATCAGATAAGGTCATCCTCTTCTAAATATGTATCTGAAGTAATCACTCTCTCCAAATATACTCTTTGGTTGGTTGTTTAGTCTCTGGGAGCTCTGGTTGTTCCTTAATTGATAGTGTTCTTCCTATGGGGTTAAAATTCCCTTCATCTCAATCAGACCTTCCCCTAGGTATTCCATTGAGGTCCCTGTGATCAGTCTGATGATTGACTGTGAATATATGCATCCAAGGAAGAGCCATACCCAGTTCCCATCAGCAAGCACTTCTTGGCAACAGCAATTGTGTTAGACTTTGATATCTGCAGATAGAATGGATCCCTGGGTGGGGTGGTATCTGGATAGCCATTCCTTCAGTTCCAGTTTTTGTCCCTGTATTGTCTTTGGACAGGAACATTGCTGAATTAAAAATGGGTGGGTGGCTCATTCCTTCAACTGGGATTTGTGACTACTGGAGGTGATCTTTACAGGTTCTATCTCCTTTTTGTTGGGTATTTTGACTAAAGTCTTTCCCATTGGTCCTGGAACCTCTTGCTTTCTGGCATTACACCCACATCCTCATCTCCCACTGCTATATATTTTTATTGATTTTCTGACCCTCTGTATTCTCTCCTATCCCTTCCAATACCTGGTGCTTCCTCCATTTTCCCTCCCTCTACTCTCTACCTACCATGTCCCTTCTTCCTACCTCCTGTGATTATTTTGTATCCCCCTTCTGTGTGGGATTGGTCTTCCTTTTTTTGATGGTCCGTATCGTTTGTGGATTGTACAATCAGTATTCTGACATTTTGAGCTATTATCCACTTAGGAGTGAGTACATATCATGTGTGTTCTATTGTGTCTGGGCTACCTCACTCAGGAAGATGTTTTCTAGTTCCATCCATTTGCCTGTGAATTTCATGAAGACATTGATTTCAATAACTGAGTAGTATTCAATTAAGTAAATGTACCATATTTTCTGTATCAAAAATTCTCCCAATCCACTATGTAAACAAACTTAATAAAAAAAAACCCCACATGATCCTGTCATTAGATGCTGAAAAATCCTTTGACAAAATACAATACACTTTCATGTTAAAAGTATTGGAGAGATCAGAAATTAAAGTCCATACACAAATATAATAAAAACAATATACAGCAAACAAATAGCCAACATCAAACTAAATGGAGAGATACTTGAAGCAATCCCACTAAAATATGGGACAAGACAAGGATGCCACTCTCTCCATATCTATTCAATATAGTACTCAAAGTGCTAGCTAGCACAGCAAGACAACAAAAAGAGATCAAGGAAATGCAAATTGGCAAAGACACAGCAAAGGTATCACTAAACAAAAGGAGATCAAGGGTGACTCTCTTTCTATTTGTATTCTTTTACATACAGACATCTATTCTGCTCCGCACTATTTGTTGAAGATGTGGGTTTTAGTTGGTTGGTTTTTGTTTTCTTCGGATTTTCAGTATGTATTTCTACCTTTTTTTTCCCTCTCAAACAACTCAGGAATCAATAGGCATGTGGATTTTTTTATCTTTATTAATTTGAGTATTTCTTATTTACATTTCGATTGTTATTCCTCTTACAGGTTTCCAGGACAACATCCCCCTAATCCCTCCCCCTCTCCTTCTAGATGGGCTTCCCCTCCCCATCCTCCTTCCATTGCCGCCCTCCCCCCATAGACTAGTTCACTGGGGGTTCAGTCTTGGCAGGACCAAGGGCTTCACCTTCCACTGGTGCTCTTACTAGGCCATTCATTGCTACCTATGCAGTTGGAGCCCAGGGTCAGTCCATGTATAATCTTTGGGTAGTGGCTTAGTCCCTGGAAGCTCTGGTTGGTTGGCATTGTTGTTCATATGGGATCTCGAGCCCCTTCAAGCTCTTCCAGTCCTTTCTCTGATTCCTTCAACGGGGGTCCCGTTCTCAGTTCAGTGGATTGCTGCTGGCATTCGCCTATGTATTTGCTGTATTCTGGGTGTGTCTCTGAGGAGAGATCTACATCCGGTTCCTGTTGGCCTCCACTTCTTTGCTTCATCCATCTTGTCTAGTTTGGTGACTGTACATGTATGGGCCACATGTGGGGCAGGCTCTAAATGGGTGTTCCTTCTGCCTTTGTTCTAAACTTTGCCTCCCTATTCCCTGCCAAGGGTATTCTTGTTCCCCTTCTAAAGAAGGAGTGAAGCATTCGCATTTTGGTCATCCTTCTTGAGTTTCATGTGTTCTGTGCATCTTGGGTAATTGAAGCATTTGGGCTAATAGCCACTTATCAATGAGTGCATACCATGTGTGTTTTTCTGTGATTGGGTTACCTCACTCAGGTATGTGGATTTTTGTATGGGTTTTCAACTTGATTCCCTTCATCGATGTGTCTGCTTTTAAGCCAATACCATGCTGTTTTTATTCCTGTAGTATTGTAATGCAAGATGCTGATGCTTCCTGCAGTTCTTTTATTGTTCAGGATTGTAATAATTATCCTTAGTGTTTTTTTCTATATGAACCTGAACATTGTCCCTTAAAGTTCTGTGAACAAATGTGTTGGAATTTGGTGGGATTTACATTGAATCTGTAGATTACTTTTGGTAGGATGACCATTTTTACTACGTTAATTTTACTGGTCCATGAGTATGCAAGAACTTTCCATCTTCCAATAAATTCTGATATATTTTTTCTTCAAGAACTTGAATTTTTATCATATGAGTCTTTCATGTTCTTTGTTATACTTATACTAAATATTTTATATCACTGGCATCTATGCTGTTTCTTTTTTCTATGTTTTTTTCTCTCTCATTTCTCAGTCCATTTTCATTTCTTGTATAGGGAGATACTGATTTTTGTAAGTTAATTTTCTATCCAGTTACTTTACTGGAAGTTTTTGTAAACTGTAGAAGTTTTCTGATGGAATTTTAGGGTTGCTTATGTAAACTATCATATCATCTGCAAATAAAGTTATTTTGACTTCTTACCAATTTGTATCCCGGTGATTTCCTAGAGTTTTCTTATTGCTATAGCTAAAACATTAAGTACTGAATTAAATAGATAAGGAGAGAGTGGTAGCCTTCTGTACTTTCTGATTTTAGTGAAATTGCTTTGAGTTATTCTCCATTTAATTTGATGTTGGCTATCTGCTTGCTACAAACCTCCTTTTAGTTTTGTCCCTTATGCCCTTAGATTCTCCAGGACTTTTATCATAAAGCAGTGTTCTATTTTGTTAAAGGCCTTCTCTATATCTACTGAGATGATTATGTGTTTAGTTTTCTTTCAGTTTGATTATATGATAAATTATATTAATTAATCAATTTTAATATATTGAACTGTCATCTCTAGGATGACTTGATCATGGTGGATGATCTTTTTGATGCATTCTTGGATTCAATTTGGGAGTACTTTATTGAACATTTTTGCATTTATGATCATAAGGGAATGCTGGCAACGATGTGGACTAAGGAGAACCCTCATACGTTGCACATGGGAGTGCAATCATGTATATTCACTATGAAAATCAGTGTGATGGTTCTTCAGGAATTGATCTTTTTCAAGACACAGCTTTATTACTCTTGGGAATAATAAAGGATGCTTCATCCTACTGAAAGGAAATTTGCTCAACCATATTTATTGCTACTCAATTCATAATAGTTAGAAACTGGACAACACCTAGATGCCCCTCAACAGAGTAATGAATACAGAAAGTATAGTATGTTTCTTTAATGGAATATTATTGAGCTATTTTAAAACTTACAGTAGTAAAATTTTCATGTAAATGAATAAAAATAGAAAAATTGTCCTGATACTCAAGACCCAAATGATAAATAACTTATGTGTTTGTTTATATGTACTATAAGCTGTTAAATAAATGACAATCTGCCCTACCCTAGATGTCAGGTACAGAAGAAGGGTTGGGGAGCATGCATGGATCATCCTGGGAGGGACAAATACAGTAGATTTTGTGGGTGGACTGCTGATAAAGGGGAGAAAGGAAAAGAAATACCAGATGCTGGAAATGGAGATGGTGTTGAAAGAAGAAATTCAGGGAGAAAGAGATAGAATTAAGGGACATATTATGGATGATATGAAAACCTAGTGCAGTGGAAATTCAGTCAACTATACGAAGATGACTCTAGTGGTCTCCAACTAATGAAGGAGACAGAGTCCCAACTTGTTATCTCTGGGTACCAACACAAACTTCCAGTACCAAGACAAGATTACAAGCAATTGAGTTGTTGGTCAAGGGTTCTCGTGGAAACCCCCAAACTACCCCCAAAAAATTACCAAAAAGATAGGTTTTCTCCTCCAATGAGAGGATCCATTGATGAAGAAAACACCAACACAACTCACTGAACTTGGGAGTAGAGCCCACATAGAACTTTTACCCCATCTTTTACTATCATTGGTGCAGGAAAGTACGCTTAGGCTACTAAAACGGAAATCTCAATACCAAGCTTGCCGCAAAATCTTTGACCTACAATCTGTAGTGCCTGTAAAATATAGTAGGGCAATGGAGGGGAGGTACAACATTTAGGGGAGTAACCAAAAAATATCTGATTTGATATGAGGCCCACTCCGCAGGGATGCAATCCATACCTGACCCATCCTGCCCCTTTGGTGATCAAGAATCAGACCAAATAGTTTAGAGTCCAAGGGTAAAACCAAATACTACTTTTATTTTTACAATAACAATAAAATGACTACTAATGATACTCTGCTTTATTCATATATCACTGCTTTTTTCAGCCATTATCAGAGAAACTTCATCCTGAGGCAGATAAAAAGAAATATAGAAGCCATAGCAAGACACTAGCTAAAGAGAGAGAGCTTGGGACACTCTACCCTAAATGGGCTGTTTCCATTAAATCCTTCCCTGCAGAGCTCATGAACCCCACAATAGAGAAGGCAGAGAAAGTATAAGAGCTGGAGTCGATTGAACGCATCAGGATAACTAGCCTTTTAAAGCAACTGATCATATGATCTCAGAGTCTGAAGTCACAGCACAGGACCTATCCTGGTCTGTACCATGTCCTCTATGCATCTATTATATGTGTCAGATTAAAGATGCCATATTTGTCATATAGACATTGAAATGTTATACTTATTCATGATGATTTTATCCTTAGGATGAATGTTCTTATCTGCCATGTTTGCATCTATTAGTCCCCTCACTGAAAAATGATCTCATGATACACTTTAAGTCTAGTGACCACCAAGCTCCAATCTTTGACAAGGAAATGACATTTTAACTCTTTCTTTCAGATACAGAGAATAGGCAAAGTGAAAACCTGATATTTAAGGTCATATGATCTAGCCACTTACACTGAATGGCTCCTTTAATAGGCTGGACCATGACCTAACAATGAAGAACTAGCATTCAGTTGTAGTACAAAAAAAAAACAAAAGAAAAAAATGATCTTGAAATAACATTTTAAATTGAAAATAAAATTCAATAAGTTAAATAAACATTTATCAAGATTGGCATAATTTTTGTATGTCATATAATATACTTCATATTAGCACTGGGTGATATTGAAGTAGGAAAAATTAAATATGCACTATGCAATTATATTCTTTTTTAAACTTTTATTTATTTATTTATTTATTTATTTATTTATTTATTTATTTTGACACTCAAGATTTTATTCCCCTCCTGGTCTACCACCAGAATGTTCCACATCCCATGTATCTTCCCCACCCACCCCCACCCCCGGCAACTACCCCCTCCCTGTCTCCATGAGGATATCTTGACCACTCCCACACAGACCCCTATGCTTTCTGAGGCCTGCAGTCTCTTCAGGGTTAGGTGCATCTTCTCTGACTGAAATTGGAATCTTGAAATAAATCAACAAATGAAAATTATATTTTCTTATTTAGGTTTTTATTTTTTAAAGTCATGGTGGTCTTGAATAGAATCATTCATGACTTAATGTAGAAAGAAAAAAAAAACTATCTAAGACTAGATCCAGAGGCAACCCATCAATTAAGGATTGAATATAGGAGAAGAAATTATTAAAGAAATAATGAAAAGTAAAAGAAGGTTTAAAAAAGGTTAAAAAGTTCCTTCTAGTCTCCAGGTCTCCATCTATTCACCAGAGCTAAGGCTGTGCCACAGCTCTCCCTATGCAAACCCCCACCCAGAGAGAGCTGGTCTCTGAGAAGTGTTGTCACTCCTAAATTCAAAGGCGATAGCACCACTTTTGCTCTAATAACTGACCAAAGAGGGACCCTCCAGGAGCCCACAGGGCACAGGATCCACATACTAACCAGGGACGGGATCCTTCCAGTTTCCAACAGTGTCCCTAGCTAACCCTGTGACACAACTATCCAAACCCAAATCCTGTCTGGAGAGAACTAGTCTCCCAGATGTGCTGGCACACCTAAGACCACAGCAACTAGCACCCATTACAGCCTGGAGAGAGCTGGTCTCCCAAGAGTGCTGACATGCCAAAGATCACAGGCTTATAGGCTCACATCAGGGACAAAGTCCAGTGTGAGACAGTGAGATCAACTAAAACCAGAGGTAACCAGATGGCTAGAGGCAAGTGAAGAACCTAGGCAACAGATACCAAGGCTACTTGGAATCATCAGAACCCAGTTCTCCCATCACAGAAAGCCCTGGATACACCAAAACACTGGAAAAGAAATATTTGGATTTTAAGTCACATCTCATGATGATGATACAGGACATTGAGAAGGACATTAGAAACTCCCTTAAAGAAAGACAGGAGCATAAGTAAACTGTTAGAAGCCCTTAAAAGGAAACACAAAAGTCCCTTAAAGAATTACAGGAAAACACCCCCAAACAGGTGAAAGAATTGAACAAAACCATCTAAAAATAGGGATAGAAACAATGAATAACAAGGGAGACAACCCTGGAGACAGAAAACCTAGGAAAGAGATCAGATATTATAGATGGAAGCATCAATAATAGAATACAATAATAGAAGAGAGACTCTTAGGTGCAGAACATACCATAGAAAACATTGGCACAACCATCAAAGAAAATGCAAAAAGCAAATAAATTCTAACTCCAAATACCCAGGAAACCCAGCACAAAAAGAGAAGACCAAACCTAAGAATATTAGGTATAGAAGAGAGCAAAGATTTTAAACTTAGAAGAACAGGAAATATCTTCAGCAAAATTATTAAAAAAAGAACTTTCCTAACCTAAGGAAAGAGATGGTGCCCATGAACATAAAAGAAACCTACAGAACTCCAAACAGATTGGACCAGAAAAATTCCTCCTATCATATAATAATAAAAACACCAAATACACAAAACAAAGGAAAATATTAAAAACAGTAAGAAAAAAAGGTCAAGCAACATATAAAATCAGACCTATCAGAATTACATCAGACTTCTCACCACCAGAGATTATGTAAGCCAGAAGATCATGGATAGATGTCATAGAGACCCTAAGCAATCACAAATGTCAGTCCAGGCTACGATATCCAGCAAAACTCTCAATTAATATAGATGAAGAAACAAAGATACTCCATGACCAAACCAAATTTATAAAATATCTTTCTACAAATTCAGCCCTACAAAGGAAAATAGATGGAAAATTCCAACACAAAAAGGGAAACTATGCCGTAGAAAACGGAAGAAAGTAATCTTACAACTAACTCAAAGAAGATAGCCACAGAAACATAATTCCACCACTAACAACCAAAATAACAGGAAACAACAATCATTGGTCCCTATCTCCCAACATCAATGGACATAATTCCCCAACAAAAAGACATAGACCAGCAGACTGGATGCATACAAAGGCCCCAGGATTTGACGGCATAAAGGAAACATCCTTCTGTGACAAAGATATACACTACCTCAGAGAAAAAGGGTGGAAAAACATTTCCAAGTAAATGGTGGGAAGAGACAAGCTGGAGTAGCCATCTTAATATAGAATAAAATCAAATTTCAGGCAAAAGATTTAAAAAAAATAATGACCCTTCATACTTGTCAAAGGAAAAATCTACCAAGATGAACTCTGAATTCTGAATATAACTATGCTCCTAATGTAAGGGCGCCCACATTCATAAAAGAAACCTAACTAAAGCTCAAAGCACACATTGCACTTCATACAATAATAGTGGGGGACTTCAACACCTCACTAATCAATGAACAGAAAATGGAAACAAAAACTAAATAGAGACACAATGAAACTAATAGAAGTTATGAACCAAATAGATTTAACAGATATCATATAATATTTCATCTTAAAGCAAAAAAAATATACCTTCTTCTCAGCATCTCATGGTATCTTCTCCAAAATTGACCATATAATTGGTGACAAAATAGGCCTCAGCACATACACGAAGATAAAAATAATCCCATGCATCCTATCAGATCACCATAGACTTAAGATGGTCTTCAATAACAACAAAAACAACAGAAAGCCCACATATACATGGAATCTGAACAAAGCTCACAGTGATAACTGTGTCAGGGAAGAAATAAAAAAGAAATTAAAAACTTTTTAGAATTTAATAAATATGAAATTACACTATACTCGAAACTTATGGAACACACACACACACACACACACACACATATAAAAAAAATAGCTGAGTGCCTCCAAAAAGAAACTACAGAGAGCATACACTGGCAGCTTGGGAGTACATATAAAAGCTCTGATACAAAAAAAAAAAAAGAAGCAAATCCACCCAAGAGGAGTAGACAGTAGTTAATAATCAAATTCAGGCTGAAATCAACCAAGTATAAACAAAGAGAATGATACAAAGAATCAACAAAATCAGGAGCTGTTTCTTTGAGAAAATGAACAAGATAGATTAACCCTGAGCCAGACTAACTAAGGGCACAGAGAATATACAAATTAACAGAATCAGAAATGAAAAGGGAAACATAATAACAAAAACTGAGGACGTTCAAAAAATCACCAGATCCTATTACAAAAGCCTATACTCAACAAAACTGGAAAGTCTGCATGAAATGGGCAATTTTTTCCAAAGACACCAGGTGCCAATGTTAAATCAGGATCAGACAAACCATCTAAACATTATCCCAAACCCAGAAAGAAATAGCAGTAGGCATTAAAACTCTCCCAATCAAAAACAGATGGGTTTAATGCAGAATTCTATCAGACCTTCAAAGAACAACTAATACCAATGCTCTCTAAACTATTCCACAAAATAGAAATAGAAGAAACACATCCCAATTCATTCTATGAAGCCACAATTACACTTATATCTAAATGATACAAAGACCCACCAAAGAAAGAGAACTTCAGTCCAATTTCTCTTATGAATATTGATGCAAAAATACTCAATAAAATTCTCTCAAACCACATTCAAGAACTGATCAAAATGATCATCCACCATGATCAAGGAGGATTCATTCCAGTGATGCAGTGATGGTTCAATATATGGAAATCTATGAACATAATCTGCTATATAAAGAAACTCAAAGAAAAACACAACATGATCATCTCATTATATGCTGAAAAAACATTTAACAAAATCCCATACCCTTTCAAAATAAAAGTCTTAGACAGATCAGGAATTCAAGGCCTATACCTAAACATAGAAAAAGCAATATACAACAAACTAGTAGCCAACATCGAACTAAATGGAGAGAAACTTGAAGTAAACCCACTAAATTCAGAGACTAGATAAGGCTGCCCACTCTCTCCCTATCTATTCAATATAGTCCTCAAATTCCTAGCCAAAGCAATTAGACAACAAAAGGAGGTAAATGGGATATAAATTGGAAAGGAAGAAGTCAAAATATCAATATTTGCAGATGATATGAGAGTGTGACACCAAAAATTCAACCTGAGAACTCCTAAATCTGATAAACAACTTTAGCAAATTGGCTGGAAATAAAATTAACTCAAACAAATACGTAGCCTTCCTCTACCCAAAGGATAACAAGTTGAGAAACAAATTAAGGAAACAGCACCTTTTATAATAATCACAAATAATGTAAAATATCTTAGCGTGACTCTAACCAAGCACTTGGAAGATCTGTATGAAAAGAATTTCAAGGATCTAAAGAAAGAAATCAAAGAAGAGCTCAGAAGATGGAAAGATTTCCCATGTTCCTTCATTGGTAGGATTAATATAGTAAAAATGGCCATCTTACTGAAAGCAATCTACAGAAGCCCTGAAATTCCTATCAAAATTCCAATGCTATTATTCATAGAGTTAGAAAGATCAATTGACAAATTCGTTTGGAATAACAAAAAACTCAAGATAGCAAAAACTATTCTCAACCATAAAATAACTTCTGGGGGCAACACCATCTTTGAACTCGACATATTACAGAGCAATAGTGATAAAAACTGCATGGTATTGGCACAGAGACAGGCAGGTAGATAAATGAATTAGAATTGAAGATCCAGAAATGAACCCACGTATCTATGGTCACTTGATCTTTAACAAAGAAGCGAAATTGATACAGAGGGGGAAAAAGACAGCATTTTAAACAAATGATGATGCTTCAACTACATGTCAGCATGTAGAAGAATGCAACTTGATCCATTCTTATCTCCTTGTACAAGTGGATCAAACCTCTACACAAAACCAGATACACTGACACGAAAAGAAAAGAATGTGGGGAAGATCCTCGAACACTTGGACACAGGGCAAAATTTCTTGAACACCATACCAATACCTTAAGCTCTAAGATCACCAATAGACAAATAGGATCTTATAAAATTGCAAAGCTTCTGTAAGGCAAAGGACACTGTCAATAGGAAAAAAAGGAAATCAACAGATTGGGAAAAGGCCTTTACTAATCTTATATCCAATAGTAGGCTGTTTTAGTCAGCTTTTCTCTTCCTGCACAAACATCATGAACAAGAAGCAAGATGGGGAGGAAAGGGTTTATTCAGCTTACACTTGAACATTGCTGTTCATCACCACAGGAACTCAGGATTGGAGGTCAAGCAGGTCAAGAAGCAGGAGCTGATGTAGAGGTCAGAAAGAGATGTTAGTTACTTGCTCGCTTCCCCTCTCTTGCTCAGCTTGCTTTCTTGTGGAACCCAGAACCACCTGCCCAGGGACAGTACCACTCATAATAGTCTGGACCCTCTCCCCTTAATCACTAGTTGAGAAAATGCCTTAGAGCTGGATCTCATGGAGTAATTTCCTCAAATGAGGCTTGTTTTTCTGCGACAATTCCAACTATTGTCAAGTTGACATCATCCAGTACAAGGACTAGTATTTAATATATACAGAGAAATAAAAAAGGTAGAGTCCAGAGAACCAAATAACCCTTTAAAAATGGGGTCCTCAAGTTCAAGCAAATCAAGGACCACCACATAGAACCAGATACACTGAAACTAATCGAAGAGAAAGTAGGCAAGAGCCTCTAACACACAGTCACAAGGGAAATTTTCCTGAGCAGAACAACAATGTGTTGTATGCTTTAAGATCAACAATAGACAAATGGTACCAAATAAAATTATAAAGTTTCTGTAAGTCACAGGACACTGTCAATAGGGCAAAACAGCAACTAACAGCTTGGGCAAAGATCTTTAGCAATCGTACCTCTGATAAAGATCTAATATTCAATAGATTCAAAGAAATCAAGAAGTTAGACTCCAGAGAATTAAATAATCCTATTAAAAATGGGGTACAGAGCTAAACAAAGAATTCTAAACTGAGGAGTATCAAATGGTAGAGAAGCACCCAAAGAAATGTTCATCATGAAAATGCAAATCAAAACACTCCTGAGATTCTACCTCATACCTGTCAGAATGGCTAAGATCAAAAACTCAGGTAACAGCAGATGCTGGCAACAATGTGGAGAAAGAACAATGTGGAATTACAAGCTGGTACAGCCACTCTGGAAATCAGTCTGGTGATTCCTCAGAAAACTGGGCATAGTACTACCTGATGCAGCTAGATCCATCCTGGGCATATACCCAAAAGATGCTCCAACATACAAGAAGGACCCATACTCCACTATGCTCATAGAAGTCTTATTTATAATAGCTAGAAACTGGAAGGAACCTAAATGTCCTTCAACAAAGAAATGAATACAGAAAAATTGGTACATTTACACAATGGAGTACTACTCAGCTATTAAAATCAATGGCTTCATGAACTTCTTAGACAAACAGATAGAATTAAATAATATCATCTTGAGTGCTATTTTGTGATTATCCAGTCACAAAAGAACACATGATATATACTCACTGATAAGTAGATATCAGCACAGAAGCTCAGAATACCCAAGGTACAATTCACAGGCCATATGAAGCTCAAGAAGAAGGAACACCAAAGTGTAGATGCTTCAGTCCTTCTTAGAAAAAGGAACAAAATATTCAAAGGAGGTAGAGGATGGGAGGGTTTGGTAGGAAGAGAGGAGGGGGAGGCTGAAAGCGGAGTAGCAGGATAGGTATGGTAGGATGGGGATGATATATAGAAGGTCAGGAATTTGAACAGAGGTAGGTAGCAATGGGGAATGGGGAACTGGGTTCAGCCACCAGCAAGTCCCAGATGCCAAGAAAGAAAGATGCTCCCAGGACCCAGGGATGAGATTAGCTGAAATTCCTGACAAAGGGTACAGAACCTGTAGAGGCTTTATTCATAGGGTAGGCAAGGCCCCTCGTGGGGGGATGGGGCCACTGACTCATCTCCAAATTTTTAACCCTGGATTGCTCCTCTCTAAAGGAAATATGGGGTCAAAGTGTGGAACAGAGAGTGAAGGAAAGGCCATACAGAGACTGCCCTACTTCGGGATCCATCCCACATACAGTCACCAAACCCAGACACTATTTCAGATGCCAAGAAGTGCTTGCTGACAGGAGCCTGAAAAAGACAGTCAGAGGCTAGCAGTCAACCACTGGACTGAGCACTGGAACCCCAATGGAGGAGTTAGAGAAAGGACTGAAGTAACTGAAGGGGTTTGCAACCCCATGGGAAGAAAAACATCAACCAACCAGAACCCCCCAGAGCTCACAGGGATTAAAGCAACAACCAAAGAGTACACATGGAGGGATCCACGGCTCCAGCTTCATATACAGCAGAGGATGGCCTTGTATGGCATGAATGGGAGAAGAGGTCTTTGATCTTGTGAAGGCTGGATGCCCCACTGTAGTGGAATGTCTGGGCAGGGAGGCACGAGTGGGTGGTTAGTGGGAGCACCCTCATAGAAGCAGGGAGAGAGGTGGAGATAGGGGGTTTCTGGAGGGGAAATCAAGAAAAAGTATATCATTTGAAATGTAAAGAAATAAATACCCAATTTTAAAATAAAAATATAAAAACAATTATGTGTAAAGTCAAGTGGGAAACAGTTGAAATACATTAAAATATGAAGTAAACTGGTGAATAATCAACTTAGATATCTCATAAATTTCTGGAAGCAAAGAAGAGGTTAAAGTATGTTTAGTAAAATCTAACATTCGTGTTATAAGAAGGTAAGAATTAAAGAATAATTTTTAAAGTACTCCAAGTAATTCTCTTAGAAGGAACAAAATCATCATATTTATTTAGTGAGTAAATCAGGAGGACAGATGGATTCCATGGATGCCTTAGGATGTTTCTAAGTCACGTCAGAGGGAGAGGTGTTTAGATAACTAAGTTCTATAAAACATTTACTATTTCCCTCTTTATATAAGTGCTGGGTTTGAAATAATCACACAATTAAATATTTTATGTGAAGGATGCATAGTCTTCGTTATGGCACTGGAGAAATTTTCTACTTTTTTACACATGAAAAATTGATGTATAAAGGGATTATGCAAATTTGTATCATAGTCAACCCTGATGCTCCAAAGTAGAACATCTAGAAATGATATCAAAATTGAAATATAACCCATAATTGGACAATTATTTTTTTTAAAACTTGACTTGGGAAACACCAGCTCAGTAAACCACATCATATAATACAAATATCCACAATCACAAACACACCACACAAACACAGACACACACACACACACACACACACACACACACACACACACACAGAGAGAGACATATGTGACGTTTTTGCATCACAAACATAAGGATTTAAGTTAGTTCCAATATCCATGATGATGCCAGGTGTGGGAATGTGAACATAAAATACCAATATTGAGAAAGTAGAGACAGGCGGTAGGAAACCTAAGGTTATTTGTGCCAGTTAATCCCGATTAATCAATGAGCTCCAGGTTCAGCGATAAACCTGTTTCAAAATATTATATCGTGAGGAAAGGAAACTGGTGCAGCCGTGCGAAGTGTGACCCTGAGTAATTACTTCATACAACGGACCTGATATAAAGGGATGTATTGGGGGAAGGGAGAGGAGTGTCGACATGGGAAAGATCAGAGGCAGGCAAGCAAGCTATGGATGCCAAAAGAGGGTCTCTGAAGACAGAAAGGAAGATAGAATGCCTAGAATGGAGGCAGGTGGGCAGGTCGTTCAGGCTTTTTGTTGTTGTTGTTGTTGTTGTTGTTGTTTTGTGTTTTTTATACACAGCTCACACCTGGTACACTCTGCAACAGCAGGTGGTGATGGCATGTGATGATGTAAGCTGTTGTTAGGTCTCTAGTCAAATTGCCTGTAAGCTGACAATGCTTGGTCTCAAAAAAGCTATTATTATGACCACTCTGCACAGAAAGTAGAAGCTGAATTTTATAATAATTAAGTCTAGTCCAAAGTCATAAGACAATTAGAACTTCTAGGATTCAGAACCCATAACTCTAGAGTCCATAAACTTGATCATTATACTGACAATCTGTGAAATGTGAATGTGTGTGTTTGGGAGTGTCTTGGGAAAAAACAATTATGAATTATTCTCTTAAGAAAGTAGAATTTTTTATCAATGTACCAAGACTCTTAATTAGTAATATTGGGAGGGAAAATCAGAAATACATAAAAACAATTATAACCGAAAGTTTATTTTAAAAAAAGTCAAACAAACCGAAAAATAAATGATTTCATGTCATCTTTTAGTCCCACTCACACATATGTACACATACCACAGTGTACATTCACAGAAGATAGAAAAACACACAAATATGAAGACATAAAGATCTCTGTGGCTCTTAGATTCTTTGATATACTAAATTCATTTATGCTTATGTATGTGTGTACATATATATATATATATTATTTTTTACATGTGTCCTTGTAAGATTAGCAACAGTTGAGACAGTTCCAACTGTTTCTAACTCTGGTTTGTAACCTGTTCTATTCCAAAAGAAAGCTCTCCTCTGACTAAAACATGTTTTTAATAATCTAGGTACTTTTGAGTCAACATCTGCATTATTTTCCTATCCAGATGTAGTTTTAAGTCAGTATATGCATCACTTTCCTGTCCAGATCGAAGACTGAATCTTGTTGTCCTACACTACACTCCCAGGACAAGAATCAACATTTGCAGTGTTCCAAGCCCACTGTTTCCAATACAAAATATGTAAATTAAAGTATAAAAGGCTATCTTAATATTGACATTTCTTATAATGTACACCTTATATATATTCTTTAATACACCACCTTCTCTTACCACTTTCAGGGAGCCATCAGTATCTAGATGTGAGCTTATAATATGGTCCTTGAATCATCTGAGATTAAAATTGCTAAACTGAACTTTGACATAAGTGGGAATTCTCAAGACACCTCCCATAGAAATCCTGAAATAGAATCATTTGGTGTCAGCAGAATAATCTGTTTGTCCAGTGAGAGAGTTATGTACTTAATTGTATTTTAATTTGTACACTGCAAGGTTTGTATAGTATTGGGAAAACTTGGCTGAATTTATGCTTTGCATTATTATATCTACTCATGTACATTTTAAAACCATTTTACTAAGATCAATTTAACACACACACACACACACAAACAAATAGATTGGGACAGTGTGAGGGAAAGAAAGACAGAGACACACCATGTGAGATCTTCCTTGTTTCTTTGTTGTTAATGTAAATTATATTGAAATCCTTTAGATGCACTGAATGTATCTTTGTTTGTATCCATAAAGATTTTTGTTCAGTTTTATTATATATATACATATATTATATATATATATATATATCAGAATACACACACTGTGTGTGTATGTGTGTATTTCATGAAAAATAATTAAGGTGAGGTAAAATAACAGGAATAGAAGCTTTAATTTTCTATAACTTTTAGTGTGTAATATTAAGGAGGTGTTGAACCCCAAATCATCAGTCAGAAGTGCATCCGATGTAATTGCATAAGAATCTTTATTAACAAGCTTGAACTTGGGCTCAGCCCACCCTGGACCCACAGGACAGGTTTGGTGGAGAAGAGCCCTGAACAGTCATCAATGTTTTTAATTTTTAAGTAATAGTTCTGGCAATATTTGTAGTCATACTTGATCTAAATATGTAAGAAGAAGAAGAAGAAGAAGAAGAAGAAGAAGAAGAAGAAGAAGAAGAAGAAGAAGAAGAAGAAGAAGAAGAAGAAGAAGAAGAAGAAGAAGAAGAAGAGGAGGAGGAGAAGAGGAGGAGGAGGAGGAGGAGGAGGAGGAGGAGGAGGAGGAAGAAAACAGCTAAACTTGGATTTCTTGTTGTATTTGTTAAGAAATGGGCTGTTACCTCTTATCTCACTCACCCTGGATTTCTCTGTGCTCTCCTGTGGGAGCCTTTCTGAAATCTATATTTTAAGAACCTAGTGCTATACTCTGTAGTGGGAGACAACCAGCAACACAGCACCCTAGAAGCCCAGTATTCTCTGTTGAGAATTGAGTGCACACTTTTATAAAGATTTAAAGTGTTTTATTAAAATCTTGACACTGGTTTTAAGGAGTTTTTTTCTTAAAAGCTTAAGATCATGATGGGGAATGCAAATAGTTTTTGGAGATGGTTGTTCCCTCAAACTGCTAGTTCCAATTTTTATTTCTAGTGGTTCAATTTCTGTTTTAGATTTTGTCTATATTTTCACATGGGACCCTTCCCCAATTGTTCACATTTTATCCCATTATTATTTTAATATTTCTATAATATATATTAAGTGTACACATAAATGACGTTGCTTGATATGAACACACTTCCTACCTACAGAAAATTCTGTTTAAATCCAACAAAAACTATCACAAACAATTTTCATTTGGGACAACTCAAGTTTCACAAACAAAGGGGAATTGTTAACATTGGTGTTTCTTACTTTGCCTAGGTTATCTCAGCTAACATAGTGCCCTAGTTTCTTCTGTGTTCCTCAACGTATACTTCTAAGATAATTAATTTCCCTTTCAAGCTGTCAAGAATTTATAGTCATGGTAATATAACAGAAATATGTCAGAATTGTATCATGATTCATTATTGCCCATACAACGTATGAAGCAATCAGATTGAAGTTGCTGAACACATGCAATAAATTTGATAACTAAATAATGAAATTATACTTATTATAGTCTTTTCAATAATGCATTTTGGTGAATGAAATTCAATTAACTTTAATGAAGTACAATTTATCAGTTCTTCTTTCGGCACTGATTCTTTTAGAACATGTTTGTAAAGTCATTACTGATCTCAAGGTAATAATATTGTTCTGCCATTAATATGGAGACTTAACAGTCGAATTATACTGAAAATTCTATGTTCTCACCAGAGCATTGCAAAGAACTAAATTAGGTGGGGCACTTCATCCTCTATTTTTCTGGGTCACTATTCTTTCACTGTATGAATGCCATACTGTCAAGTACTGTATTCTCCCAGTAATAGTTAAAATGCGTGGAAATTCTTATTGGCATTTAACTTCAATGTTTTTGTGCAGCACTGTGATATTCCAACCATGTACCCAATATCTTATGATAATATCAAGATAGTTAGTGTGTCTACTACCTCAACCATTTATAATTTTTTCCTGTTTGACATAATAAAAATTGTCCACACTTGCTCTTTTGGAAAATATATTTATTGTACCTCACAGTTTCCTTACCATGACAGGAAATATTAAAAGTCCTTCTTTTTCAGTTGTAGCCCTGATTCTGTTACCATTTGTGTCTGCATTTATGCCTTCTGCTCTCTCTCTGAGCCACTCCAGCAAGTCCTTAATTTTTATAAGTTTTTAGTTACTACTTATAAGAGAGAATGTCTATAATTTTTTTCTAGACCTGATTATTTCACTAATTTTTTTTTCTGGTTCTAACCATTTTTTCCTTTTTATTTGTGTATACTTATCTGACTCTGTATGAGTTCATACACGTTACTTGTATACAGTTGTCCACAGAAGACATAGAGAGCAATATATCTGCTGGAATCCAGGCTAGAGGAAGTTGTTCGCCACCATATATGTGCTAGGAACTGAAGCAGATTTTCTGGCAAAACAATGTGTCCTTAACACTAACTCATATCTTTTGTATTCCTTTAAAAGCTTTTGAAAATGAAACAATTTTGTAATTAACAGCTGAATAACCTGCCAGTATTTATATATTTTAGTCTTGATTCTCCCCCCCCCCCTGTGCGTAGAGAAGTGACATGTGAGTGTGGGTTCCTACAGAGTCTGATCCATTTCTTCAACTCTAACTTTGTTTTTTTTCTTTTATTGAATATTTTTTATTTACATTTCAAATGTTATTCCCTTTACCCGTTTCCTGGACATAAACCTCCTAACCCATTCTCCTCCCTTTCTATAAGATGCTCCCCTCACCATCCAGCCCCCTGCCACATAAGCCTACAGCTGATTATTGCACTAAGTTTTTCAAATTGTAACAATTTTTATTCACTTATCCTTACATATTTGTATGTTTCTACATGAGTCCATGTACATTGAAAATGATTTCATGCCACAGCAAAAATAAACAGCACTGTAGTAAATATGTGTGCAGAGATTTTTCTGACACACTGATTTTATTGAATATTTTGTTTTGCATCTCTAAGTTTGTGTGGTATGTATGGGTGTATGTACAGGTGGTGTGTGTGTGTGTGTGTGTGTGTGTGTGTGTGTGTGTGTGTCTGTGTGTTCGTGTGGTGCACATGTAGGATTTTTTTGGATATTTTATGTATTTACATTTCAAATGTTATACCCTTTCCCAGTTCCCACCTTTCCACTTCCCCATGCTTCTGTTGGGATGCTGTGCCTACCACCTACCCAATCCCAGTTCAAAACCCTGGCATTCCCCTACAATGGGGAGATGAACCTTGTTCATAGGAACAAGGGCTTCTCCTATTCATGCCAGAAAATGCCATCCTCAGCTACATTTGCAGGTGGAGCCATGGGTCCCTCCATGTATACTCCATGTAGTTGGTGGTTTAGCTCCTGGCAGGTCTTGGGGATGTCTGGTGGATTGATAGTGTTGGTCTTCCTATGGGGTTGCAAAATTCTTCAGCTTCAATCCTATCCCTAACTCCTCCATTGTGGCCCCATTCTGAGTTCCATGGTTGGCTGCAAGCATGTTCATCTGTATCAGTAAGACTATGGCAAAGTCTCTTAGGAGACACCCATATCATGCTCCTGTCAGCACACACACTTCTTGGCATCAGCAGTAGTGACTGGGTTTAATGGATGCATAAAGGATGGATCCCTAAGTGGGGCAGTCCCTGGATGGCCTTTCATTCAGTTTCTGTTCCACTCTTTGTCCCTGTATTTTGTCCTGTGAATATTTTGTTCCATATTCTAACAAGGAATGAAGCATCCACATTTTGGTCTTCCTTCTTCTTGAGCTTCCTATGGTCTGTGAAATGTTTCTTGGGTATTCCAAGCTTTTGAGCTAATATAAATTTATCAGTGAGTGCATACCATGTAAGTTTTTTTGTGACTGGGTAACTTCAATCAGGATGATATTTTCTAGTTCCACACATTTGCCTAAGGATTTCATGTAGTCATTATTTTTAATAGGTGAGTAGTATTCTATTGTGTAGATGTACCACATTTTCTGTCTCTTCCTCTGTTGAAGAACATCTGGATTCTTTCTAGCTTCTGGCTATTATAAATAAGTTTGCTATGAACATAGTGGAGCATGTGTCCTTGTTATGTGTTGGAGCATCTTTTGGGTATATGCTCAGGAGTGGAAGAGTTGGGTCCTCAGGTAGCACTATGTTTAAATTTCTGAGGAACTGCCAGACTTTTTTGCACAGTCTGGTTGTACCAGCTTTCTATCCCACTAACAATGAAGGAGTGTTCCTCTTTCTCCACATCCTAGCAAGCATCTGGTGTAAACTGAGTTTTTGAGCGGTGTGAGGTGAAATCTCAGGGTTGTTTTGATTTGCATTTCTCTGATTACTAAGGATGTTGAACATTTCTACAGGTGCTTCTTTGTCTTTCAATATTCCAAACCTGATAATTCATTGTTTAGCACTGTACCCCTTTATTAATAAAACTGAGTTTCTGAGCGGTGTGAGGTGAAATCTCAGGGTTGTTTTGATTTGCATTTCTCTGATTACTAAGGATGTTGAACATTTCTACAGGTGCTTCTTTGTCTTTCAATATTCCAAACCTGATAATTCATTGTTTAGCACTGTACCCCTTTATTAATAGAGTTATTTCACTCTCTGAAGTCTAACTTATTGAGTTCTTTGTATATGGTGGATATTAGCCCTCTATCAGATATAGGATTGGTAAAGATCTTCTCCCAATCTGTTGGCTGCCATTTTGTCCTATTGACAGTATTCTTTGCTTTACAAAAACTTTGCAATTTTATGAGGTCCCATTTGTTGATTCTTGGTCTTAGAGCAGAAGACATTGGGGTCCTGTTTAGGAAACATTCCCCTGTGCCCATGTATTCAACGCTCTCACTCACTTTCACCTATTTTTGTTTCAATGTATTCAGTTTTATGTGAAGGTCTTCGATCCACTTGGATGTGAACTTTATACAAGGCAGTAAGAATAGATCAATAGTTTGTCAAATGCCTTTGCAACATCTAATGAGATGATCATGTACCTTTTTTCCTTTAAGTTTGTTTATACAGTGGATTACATTGATGGATTTCAATATATTGAATCACGCCTCCTTCCCTGGGATGAAGCCTATTTGATCATGATAAATGATTGTTTTGATGTGTTCTTGGATTTGGTTTGTGAGAATAATATTGAGTAATTTGTGTCTATTTTCATAAGGGAAATTTGTCTGAGGTCCTTTTTCTTTGTGTTGTTTAAGTATAAACATAATTGTGGCTTCATACAATGAATCAGGCAGTGTTCTTTCTGATTCTCTTTTGTGGAATAGTTAGAAGAGTCTTGTTATTAGGTCCTCCTTGAAGGTCTGATAGAATTCTGTACTAAAATATCTGGTCCTTGGCTTTTTATTTGTTTTGTTTTGTTTTTTTGGTTTTTTTTGTTTTGTTTTGTTTTGTTTTGTTTTTTGTTTTTTTTTTTTGGTTTTTTTTTTTTTGGATTGGGATACTTATTTATTTATTTATTTACTTATTGCCTTAAAATGTGTTATTATTTTCTACATATATTTTCAGGCTAAAATCAAGGCATTATTTTTGGAGGTTTTTTTTGTTGTTCTTTCAGCCTTTTTCTTATTAATTGGATAAGTTTTACTTACATTTCAAATGTTATCCCCTTTCATGGTTTCCCATCCAATAACGTCCTATCCTATCCATCCCACCCCCTTCCTCTATGAGGGTGTTCCTCTCCAACCACCCACCCCTTCAGTCTACCCACTCTGACATTACCCTACACAGGGGGGAGGGGAGGAGTCCAGCCCTGGCAGGAGCAAGGTCTTCTCCTCCCATTGTTGCCCAACAAGGCCATCCTCTGCTACATATGCAGCTGGAGCCAGGGGTCTGTGGTATTGGATTAGTCCCTGAGAGCTCTGGTTGTTTGGCTTTGTTTTTCTTATGGAGTTACAAGCCCCTTCAGCTCTTTCAATCCTTTCTCTAACTCCTCCAATGGGGACCGTATTCTGTGAGCATTTGCTGCTGTATTTGTCATGCTCTCATGAGTCTCTCATGAGACAGGTATATCAGGCTCCTGTCAGCATGCATTTCTTGTTATTAGCAATATTATCTGGGTTTGGTGGCTCTATGTATATGGGCTGGATACCCAGGTGGGGCATGCTCTGAATGGCCTTTCCTTCAGTCTCTGCTCCAAACTTTGTCTCCATATCACCTCCCATGAATATTTTTGTTCCCCTTCTAAGAAGGACTGAAGCATTTACACTTTGGTGCTCCTTCCTTTTGAGCTTCATGTGGTCTATGGATTGTATCTTGAGTAATCCAAGCTTTTGGGCTAATATCCTCTTCTCAGTGAGTGTGAACCATGTTTGTTTTTTGGGATTGTGTTACCTCACTCAGGATGATATTTTCTAGTTCCATTCATTTGCCTATTAATTTCATTAAATCATTATTTTTAATAGCTAAGTAGCAATCATTTGTGTAGATGTACCACATTTTCTTTATCTATTATTCTGTCAAAGGTCATCTGGGTTTTTTCCATTCTGGCTATTATAAATAAGGCTACTATGAACATAGTGGGGCATGTGTCCTTGTTTTAGGTTGGAGCGTCTTTTGGATATTTGCTCAGGAGTGGTATAGCTGGATCTACAGATAGTACCTATCCTATTTTCTGAGGAGTCTCCAGACTGATTTCCAGAGTGGTTGTACCAGCTTGCAATTCCACCAACAACAGAGGAGTGTTCCTCTTTCTCCACATCATTGCCCACATCTGATATCACCTCAGTTTTTCATCTTAACCATTCTGACTGGTGTGAGGTAAGATCTCAGGAATGCTTTGATTTGCATTTCCCTGATGACTGAGGACACTGAAAATTTCTTTAGTTACTCCTCAGCCATTCAATATTCCTCAGTTGAGATTTCTTTGATTAGCTCTGTATCCTATTTTTAATAGAGTTATTTGGTCCTCTGGAGTCTAACTTCTTGAGTTCTTTGTGTATATTGGATATTAGCCCTCATTTAATGTATGATTGATAAAGATCTTTCCCTATTCTATTGGTTGCCATTTTGTCCTAATGACAGTGTCTTTTGCCTACAGAAGCTTTGTAATTTTATGAGGTCCCATTTGTTGATCTTGATCTTAAAACATTAGCGATTTTTTTTCTGTTCAGGAAAATTTCCCATACCCATGTGTTTGAGGCTCTTCCCCACTTTCTCTTCTATTAGTTTCAGTGTATCTGGCTTTATATGGAAGTCCTTGATCCACTTGGACTTTACAAAGAGATAAGAATGAATCGATTTGCATTCTTCTACATGCTGACTGCCAGTTGAATAAGCACCATTTGTTGAAAAGGTTGTCTTTTTACCACTGTATGGTTTTATCTCCTTTGTCAAAAATCAAGTGACCATAGCTGTGTGGGCTCACTTCTAGGTCTTCAATTCTATTCCACTGTTTTATCTGCCTGTCTTTGTACCAATACAGTTTTTATCACTATTGTTCTGTAATACAGCTTGAAGTAAGTAATAGTTATTCCCCCAGAAATACTTTAATGTTGAGAATAGGTTGGAGGCAGACCGCCATAATTGCCTGAATGTATGTAAACATGTTATTTTATTTCTCATTATCATGCTTTGCATAAGAAGTTCTTTTAACTACTGAACCATTTCCCCACCCCCTTATATTTTTATGCTCAGTAGTGGGACAGCTATGTTATATTGCATTCTTACTATATTTTCAAGGAAACACAATTTATGCTTGTACTAATTTCTAGCCTCACCAGCAGTAATTAAGCATCCCTGTTTCTATATCCTGTATAAAATATTGTGTTTATATGTGTGTATGTGTGTGTTGATAATAATCTTTGTATGTGTTATATGATCATTATTCATCATGATTTTTAGTGATAAAAGATAGTTTAAGTACCTAAATTTAAATTCTTCAATCATATTTTCATTTTAAATTGTATTGACAATCATTGAATTGGGAGTATATGCTTGTGTATTTCAACTTAAATAGTATCTTCCCAGGCCATAGAAAGATAACTTATTGATTTTGATCAAATGTTGCTTTTTCAGGAGAATCAAATGTCGTTTAAATGACTTGTATCAGATACCACACAATTGCCTGTAAGACCAGGTATAAAAGATTGATTACCTTCTTTTCTTTTTTTTTTTTTGTTTTTTTGGCAGGCATGCATACACACACACACACACACACACACACACACACACACACGCACACAGAGAGAGAGAGAGAGAGAGACAGAGACAGAGACAGAAGAGAATATAAAGAAAATTTAAAAAATCTGCATGTTTTTAATTTAGATTCTAAGAATTTATATATGTATTTGAATGTAAAGATATAAAATCTTAAGATGAACAGGTGACATATTTATTAAATTCAAAAATTATTGAATTTGTATCATTGACATTTATTACTTGCCTCTCAGATGCTTCACATTCCATTGATTGGCTTGGTGAAAATTGGAGACACCTATTTCTCCTTTTGGTGATTTAATTCTTTAATTCTAATGTGGTAAAGGATCACACTTTTAATGAATTATTGCCTTCGAAACTAAGCTTTGTTTGTGGCTTCACTTATATATATTCAATGTCTCCTGTGCATTTGTAATGTGTTCTTTTCCTCTCCTAAGTGTATAAATTCAAAGTATATTCATATAAAAATTAAGTATTGAATTGTACAAAGCACCCTGATCATCTGTAGTGCTTCATATTTAAATATTTGCCTTTCTGGTGTTACATGTCAGACTTCCCTACTCATTATTTTTTTATTTGTCTCACCTGATGATCAGATTGCTTTCGACAGTTGCATATGATAAAGATAAGTCCTTTATTTCAATTTATTAACATAACAGTGATCTTCTGACTTAGGACATTTAAAATGTTTTTTTTTTAGTTATATTTTAATTAGTCCCACCATTTACTCTGGTTCCCTACAATTGTAAGCTTGGTTATAGGCAGTGTCTTTACCATTTTACTGATCATGTGCTTGCTGGTCATATTTTGATTTCACTTTAAAAGGCTTACATTGATATTCTATGGCAAAAGTAACAGGATTTTTTCTTCTTTTTTTTGCAGCGTAACAAATGTCTCTCTTCTCTTGTCTATCTCCTGTTGTCTGATTATGGAATTTAGCGTAGCATCAATGGAAAATGAATAGTAATGGTAGTCTGATCCAGAAATACTAAGTATCTGATTTCTGTATAGAATACTGTTTTGCTGATGTTTGATCCGTTGCTATGTATTGTAGTGCTAAATTCTGTACCTGAATGTCTAGTGACCAATGGATGAATTCTGAAGTTTACCATCTTTTGTTGTGGAATCATTGTTCCTTAATTTAAAACTACTGGCTACATAAAAATCATACAGGGAATTATTGGAGGGTTTGGGGGAGGAGTTGCAGAGATGAGATGGAGCAGAAGGATGGAGGAGAAAGAAGAAAGCTGTCTTGACAGGAAATGGACCATGAGCACATGGCCAGGAGAAACAGCAGGTATTGGGGTGGGGGGGTAAACTGCAGGGGAAGTAGCCAGGCTAACAGTTATAAAAGTAGACTAGGGATTACCCCCTACTTTGTCAGAGTCAAATAAAATAGCCATACTCTGAGTTTCATTCATTTGTAAGCTAAATGGGGATAAATTTAAATTGATTCATCTACACACTTCTCTGGGTTTCTGAGCATTCTCTTTCCAAGGATGCAGGTAACATATTGTTAAGTTAACTAAAACCAATGACTATAAGAAAGATAAGTAGAGAGCCTGTGAGATGACTCATCAGTTAAAGATATTTGCTATCTAGCATGGTGAGGGGAGCACTAAAGGCACCATATGGTAGAAAGAGAGAACAGTCACACAACGACTGTTGTCTAACCTTCACATGCACACTGATGTGGCACTAAAACTACCCACAACCCATGACAGACCACACACACACACACACACACACACACACCCACACATGATATAATATGTTAGAAGAAGAACCATTGTTCAATTATCCACACATGCTTTTTCCTTATAAAAACAATTTTTAGGTTTGTACTAGATATCTTTCTATGACATAGAAGAAATTCTAATCCATCACCTCACTAATTCTCAGACAGTCTATTAGACTTTTCAGCTTCCCTGCCTCCTTTTATCCTTACAATCTTACCTGTTCTACCTGAATGGAAGAGATGTAAATAAATTCTGTGATGGGAATTGTACAAGGACATTGGTTTGGCCATCTTAAATATAAAGAAATAACTTAAATCCTTTCCTGGTAAACTTTCTAGCGTTTCTGCTGAAAACAGTTTTATGTGGTCCTTATCCATAACACTTTAAGCAGAATATCTGAGGTCTGCTTATTAACATATGTAGGATCCGCAAGAACTTTGACTTATGAGTTCATTGAAAATCCAATCTACATAAAATATTTTAGCATTATCATGGAGATATATCATCAGCTCTTACTTTATGCTTACAAAAGTTTCTCTTTCGTTTGGGGATTTAGCTCAGTGGTAGAGCACTTGCCTAGCAAGCACAAGGCCCTGGGTTTGGTCCCCAGCTCCGGGAAAAAAAATAGAAAAAAAAACAAAAACAAAAACAAAACTTTCTCTTTCAATACCTGAGACAAAATACCATGTGCAAAATGTACAAATCTTTCTCTCTCTCCCTCCCTCTCTCTCTCCCTCTCCCTCTCACTCTCTCTCTCTCTCTTTCTTTCTCTCTCTCCCTCTCTCTCATATATGTATTTATGTGTGTGTGTATGCTTGTTTGTGAATGTGTGTGTGTGTATGTGTGTCTGTGTGTATGTGTATGTATGCATGTGTGTGTGTGTGTGTGTGTGTGTGTGTGTGTGTGTCTAATAGACAAAAGTCTTGGGAGAAAGCTCTGTTTCTGAGCTATTTTCTTGATTTATTAACTCTTTATTATTTCTCCTGTAACATACCACCGATGTGGATGATGATTATGTGTGTGTTTTTCAATCTCTGTGGACCTCAGCCTTTGTTGTTACTGGACATGTCAGCTCTTCTGATAAATAGTCCCTTTCTGCTTTTGATGAGTCTTCGCTAAACAAAATACTTTCATTTTGTTTTATCTTCTGCTTAGTTTGGTTTTGTGTTTCTGTAGTGAACACCACAGGGAGGTAAAGGTGCCTTTTACCTTACAAGTTACAGTCTTTTATCTACTGAAGCCAGGCCAGTAGCACAAGGCAGAAGCATAGAGGCAAAGATTTTACTTAAATAGATTCATAATCAAAAATACACAGAGCATAAATGGCACTGATAATGAATATATCCCTTTGAAAATTACAATAATATGACTCCACCTGAATATCTCTGAACATTATGTTTTCCATATTCCATAACAGTTTAGTAAGGTCTGAGCACTCAATGGCCTATTCTAGCCCAAAGCTCCAAAAATCCTTCCATGATCTTTCCAGCAAACATAACAAAACAAAAAACAAACAAACAAAGCAGATTCATGACAGTGACATTCCTTGGTAATGACAATTTGCATTTCTGTTCTTGCGATGTGTAGACAATGAGTAAGAATAATTGGGGTAGAAAGGATCTAGTCTCCTAGACTTTTTATCACGTAGGGAAGCTAAGGAAGGAACTCAAGGTAAGAATTTAAAGATGAAAGCTGAATAAAGATCATAGAATACTGCTACTTACTGGCTTGCTCTTCATAGCTTGCTTGTTTTGTTTTTATAAAACCCAGCACCATTTGCACTGACATAACAACACCTACAGTCATTAATCAAAAACAACAAAAACAAACAAATAAACAAAAACGAACTAAAGAATTCCTCCACAGACATGCCAGTCTGAATGGTGGAGGCCATTCTAAACCGGTTTCCTCTTCCTAGGTGTCTAATTTGTGTCAGGTTGACAAACATTAGCCATCAGGCTTCCTATGTAATGTTCTATCAGAGATCACTTTTTGACATGCAGTGAGGACATGAAACAGTCATTAAGAAGAACACTGTGCTTCATGTTTGTGTGGGTGAGAGAAAGGGAACAAGGTTAAATAAAAAAAGAAGCAGATTTGCCGTGAGTCCAGTAACAGGCAAGAATGATGACTTTAGATGTTTGGAGCTACAATGTTTCTTTCTTTATTTTTTCTTTTATTTCTCATTTTTTAAAATGGTTATTTTATTAATTTACATTTCAAATGCTATCCCCTTTTCCAATTTTCCCTCCACAACTCCCCTATCCCCTTCTTAAGAGTCATTCCAACATAGTTGAGCCAGCCAATCACTTAGACAGTTAGAGCTGCCAGTCAATAGATGTGGCAATGTGAGACTTAAGCTAGATGACCTTATGCAATAGTGGCCATCTCTGAAGAAAAAATAACTAAAGTCCTTGAATGCACTCTCAACCAAGAACTATATTCTTTTAAAAATTAAATCAGTAAGGAATAGCACAATTTCCACTACATATTCCTTTCTTTAAATTTTTTCCAAATATTTTATATTCAATATTATAGAATATTCTATATTCTTATGTTCTATATTTCTAAATTATAGAAACTTTTTTTTTTATTAACTTGAGTATTTCTTATATACATTTCGAGTGTTATTCCCTTTCCCGGTTTCCGGGCAAACATCCCCCTCCCCCCTCCCCTTCCTTATGGGTGTTCCCCTCCCAACCCTCCCACCATTGCCGCCCTCCCCCCATAGACTAGTTCACTGGGGGTTCAGTCTTAGCAGGACCCAGGGCTTCCCCTTCCACTGGTGCTCTTACTAGGATATTCATTGCTACCTATGGGGTCAGAGTCCAGGGTCAGTCCATGTATAGTCTTTAGGTAGTGGCTTAGTCCCTGGAAGCTCTGGTTGCTTGGCATTGTTGTACTTTTGGGGTCTCGAGCCCCTTCAAGCTCTTCCAGTTCTTTCTCTGATTCCTTCAATAGGGGACCTATTCTCAGTTCAGTGGTTTGCTGCTGGCATTCGCCTCTGTATTTGCTGTATTCTGGCTGTGTCTCTCAGGAGCGATCTACATCCGGCTCCTGTCGGTCTGCACTTCTTTGCTTCATCCATCTAGTCCAATTGGGTGGCTGTATATGTAACTTATTTTTATTCTATATTTAAACTTTAAATAGTCTAATATTTATTTATTTTTTGCTTTCAAATGAGAATGACCTCACAATTTCATAAATTTTATTTTGAACTTGGAAATGTATGTAGCAGAATTTTAATCCATCAATATAACATGGCTTCTCTGGCAAGGGATCAGATCCAAAGACCTTCTGGGTCTGTGTGAACCAACTGGAATACAGATGCTGCCTTAGTACACACATTTAGTTACAGAAAACAGAGGTAAACTTAGTTTGTACAAGGAAACAGCTCTGTTTGAAAGTCTAATTAAGAGGCACACAAAGTGATGAATCAGAGAAAGATTTGACAAAATGAGTCAGAGATAGGACATGGTCCACTCTCATAAGGACAGCACAAAAGAGAGAGGCTAGTTAAAAGAATAGCACAGGAAAGAGAGGTGACTTAAGAGAGTAGTGCAAAGAGAAAGAGAGAGAGATAGACAGAGACAGACAAAGACAGAAACAGAGAGACAGAGAAGAGGGTAGTTTAGTGAGTGCAATTCAATCGCTGCTCTAGAGTTCAGTTGATCAGTCAGTGTAGTTTATGCACTGCAGTTGAGTTCATTTGTGCATTCTGTTCAGTTTGTGCAGCTTGTGCAGGACAGATCAGCAGAGGCAGGTGAAGCCAGAGAATGAAAAGCCAGAAGATTAGAACAAATTGCTAGTGTAGTTGCTTCGATTCTAATGCAAATTATGTACCCAAAAAAAAACTGTTTGCAGGAGAATGCACATAGCTTATGGGAACCTGCCCTCCATTGGTTCAGACAGGTAAATAAAGAAGCCAACAATCAATAACTGGAGGAGACAGAGAGGAGGGATTTTAGGATTCCTGGGATTAGGACCAGGAAGAGGAGAAAGAAGGGAGATCCACAGTGCCTGGAGAGTGTGGAGGAGGGAAGAGAAACTATGCTTAAGAAGAGTACAGTAAAGAGAGGCATAGCTGCCATGTGACAGAGCCAAAGGGGTGTGACCTAGAGTGCTGCCCAAATGGGTCTAGTGCATCGAAGATAGAACATAGAATCGTTAATTAATAATTCAGAATAACTGCATGAAGACTAGTCTGTGGCCCACCTATTTTGCTGATTAAGACATATTAAAATGTAAAGGCTGTGTGTGTATGTTTTCATTCTGGAACATAAACCACTGGGGAACTAGGATTAATTTATTAATAGATATTTATTGCTACATGCCAGAGTTAGTTTGATGCCAAGCAGAACAAATCAATGAGGAGCTGAGAGAAGCCAGTTAGATTCAGTCAGCTTAAAAAGGAGCTGGCAAATGGCTGGAACTGGAAAATATCATCCTGAGTGAGCTAACCCAAACACAGAAAGACATACATGGTATGCACTCACTGATAAGTGGCTATTAGCCCAAATGCTTGAATTACCCTAAATGCCTAGAACAAATGAAACTCAAGACAGATGATCAAAATGTGAATGGTTCACTCCTTCTTTAAAAGGGGAACAAGAATACCCTTGGCAGGGAAGAGAGAGGCAAAGATTAAAATAGAGACTGAAGGAACACCCATTCAGAGTCTGCCCCACATGTGGCCCATGCATATACAGCCAGCCAATTAGACAAGATGGATGATGCAAAGAAGTGCAGACCGACAGGAGCCGGATGTAGATCGCTCCTGAGAGACACAGCCAGAATACAGCAAATACAGAGGCGAATACCAGCAGCAAACCACTGAACTGAGAATAGGACCCCCGTTGAAGGAATCAGAGAAAGAACTGGAAGAGCTTGAAGGGGCTCGAGACCCCATATGTACAACAATGCCAAGCAACCAGAGCTTCCAGGGACTAAGCCACTACCTAAAGACTATACATGGACTGACCCTGGACTCTGACCTCATAGGTAGCAATGAATATCCTAGTAAGAGCACCAGTGGAAGGGGAAGCCCTGGGTCCTGCTAAGACTGAACCCCCAGTGAACTAGACTGTTGGGGGGAGGGGGACAATGTGGGGAGGGTGGGGAGGGGAACACCGATAAGAAAGGGGAGGGGGGAGGGGGATGTTTGCCTGGAAACTGGGAAAGGGAATAACACTCGAAATGTGTATAAGAAATACTCAAGTTAATAATAATAATAATAATAAAAAAGGAGCTGGAGACAGAACAGCCGATTGAAAGAGCTATGCACAATTCAAAAAGAAGTAGAAGGGTGATCTTATTCAGCAGCAACCCTCTGAGATGACAAATACATCTGGCAAGTAGTTACTTTTACGTAGTTACTTTTACGTAGGGTGCCTAATATGATTGGAGAAGTAGAAAGCCACCGACATTGCAGAAAAATGAGGGCATTTGACAGAAAGCTGAAGAGGAGAAAATTTGCCTGGAATCATCTCCAGAGAAAGCATCAGTTCTTAAAGTTTGGCTTGATGCCCAGAGACACTCAGGAGACTCCCAAGTGGTAGGAGCCTCATGAATAGAGAAAGGAAGTAAGCAGGAGCCTCTGAGAGAGAATAATAGTAAGTAACCCCAAAACACAATGTTAATTATGTAGACAGACTTTTTATGTATTAAAAACTAGAAAACTCGATTTCAGATCCCTTAAGACCAAGAAGGAGTTGAGGATATAGAAACATTTCTTGAAATAAAGATTGCGGTGCATAATGCATTTGTGAAAACCAGAATAACCCCCCCTACTTTAATTGCAATCTTTACGTATTTCCTTTTTAAATGATTAAAAATAACTGTACAGCAAGAATTAGCTGTAATAATAAAAGGGCTTGAGAGACAAGAGGCAACGGAAATAGAACATCAAGTTTCTAACTGTGAACCTATACCATCTACTGAAATTGAAAAATCAAGATAGCCCACTAAACCCACAACCCTACATTTTAATACAATGAAGAAAGACAACCACCTTCACTAACTTTACTAGTAATATGGGGGGAAAATCCAGAAAATGGTGAAAATTAGAAAAATTAACAAGTCTGGAATCTTGTTAAAATATCTGAAGTATTTTATGAATTAAGTAGTAACGTATAGAATATACTCATTCTATGTGAGACAGATGTTAAATACCTCATCTACCCAAAGCAAGATTATCTCCCAAGACTGGAAAGATTTAGTAGCAGCTGTACTAGAAGCTGGTTCTCAATTACAGTGGTTGACATTGTGGCCAAAATAACCTGCAATTATGGAAAACGGTAATAGGTCTAAAGGTGTTAATATCACGAAAGAGCAGTTGTTAGGTGAAGGTTAATTTGCTGATTTAAGACAGCAGATGCAATTTGATGACTCTATTAGAAACAATGTTCTTTAGTAACTCTACGAACCTGTGCTAAGGTGGAAGAAACAGGAAAATGGTCTCTGACCTTCAGAAAGATTACACAACATCCCAGAGAGGCTTTGACTAACTTCTTATATAGACTAAACTTTGCTGTAAACAAGGCAGCATTAAATCAGGATTTGAGACAGGAATTAATTGAAACACCAGCTTTTGAAAATGTAAATGCAGAATGTAAAAACGTTTTTTATTATTACTTAACTAATCTTTATTGTTTTTTATTGAATTTTTTATTTACATTTCAAATGTTATTCCCTTTCCTGGTTTGCCAGCTGTAAGCACCCTATACCATCACCCTCCCTTTCTATGAGGTTTTCCCCTCCCCAGCCATCTCTCCTTCCCACTTTCCCTGACATTCCCCTGCACTGGGGAGGAGGGTCCAGCCTTGGCAGGACAAAGGACTTCTCCTCCCATTGGTGCCCAACAAGGCCATCCTCTA